>NW_020173654.1:1527441-1837325 GCF_003031525.2 Neophocaena asiaeorientalis asiaeorientalis
ATATAAAATTCTAAAAGCTTTTTTTTTTTTAAGGAAAACTTTATATATTTGCTTTTTAAGCACTATGATGTAAAGGGCTGGCATGTGTCAAATTCATGCTTTTCATTTTTAAAAATTGTTTTTCTGATGTAACCTGGGCTGGTTGATACACTGATCAGAAAGAAGAACAGTTCATATAATCAAAACACAGAAAAATAAGATCAAGTCCCTGGTGGTTAGACATTTCTTTGGCAGCACAAACTATTCTAGTTATCATTAGACGGAGCAGTATACTCCCCACCTTCAGAAAGCACGCAGGCATTTGATTTCTAGCCATGAATAACATGGTGATCATGTTACTGTTATTATCTTTATTTTTTTGAAAGCAAAGAAAATTCATGCTCTTTCTCTTTTTCTGTCTTCTATTATTGTCTTTCAAAATATTGCTTTCAGGATTACAGAAGAAAATAATTTGAAAAATTTTGCTCTAAGTAAGATACAGAGAGTGGCTGACAGCAAAGGGAAAAGTCATCTGTATTCTAGTCAATATTTACATTGAGATTGCATAGGTTTAAGCAGATAAATTCCAGTTAAGGACCATATAAGGAGTATAATCCAATTTGCCTTTGATTTACATTAGTTGTTTTTTTTTTTTTTTGTATCTTAAAAACCAGATATATATTCAATGTGAAGATGGTTTTCATATTTTCCTTCACATGTGACCTAAAACTAGGTTGGCCAAATACTGTTTGCAGTCAGTGATATGGACAGCACTCTCTAGACTTATGAACAACCCCACGTTGTTAAAGCACTTAACTTTCTTTAAAAATCAAGAGTCACTGCTTACCATTCAGAACATGATGGTGATTAGGCTACCAAAACATTTGATATCCTCTCAACACACACAAACATACACACGCAGACACACACACACACACACACACGCCACACAGGGAACCAGTCAAATAACTGATTCCCCCTACACACATACACAGATGTACATTACCTAGCCCTGCAGTATATGATGGAGTAGTTACCGTACCTACTGGACCTGGAATGCCTTGTGGACCAACTTCTCCAGTGGGACCTCTATCTCCTTTTTCACCTGGAGGTCCAGGAGGACCTTTAAAACATAAATGACAATTACTGATCATAGGCTTAAAGCATAGGTAACATAGATTTGTCATTTGTCAAGACAGTTACGTAGGTAAATCCAAAGCCTTTTATTTGTTGCACAATTACACAGAATGAATGAGACTAACCTTCCTGAATGGAAGCATACCCTACTACTAGTAGTGCAATGAGATAGCTCTAAATTAGACAACCTAATTATGGACTAAATACTTCTGTGTGCCAAGCAGTGTACTAGGTTCTCAGATGCTGGGGGCAGAGAAAGACAGTGAGTCAATGATGGCACAAATCCACATTAGTATTGTGTACCTACTGGGTATGAAACCCAGTGCCCCTAAAACTGAGCTCCCTTGCCAAGTTTATGATTAACCTCTCTATCCAAAATTTTATTCCCCTTCTTGACCTACCCCTGTTCCCCTCAGGACTGAGGAATATCAAAGAAAAGGGGGATTGAAACCAAGCAGGACCCTGCAGGGCCTTCCTGGTACAAAACCCCTCCAGGTGCCCTGTTTCTTGTTTGCAGAAAAAAGGCTTTAGTTTCCTAGGCCTTCCCTGAGCCCCAAAGAGCAGGCACAAGGAGTTAACAATGAGAGAAGTGAGGGGATGCAGAAACAAAGGAGAAGCAGTCAAGCAAGGTAGCTAGAATGATAGTTCGGAGTCCTAGTTCCTCCTCAATGGATATACATAACAATCTGACACATATCTTTGAGTTGATCTGTAGAAACTAAGCCCTTCACCCATGTGGAGGATGGTGACTACATGCTGACCACTAGTATGTAGATCCCACACTGGTTGGAACCAGAAGGTTGATGATTAAGCTTCTGGGAACATCACCCTGTTACCTCACCACCAGGCAGATTTCACTATATTAATTTAGATGCTCTGTGGAAAATGTATAAGTCAAGTAATGTGTGACACCCTCAAGGGAAACAAAAATCCACACAAAGTAGACAACCAAAAACGCTATCATTGAAAATGATACCCTCGGATATTAGAAAAATGCAGATCAGCAAGAGGAGCAGTGGTTGAAAAGACTTAATTGAGGAGGTAGGATGTGAAGGGGATTTTGCAGAATGGGTAGAATGAGAAGAAAGAGAATGCTGGGTAAGTAGGAAAGATGCGGGGAATGGCAGGAAAGTGAAAATGAGTAAAGGAATAACTTTTCAAGTAAAATATTAGGTAGAATCTCTAGATAGATATAGACATTATAAAATAAGTTGGAGAGGCTGCAGGGAAAATTTTGACTACCTGGCATGGCAATTACCAAGGTGTCCCCCTAGTACTGAGTTTGATCAACACTGATTTAGTCATTTGAATTTTCTGTGCCCAGCAAAACAGATATCTAGTGATCACCTCTTTAGAATGATGGCACTGAGTATGTCCCTCTTCTACATGGAGTGCCACAGGACAAGTGTTATTCCTTTCCTTTAAAGCAGAACACTTAGCAATTTCTTTTCAATTCCAAAAGGAAGAAATGAACCTGGACATACCATAGAATAATCAAATAGTGATGTTTTAAAAGAGTCATTTTCAATTTCTGTGGTTCAAGGACAGCAAGGATAACACACAACTCTGTTTAGCATCACTGGTTAGAGAGCACTTGTTTACAAATTTTAATCAGGTGGGGAGATACGATACTTGAAAAATTCTAAGAAGGGGCTCCATAAATAATGATAATCTTATGAGTAAATACATTCTGTCCATTTTCTTTGCTTCTTTTGAAATCCTTGTCCCTTGCCTCTCTCCATTTTTCTGATCTGTTTCTGATTTTTCAAGGTCCAACTTGGGTTTTAGCACCTTCCTTCCCTGGTGACTTAATTTTCCAGATATCATTGCTCTTCTCAACGGCACATCATTCACTTCCCTTCATACACACCACTGGGCTGTAAGGTTTTATTGCATTTTCATTACAATAGTAACTACATATTATAGGAAATATAAAAGCCTAGAAAAAATGAGGAAAATATAATACATAATTCTATCATCTTAAGAGAATAATCACTGACATTTATTTTCTGTTTTTGTTGTATATTTTTTGTTTTTTGTTTTTTACATAATCATCATGCAAACTGCATACTACTGGGCATTAAGTAGTTGCAGTAACAACTAGCAAATTCTCCTAAGCTATAGCTTAATGTTGGAAACATATATTAAGGTGTCCACAAGAGATGTCATGGTTCTACATCAATGGGAATCTACGCATCTTCTATTCCTGCAGAATGTAGTTTCTCCCAACAAAGGGGTTTTAATTCCCACAACCGTGAACACAGCTGCAGTTCATTCATCTCTGCACAGTGACGATGGAGGGGGCAAGCAGGACAGAAAGACTTAATTTGCAGCTTGAATTTTGCTGAGCCAATTAGAGGGAAGCAAATCCACAGTACTCCAGGATGGCATTTTGAAAAGAAATTGCACGCGAAAAGACTGTGATTCAGTGATTAGGGCTCTAAAGCAAGACAGACATTCCAGGAAAAACTAGAAGGTGTGAGACAAGAAACAAGGGACACAGATTAGCTCTGGGCTCTCAGCCTCTGAGATCAAGAGTTTTCACCATTTCTTTAATAAGTAAGAAATGGAACTCACTATCTTTTCAATTATTTTGCATGTAACTATGTATAGTAACTGTACACAGCTCAAATGCTGGAGCATTAACTCAATCATAACAAATACATCTATGCTATTTTATAAAATTCGGAGTTAAAGATCCCTCTTTGTCTATTTCTATATAAAAATGCTGATACCAGGTACTTGAATCCCAGAGTAAGAAAACGAGGTAAAGTCTTTCCTTCAAGAGTTCTAACTGAGCGTGTTGGATGTTACAATTTTATTGTTATCTTAGTCTTCATGTAACATTAATCTCACCCATTACATTCTGTTTAAATTCTATAATTTGTTATGTGTCTTCTACTGCCTAGAACAAAATGTGGAAAGTATCTCAATGGTTTAAGTGTCTTTTCGATATTTTGGAGGGATGGAAGTACACAGATCATATACTACTTTCTCTTAGCTTCTTATGTAGAACTTTCGAGAACATTATCAACATAATGCTCTCATCTACCTTCCAAAACTGGTCTCTCCAATCCTGCTGTTGCTCACATCCTTATCATACTGAAGTTGGACTAATCTAGAGGGTTTTTTATTAAAATCTGGTGTGAATATATTTTGTCTATTCCACCCTCATTCATTCATTTATTTCAGCTTAAAAACAAATGTCTGCATCAACTGTAAAGAAATGTAGCCATTTATTCTGCCACGTTATGGAAAAAAAGAATGAAGAACTTTAAGTCTGAGACTTCGAGTCTATTGTAGTCACCTTCTTGGTTCTGAGTTACTATTTAACCTTTCAAAATTCTGTCCCATAATCACATCAACAACCACCTCTGTGCATCAATAATGGACACAATGCTTCCTGGCAGCTCTCTTGCTAACATATGTCAAAGGACACTAGATTAATATTGTTCGAAACATCTGATCTGCCCTAGATCAAGAAGCCATAAGAATTCCACTATTTTTCATCATCTTTAGTACCATCTAACTGCAAAGTTAGAGGGATAATTCATAAATGCTATAGCACTAATTTGCCATGAACAATTCCCTCTATAAAACACACCACCAAATCCGCTATTAGCAGTCTCCCTATGATTTTTTTTTTAAGGAAAACTAAGATATCTACTTAGCCACAGAGATGTACTGATTTAAAATACTCAGTAATTAAAAAATATCATAGAACAAAATTACCCAATTTACTGGGAAAGAAAACCCAGGAACATCACATCATTTAAAATCCTCAGATGATAACATAGCGCTAATAATATCTGCTAAAATTTCCAGAGCTATGCTTCTCCATGTCGTGTTCATTATGATCATAAATTTCCTACTTTGTTCTCAATCTTGCCTCACATGTAGATCACCATAAAAATATGCCAAGTCTTCGAGGCTGCTGCTATTTAAACCTCTTTATTTTTTTCTTTTTTCTTCCAGTTTTCAAGCTCACTGACTTAGAGATGTTTAATCTGGACGAAGCCTTAAAGCTTGCTTAGTCAAACATAATTATAGAGGTCTGAGAGAGTGAATTCCCAAGGTCTTAAAGCCAGGTGGGTAAAATCAGAACTAGAATACTTCTTTCCTGATGTTCTAGGCTATACTTTTCCAAAATCAATTGATTTCATTTTGGGCATCTGTTCTTTCATTATTCCTGAGATGAATTTTTCTTTTACATAGTGGTTAAAGACACGATTCATTTCTTAAATCCCAATAATTAATTACACAAATCTCCAAATTCAAATTCTATCAATCCCTTCTCCTTCTTCATCATGACAATTGATCAATTGATATATTTTTTTCTCTTTTTGGTGCTTTTAGTTTCTGGAAAAAAAATATGCTTAAAATTTTTCCACATAACCACTGCTTTCAGCAATGAGTCATATTTTATTTCTCTTAATTTCTCTTAACTTCCTTCCTCAAATGTTTAACAACTTTGTCTTTTTAAATCATGTTATCCCCCACTCCCCACCAAATTCTGCTTCACCATTTCAACAATGAAATTTCATTTAGTCCTTTAGACTTTAATTGCTATAATTACTTGAGAAATATACTAAAATATCTTTACCTCTTTAATCTTCATAAATATTTAGTAATTGCTAACATAAAAGAGGAGGGACACAAAGTAATGACACTGATCCTATAACCAACATTAGATAAAGCACTCATTAATTAATACAATGTCTCTCTTGGGTTATAGTTTAATAAATATTTGTTAAAAATTATGACTAGATGCTGTAGAGGATATAAAAAATAGCCCGTAATTTTAATGAACTTACTGTTTCCAGTAAGAGACAACATTTCGATAGAAGACAGTATGAGATATTTTTAGATATGACAATCATATTAGGAATTATCTTGTGAAAGAATACTTAATGTTCAAAAGTAAGCAAGATATAAATGTCAGCAAGAGTATTACTATGGTGGGACCAGAGAAAGCTTCATGGAAGAGGTTGCATGTATGTCATCTATGGACATTAATGATAGATAAGGTATTTTCAGATACAAATAGAAGAGGAAAGATATTCTTTCAAGTGAAGGAAAAGCCACGAGGCAGGATGTAAAAAGTATTGGGCGTGTCAGAATCACAGTAAAATCAATTGAAATATTTGGTGTCAAAAAGGGAAAAGACAGGCAATGAGGCATTCAAAAGTAGTTAAGAGAAGCACTATAGAAGAACTTGAGTGCTGCAGAGAAAAGTGTATGTGTAATAAGGGGGTGATAGAGAGTCTCTTTGCAATCTAGGGTGTCCCTCTAGGAAGGCTGCATTCTGACAAGAGTGTAGAAAGGATTGTAGTCTGAAAGACTGGGCAGGAAATGATTGCGAGACTATTTCAATAGTCTGGCAGAGTAATGATAAGAATAGTTTACACAGAATATAAAGGAGTGACAAGGGGTTAGAGAATGTGGAACATAAGAAGTAATGGTATTCTGGGAGAAAATAACAACAACAATTAAAATTTCTACCTTGGAAATCTGGAAGAATGACATTGCTATTACAAAGTGTAACTTCATAAAAGGGAAGTGCTACTTTCACTTATTCCTTTAAGGCATATACATTTGCTCACCCACCACATACCAGGCACTCTAACAGGTGCTGTGTATGGAGAGATAGACAAGAGAGACAAGACCCAACCTCACGGAACTCGCATTTTATTCGAGAAGATCTGTGATAAACAAATAAGCAAATGTATATATGAAACAGTATAATGTAGTTTTAAATACTATGAGGAAGTTAAAGCACACCATGATATAGAGAGATAATAAGAATGGGGAGGGAGAAATTATCACTAAAAAGGTAACTTTGAGTGGATCTAAGGAGAACGGAAAGCTAAGAGAACATTTAAAGGGAGGGAGAGCTGTCAGTGCACATTATGACAGCAAGAAGTGAAACCAGCACTTCCTCCTTGTTAACTTATACTGTTCAATGGCACTTTCATTCTTCCAGCTCTTCCAAGCTAGACAGAGGGAAAAGTAGAAAAGAGGGCAGATAAGTAGATGGGTGCCAGATCAGGTAGGAGTTCAGATTTTATTCCAAGTTCAATGGGAAGATATTGGAGGGTTTTAAGAGATAAAAGATCTAATCATATGTTATTATTTCAATAACACTCTTTTGCTCTCTGTAGAATGGATTAAGAGTAGAATCAGGGAGAACAATTGGGAAGCTGATGTAGTACACCAGGCCGTAATATAGTTGCTTGAATTACAGTCATAGCAGAGGAGACAGTGAGAAGGAGTTTTATCATATGGAAGAAGAGTTAACAGGACTCATATATGGATTGGATACAGGGAGTGAGAGAAAGAGAGAAATCAAAGCTTGCTTCCAAGATCTTGGAGTGAGTTACTAGTTGGACAATGACTCAATTGACAGATAAGACTAGGAAACCAACAGATTTGAGGGGTGGATGAGGGTAGGTGCTCTCAAGAACTAAGGACTTGGTGCAGGTTCGATCCCTGGTCAGGGAACTAAGATCCCACATGCCGTGTGGCATGGCCAAAAAAAAAAAAAAAGAGAGAGAGAGAGAGAGAGAGAAAAACAGAACTATGGGTTTGGGTGTGGATTTGTAAAGTTGGGGATATTTAATTGAAATCCCAAGTGGAATTTGAAACCCCAACTGGAATGTCCAATTGTTAGAGTGAAAGCTGATTAATTCAATTTTTCTTTATCATTGGTTTCAATGTAATACTTAAAGAAAACATGCAGTAGAGGCTTCCCTGGTGGTGCAGTGGTTAAGAATCCGACTGCCAATGCAGGGGACAAGGGTTCAAGCCCTGGTCCGGGAAGATCCCACATGCTGCACTGCAACTAAGCCCATGCGCCACAACTACTGAGCCTGCCCTCTAGAGCCTGCGAGCCACAACTACTGAGCCCGTGTGCCACAACTACTGAAGCCCGCACGCCTAGAGCCTGTGCTCCACAACAAGAGAAGCCAATGCAATGAGAAGGCCATGCACCACAAAGAAGAGTAGCCCCGCTAGCCGCAACTAGAGAAAGCCTGCACGCAGCAACAAAGACCCAACTGAAAGAAAGAAAGAAAGAGAGAGAGAGAAAGAGAAAGAAGGAAAGACAGAACGAAAGAGAAAAAAGAGAAAGAAAGAAAGAGAGAAAGAAAGAAATTTATATCAAAAAGAATACATGCAATATATTCTATACCAGTTAGCTATAAACATAATAATAAATATACCTGCAACATTACAACCCAACAAACAGCTATCTATTTAGCCGCTTTCCCATCTCGCTCATCTTCTTCCTTTTCAAAAACAATCATTAACCTGAGTTTTGTGTTTCTCATTTTCTTACATTTTAAAAACAACCATTCTCATTAAATGTGTATGTGTGAATATACATTATTTACTTTTACTAAATCATGAGCATTAGAAACAAAAATCGTACTGTAAATAGTCTCTGGGACTTATTTTTTTAATTTTTCTTTTCTTGTAAAAATTTGGATATTAAGAGTTCTTAATTATCCTAAACTAGTGTTATGTAAGATGAAATCACATGGGTTTCTGTTTCTCTTGTTCTAATAAGAATTAACAATTGAAAGTGTAAAGTAGAGCTTAACAGACATGGTAGCTAGAATAAGAAGATCCAACATGAATTTAACTAGTGTTACAGAGGAAAGGATAGAGAGGATTGTGAAGAGGCAATATTCAGAGACTGAAGCTGATGATGTTCCCAAATTTATGATAGACTTAATCCACAAATATAAGTGGATTTAGGAAGAAAATGAAGTAAAACAAATGCCACATGGAAAAACTGTCAATATAAAAAACACAGACTAGTGAAATTGTAGGTATTAAAGACAAAGATAATGGCAAGCAATGTGGTCATAATCATTTAAAAAGCAATAAGAAAGGCCATAAACCAGAAGAAAATACGAATAAAAATAATAACTGTTACCCTAAGAAATATGTATGTGGTAAAACAATTTTAAGGATCAAGGACAAAATAGAAAAAATGAAATCAAAACATCTCACCACCAATGGACTTTCACTAAACAAATCTCCAAATAATACTTCAGGAAGAAAAAAATGATCCCAGAAGAGATGTCACAGATACATTTAGGAGGAGGAAAAACTGGCAAACTCACGGGCTAATCTATATAAATATTGTCTGTATCATGTAAGAAAAACAATCTTGACTTAATTCTTGGTTTAAAAAATACATAAAATAGAAATGAGCTATACTCAAAGACAGCAGGAAGCCAGGGAAGAGGGTCATCAGAGCATTTTAAGTTCCTTGTATATTTGAGGATGAAGGTGAAGATACTGATCAACTTGTGACTTTAAGATAAACTTTAAGGATGACTATCAGCAAAATAAAAATAAATATAAGGTTTCCAAAATCTTTTTGGTGCCCTTGATAGAGAGAAAAGTTTAATGAGAAAAATTTCAAATAATCCTAAAGTTGACATGGAAGGAAAGCAAAAGGAACATGGGACTGGACAGAAATGGAGCATAAAATGACAGTAGAAATAAATATGGTGAAAAGAGATGGCTAGATTGCATAGTAAATTTTAAGAACTATTCTTTACAAGAGACAAGTCTAATACAAAGGATAACAAAGGTTGAAAGTAAAATATGAAAAAAAAGTTAAAATGTAAATAATGACTAAAACCTAGTATAGAAATATATATGATATATATACTAATTTAGAAGTCAGTAAGATTCAATTCACCTTGTTTTACTCACAGGAGCTAAAGAAGAAATTGACAAACTCATTGTTTTTTTGGAGAATTCAAAAGACCTTTCTAATTAATAATACAATTGATCAGGTAAGAAGAAAAAATCTGTAAGTTTATAAAAATAGAATTAACAAGCTTGATTTACAGACAGGTAGAGAACTTTGTGCCTCACAGAAAACTTGTATTTGTACATATGAGAAATTCTGAACAATAATTCATTAAACCGTAAGAGCAATTTCATTTGTTTTGTGCTTTTTTTAAAATCACCATTTAAAGGATACCAAGATACTGCCATTTTAACATGTCTTGATATGATCTCAAGGCTCCTTCCTCTGGATCTTTGTGGTAAAATTTGTAGTAAACTATTTTAAAACCAGAGAATTTCCAATATCAAATTTCTGCATATATCAGTGCATTTTAGTACATCATCATCTGGAGAATGAGAGGATATTTTACCTTGAATTAAAGTGATATTTTTCAGTGTCTGAGAATGTTCCCAATCCTTCAGCCTGAGATCATTAGTGATGTTACTCAACAGTTTCACTTCTCCTTTTATTTCCTGTTCCAAATGCACTTGTTTTTCTTCCAGAGACTTAATTTCTGCTGATGTATTGTACACACGCTCCTCTAATTTACTCATCTCCTGTGAAACATAAGCAAACGTCCGCAATTTTTGTTACACACATAATTATCAAATATATAAGTTTAAGAAGCTCTACAAGTCAGGTTTTTAAAAAATGTAAAATATTACAGTAATATTATGGAATAAGAAAATAGAAATTAGAGAACAATTTTAAAATAGTAATTCTTTGGTTTTGAAGCATTCCTCTTTTAACTGAATGGCTGAATTTTCACACCCTCTGCCAGAAAAAAATTGGTTAAATATATATCTAAGGTATGCTTCTATTCCCAAATATATACATGCCAAAATGCTAAAAATAAAATTAAAAACTTGTCATATGTTTTTTAATTTATCTGAAGTGAAATTCTTTACACTGTACTTAATTACAGTTCCTTAAATTAAATAGATTTGTATATTAAACTGCTTTATAGCAATAACGAAGTTTAATGTCATAATTCTCAGTGGTAATGAACATTAAGGATAGCTTTTCAGATTCAATAAAATCTCAACTAGCATTAACAATACCCTATGTTCAGCTTTTTTATTGCCTCTGCATTGAGATTTCATTATTATTTTATGGTTTCAAATGCATATATATTTTGTGCGCATTTACATACATGCGTGCAGATCTGGAGACTGAGCAAGACAGATTGTACTACATTCTGGATTATGCTTTTATTTTTCACTCAATAATATAAGAATATTTACCTATTAAAATACTTAGAGACTGCCTTATTTTCTATAATTTAGTGGGATTGTATTGTATGCATTTTTCATAATTTATTTGATATCTATTGATAGAGTTTTGAGCTGCACGTAAATAATGCTGAAATGAACACCATTTTTTATATATCTACATATTTATACAAGCACTTCTATAGGACAGCTTCCTGGAAGTGGATCTGATCAAAGGGACTAAATATTAACATTTTGTTCACTACTGCCACACCACCCTCCAAATATATGGGACCATTTTTTAAATCTTTCTCAGTGTACATGAATGCTTACTTTTGCACTCAAATCCTAGGCATTCATCAATATATTTAACTTTGTAGAGTAAGAGTAAACATAATAAAACCTTGTTTAATTTGCTTTTCAAATTAAGTATCTAGTCATAAAGTTTTTGACAATGTTTTTCTTTATTGCTTTTCCTTTCAAGTCTTTTGCTTGGTTTTCCTTTGGGTGCTGGGCTTTCTCTTTCCAGTGTACCTAACCTTCTCATCTATCCTGGTAATGTTTTCTGTCTCTCTGTTCTTTTATTGCATCCTCTGTTTCCATGGTATGCTCTATACTTTTCTAAGGACTTCTAGGTTTAACTGTTGATAGATTCTCATCTCCCATTTGCAAAAAGCAATAAACCAGTGGTTGTTAATTAATCCAGGTATGAAGAGAAAATTTCACCTCCCTTCACTGGACTGGACAAGTTGAAGTGAGAGGATCAAGAGAGTCAAGTAAAACCTTTGGAAAGAAATGAACATGTACCAGATCTGCCTCTACAATAGCAGTGTACTCAAGCAGAGAGACATCCATTTTTACTGCTCCAATGGCTTTCCCCATCCAAAACCTTGTTCTAGATTAGAATTTCTCTACCCTCTACCGCCTCCCTCCCTATTTGGCATTTTCCGTACACTATGGTATAAAGGTGGGATAGTGAACATGGATGTTTGCAGAGTGCAGCAACATGGTAAATATGCTCGATGTCATTTAGGTGGCTGCAAATTGCTCCAGCTGTCAGGTAGTTCCTGATATCCACAGAGCAAAAGTCAGGGGACTAGCTGGTGATTTTGCTACCTAAGCCCTCGGAGCCGCCGATGTTTTTCATACCTAAAGCTGCGGCTGCCTTTTTTTCCCTCCTTTGAAAACTGCATGTGGTGCTCACATTACCCATATTTCACTTGAAATAAGTTTTATTAGGAAGAGAGAAAATGCATTTGATATATTTTTTAAAGTGCTATACAGCACCTACACACACGGTCCACAGTCTATCACCAGTGGCACTGCTAGAAACAGGCATTTATTTTTGCATTCTTACAGTCCTTTGTACGTACAATGGAGAGGATAAATCTCACATCTCTCTTTGATTTTGTGTCAGTGTTCTCTTTTCTTTCAAATTAATGCTTGGTCTGTCCTTGCTAAACATTACGCTGCTATTACTTATAAGCCTTTTCCTCAAACAGCATTTACTGATTGAGGCATTCATTTAATGTACTTATTCCTGCATTGGGCTAAAGATTCAAAGATGAATACAGTTGTTTTAAGCGACGAGAATGAGATTCCAAATATTGTTTCAGTGAGTAAGCACACACACTAGCACTGACCTAGATTCCAAATCTCCACAGATGACTACTGTCTTAGAAAAAAAGAAAGCTTTGAAAAAATAATTAACTTTGGAAGTTCCTCCTTTCCCTTGTACCTCCACATGTAATACTGTGACCCCTTCCAAAATGTAAGTGCAATCTGTCCGAATAGCTCACCGATCACCAGAGTTTGGTTATTTCTATTAAGTATCACTTCAAACAGGTTCAGGACTTCTACTGCCTTCCAAATGGTTTCCACTTTGGTTTCAATTCCTCATTTACATGGGTTCACAGATATTCTATAATCTCTAATGAGTTGGGGATATTACTAATATCAAATATATTATTTTTTCATCGTGTCCATCTTCGTTTTCTCCACACCCTGTCTCACTGTTCCTCTGATCCTGTTTCCACACAAAGTAATATTTCTTCTCCCTTCCTCTTTCCTTCCAATTTAATCAGTTTCTACTCCCATAGTTGACATTTTACTTTCCTCTGTTCCTCAGCCCTGGGGACAGTTGCTTCTTTGAGAATTTTCTCTAACTCCTCCATAGCTTGAGTCCTTGATATTCCAATAGCATCTGATATGCTTGGGTACTTATTAACCGTGTGGGAAACACTAACAGTCAGATTTTGGAAGATGTGACAAGGATCAGAGAGAGAATATCAAGGTTGGTGTTAGGATGAGGTTCACCAACAGTCTCCATATTTAAATAGCAATGTCACTGTCTTCTCAGTGATTGCATCTTACAAAAACTAAACATGTAGGGTGTTCTTTCTTAACCTGTTTAGTCTATTCTCTAGTCAATAATTTAGTTGGTTGCCACCTGATGTTACAACTTCAGAGGCTTCCCTTTGCTCTCTATAAGGGACATCCATTTTTAACAATCACTATGGCATAACACTGTATCTATACAGAAAACAACCTCATTAATTAAGAAGTGGTCTATTCAAGTAAAACCTTCTACAAAGACGCCAGCCTTGCTGAGCTAATGGTGGAAAATTTATAGATTTTAGTACTGAAGATTGTAGTAGTATGAAGATTATTTTTTTACATGAGTAATGAAGTTTTATCCATATGCTTATTTTTTCATGGAATGGAACAATTATAATTACCCAACAACAAAAAATAATTCAATATTGAACTAAACAACTTGCTTCTTAATTTCTTTCTCATCAAAACAAAGTGACCCAGAGGGTTGGCCACAGAATAGTTTAGAGCAAAGGTAAGAAAATTATGATTCATGGGTCAAAGTCTTTTTCTGAAAAGAAAGATTTATTGGATCACATTTTCACTCATCTGTCCATGTGCTGTCTACGACTGCTTTTGTGCTACAGTGGCAGAGTTAAGAAGTTGCAAAAGAGACCATGTGGCCCCCAAAGCCTAAGGGTTGTACCTGGGCCTTTGAAAAGAAACTTTTGCTAGCAACTGGTCTGGAAGATGCTTTGCTCTCTTGTCTTGTGTATTTGATCCTGTGATGGTAATAAGATGTTGTACACATTATTCAAACTTTAATACTTTAATTATAGTTACCTTTACACATAAAAACTTATGGATGCTTCTTGGGAGTGACAAACTATTTTAAAATTTAGATTTTGTACTTCGCCCATGTAAATAAGGTTTTCATTCCTTTGATGATGAAGAAAGTTTGGGTTTCGTATAAAATTTGCAAATGCAGAGTATCTATCTTTCCAAATTGGCTAAGATAATCTAACAACTATAATTGGTTTCAAGAGTCTCAAGAGGCATTCTAACAGTATTTATAAAATTAAAATACACTAAGAGAGTCTATATTCAATGAAAAACAAACAAACAAACAAATTTCCCCTTTTGCTGGGAATCTGGAGAAGGCAGTGAGTAAATCCATTTGAAACTTTCTGGTAAGATTGCAAGAGGAATCAGGGTTAAGTAGAATGGTGTTGAAACAGGGTTCGTAACTTTTCTCTTCCCTGGACTACCTGAGGAGATAGGATCTAGATGGATTCAACCCCAGGTATGACCTTCCAATACAAACCTCTTACCTCTTGTTGTTTAAATGCATTCTCTTGGACTTTGGCATTCAGTGTTGCAATACTGAGCTGCAAATCAAGCAGTGTGGTGTTCAGACTTACTAATGACTTGGAGACTTCACCTATTACATTTCCATGTCCCTGGATGAAGGAAAGTAAGGAACTTAGCTGGAAAAGAACGTCATTAAACCTTTGATCGGTTGTTACACTGAAATTTTGGAAATTCTTGGCATCTATGAGATTGGCTTCATTATCTGAAAGATATTGGATTCTCTTCTCCACGTTGCTCATGTGTTCCATAACGACTTCTCGAAATCTCATTGCATCTTCACTGTCATTTCCTTTTCCTGCGAGACTTGGAGATATATCATTTGCATTAACTGAACCAACTGTGCAATTCTTCATTTCCCATTTCAGGAGTTGAGCTGCGTATTTAAGTAAAAATAAACAGAGTCACGCCCTGTAACCTTCAATGCATCCACCATTCCATTCCACAACACTTCATCCCATTCTAACGTTCTGAATGCTATCCTAAATCAGGTATGTATTTTAAATATACAAAGTATGAACCAAGGTAGGCATACTGCTGAGAGGGAAACTGTCTCCTTTTCCCACTTTACATTAGAGTTTATCCCACAGTTAAGTCACTCTTTCTGAACTGCTGCTTAGATGAATCTTCTGGGTCATGGCACACGGCTCTGAGAGTAAGAGTAAATTCTAGAGATCATGAAGTACACTGTATGCTGGTCCTCAGGTGTGCTGTTAGAGTGAAATGAGATAATGCTTAACACAGTGTCTGAAGTAAACATGTTGAGTAGGTTAGTTATTATGAAGACAAATGATAATGTGACAGAAACAATACGTGGTATCAATAAAGGTAGAAATATTAGTGTTATCCACTGTACGAACAAAGTGTTGGCTCATCTTCCTTATCCTGTCACTAAGCTAGCAGAGAGTTATCATTTTCAGTTTCCACAGAACTAACTTACTGTTGGTAGAGCAGGAAACTGGATAAAAGAAGTTTTTTTCACTTTAAAAAATACTGTTTTTATAAGACTCCTCTTTACTTATTATAAAGCATATATTTATAGCAGAAAATTTAGAAAAGACAAGGAATAAGGAAAAATAATTTACCATTAGTCTCACCGTCCTGAATTAAGTGCTAACATTTTGGTATATGCCTATCAAATTTCTGTTCCCACTATCATATTATCATCACAAAAGCCAGATTTTATATACAATCTGGAAACTAGCTTTTAATTAGTACTCTATCATAGACTTTTGCATATTATCTAATATTGTTTTACAAAAATAATTGGAATAACTACATTGTATTCTATGTGTGATTCTACCAGATTTATTTAACAAAACTCCAACATTTACTTTGCCTCTGTTTCTACTAATATATTGAACACTTTGATGAACAATCTTATACGTAATTATTTCCTGAATAAAAAAATTCTACTAAATGGTATTTGGAGGCATACGGAAGTGCTGATATATATTTCCAAATGGGCGTATGTTCTTTAAACAAGCTAATTATCCTTCTGAAAGGGTCTAGAGAAATATGTTTATAGTTTCAAAAACTGAAAAGCATAAATATTACTTTTGCAGATAAAAATAATATACAATTATACACAATGAAGAAAATGTTAAACACCATTTTATATAATCAGTGGCGGTTAAGATTTTATTGTTTCTTTCATCTCTCTTTATATATCTATATTGTTTATACCTTTTAGCTATGTATATATCAGTCTGATCCATATTAATTTGAGTGCATAAGATTTTCCATATTTGACCATTACTGAGGAATAAAGAGTAACTTAATATTGCTTAAAAGTATATCTACATAAGCAGTGATATCTGATCTGTCAGTTTTCTTAATAAAATGATATGGCAATAGAATCAGCTTTATAGGTTTTTGAGACTTAAATGAGATTACACATGAAAAACATTATATTCCACCCTGAGCTCAGGGTACCTGTTACACAAATGAGAGCTTGATATTTGCACGGGAACAAGCTGCCTGGTTCTGGAATCTAGTTCCATTCCTCCATTACTAGCTGGATTACTCAGAAAATTATTTGTCTTTTCCTTGATTAGGTTTCCCCAGTGATCTAAAGGTAATAACGATCTTACAGTGGTGCTGAGGATGAATGCGATAGGGCATGTAAATCAAGTAGCACACAGATGGCACGTGTGAAAACTCTACACAAATTAAGGTGCCTTATCCTTGAAAGATCTTATCTTAGTTACAGAGTCTTCACCACCTTTACTTAAAGAAGCTGTTTGATGATGGTTGTCATTGTAGCTATGATTATATTAAGTATTAAACTACATATGCAATTAAATCCCAATTAAAAATAAAACACATTATATCATATTTTCCTAGTTACATTCTCTTTAAAATTAGCTTATTTGAATTAATAAAATATGTAACTACATTTTGATATAATCCACAACCGAGACCATATTGCATGTACATTATTTTACATTTCTAAATTTATCAATAAATTATACAAAATAGTATACTTCTTACTTGGATCTCATCACATTTATTAAATTAAGTGTAGGGAGCAAGTTTTGGATTGACAGCCTCATTCATGGAGTCATCAATTCTATGATTTATTTATTAAGCACCTACTATATATAAAGCACTGCTTGAGCGACTCTGGGAATAGAAAATGACTGGGAATGGATTTTGACTTTAACAATAAGAAATCTAAACTAACAATATTTGCAAAATTATCTCAAACTTGTCCCTTAAAAATTTTTCTTTTGTGATAATTACTGCTTTTTTAGGTAGCAGTTAATAATCTAAGTTCTGGAGGAGAGCTGCCTGGACTAGTGATTCTTGCTTTTTCCTTTATAAGCTGTACCTTCGAGCAAATTAATTGGTCTATGCTTCCATTTCACTATCTGTATAAATGGGATACTACTAGTCAGTGTTTAAGTAATTAAATGAGCTGATATATGCAAAGTGCTTAGATCTTTTCCTGGCACATAATACACATTTGATACTTTTCAATATTTTAATTATTATTAATATTTCAGATTCAATATCTGTATGCCCAATACTGATAACAAGGGGAATTAATGTTGTGTAATATAAAAAAATTGGGAGGATGTTGAGTATCCCATGACAAAGGTAGTATCTGTGCTTTATTTATTTTTTATTGGAGTATAGTTGCTTTGCACTGCTGTGTCAGTTTCTGCTGTACAGCAAAGTGAATCAGCCATACGTATACATATATCCCCTCTTTTTTGGATTTCCTTCCCATTTAGGTCACCATAGAGCACTGGGTAGAGTTCCCTATGCTATACAGTAGGTTCTCATTAGTTATCTATTTTATACATAGTAGTATATATACGTCAATCCCCAAAGAGAAAAACAAATATCATATATTAATGCACATATGTGCTTTAACAGACATATTGATCTAATTACTCAACCATATAATTTTTACTTTCACTGGAAATACTTTTTATTTCATATGGGTAAAGCAAAACTTCTTCACAGTATAGAAAGGGAAGACTTGATTTAACAAAATGTCATGTAACCAAGGATTTTTCTTTAATACCAAGTTCAACATGAACTGACAATAAAGGCTATTTTTTGCTTATAGATTTAAAAACACAATATTGCTTATTTTCCCAAATCTTGAATGAAAACTAATTTAATCCTTACTTTCTTTAAAAAATTTAATACTGTATCAGAAATCTAGGTAAAGAATGACAGAGTTCATATTTTCAAATGTTCATTTCTTTCATTATCATCAGAGAGATGCCATTTTGTGACTTTTCTATTTTACATTTGAAAGGAGGCAAATTTTATGGCTTGTGCAAAGACCTAGGGAGAGAGTTATATTTGATTTTACAGATCACATTTGCTCTTTCATGTTGGCAAAACCTTCTTCTACCAAAAATTTATATTATTTTGAGCTAAAGGATCTTCAATGTATCAGTAACAATTTATATACATTAATCTTAGATTGTATCTTATTCTTCAGAGACATTATTCTATGTCCCTGTACTGTGATAGTGATCTAGTAGCTTCTTGAAGAAAAGGTAGCGCATGGAGAAGATTTTATAATTAAGAAATATCTTTCAATGTATAAGACACTTTAAATAGAGTTTTCATGTATAACACTTTATTTTATCTACTGATTTACATTTGCCAAAACAGAGTAATTTCTATCATTTCAGGGATACATTTTGTCTATATTTGAAAGTTTTGGATATCAAGTAGAGATATGTATTGCATTTTACTTTTCTTTTGGAAAATATTCTGACCTACAACTTACAGCTGTAAATGGATTGTCAGTGTTTATATTCAAGTATGATAGACACAGGGAGATCTGTTTCAAATTCTGGTGAATTTGGGTGCTAATGTGAACTTATAAGATTTGAACAGTTTTAGCTTTTTGTCAGTCGTAATAGGTACACGCTACAGCTTTAGGAAACAAAGCTACTTCAAATCAATCATTGTCAACCCTAGAAAAAATGTGTTGACTTGGTAGTATTTTCTAATAGCCCAGAGATTTTTGAACTTGGTTAGAACCCTGAAGTCTTTCCGGACTTCAGTTCGTATTCTGCCTGGGCCTAGTAGAAAGAAGCTGCACTCCCTGAGGTTGGCTCTGTAGGCCACGGTTTGTATAAAAGTGATGAAATGTACCAAATTCTAACTGGCTGATAGCTAATGATCCCTAACAATGACACATCTTTCAGTTATGCATTTCAAACTACAGATAAGCATATACATAAACAGCACACAGATAATCTCAGTTCATTAGGAAGTTAGTTGTTTAATGACAAACATATCAGGTTCTTTTACTTAGATGGCTGTGGTTGGTTTGACAGGCTGATTGGTTCCGTTTGTTGTGGTTGGCTAATGTTTTTGTTTCAAAATAGGAGTTGATTTTTACATATGCAAAATATTTTCCTGCCTAAAATTATGACAACTCTGTTTTGTTTTGGTTTTTTATTGGCCAACCATATTTTGTTCTAAAACCCCGATTGCACTGGGAGATAACAGACCACAGAAGTTAGGAGTCAGGAGCCATGGGTGGGAACTCCAACTCCATTGCTGAACAGTTTCCTTTTGTGGATGAGGGTAAGCATACATCTGCTCAAGGGTAACTGTAAGGCGTATTGAGATAATCTGTGGGAAATGTATAGCCTAGTGCCTGAACATAGTACATGCTCAGAAGCATTACAGAAGTGTTACAGTTACTGTTGTTTTCGTTATCACTTCTTTCTTAGTAGAAGTTTTGGCTTTCTCTTGGGACATTCTTCAGGTTGTCTCTTGGTGGAGGAGCTTTGGCCTTTATTAGGAGAATCTTCTTATCAGTCTGATTAGTACGGACATAAAAATACATCTTCCTCCCAGCCTATCTCTTGTTCGAGCGTATGTCCATTTTGCCACTCACAAAGAGGAGAGCTACAAGGCATATAAATTCAAATGCCAATCAAATCCCTCAAAAATGCTCCTGAGGAAAATAATATTTACATATTTACTTGAGTTATATGCAAGCCATCCACCTCTGTAGAAATCCTCAAATTTATCCCCAATTAAAGCCAAACTCTCCAAAAAAAAAAAAAAAAAAATGTACCTGAAAAACATCATGTAGAACCCAAGCAAAGTGTTCTATTTTTCTTTTTCTTTGAAAGGATGCTAGCCCGTTACTTTCAGAGATGTTTTAAATAATACCCTTAAGAAATATGTGGCCATATAAACTGTTTGAATATTACTGAGGGATAGGCCATTATTTTACGAGGTTTCCTCTGTTTGAAGACTCACAGGAATACTTTCTGCTCTCAATACTAGGAGTAGAAGAGTATTTCTTGAAAAACTGGCTTATTTTTATATTTTAGGCATCATTAATGTAAATGATTATGTTTATATCCTCACACTGGCAACTAGAATACTTACCATGAAATTTATGATGCGCCATTAGAAATATATAGGACTTCAGGGGGTAATATTTTTGAAGTGGTCTAATTCTTTCCATCTTACCTTTCCATATCTATATTTTTATCTCAAACTTGCATTTTCTATACTATTTAAAAACATTTTTTTTTACTTAATAACTTTGCAGAATCTATTTTTTCACGAAATAACTCTGAGGAACACTTTGTGATGTGAAGTCACCCTTATGAATCTCCCATATACAAAAGACTGAATGCTTCTTTTTCCTCCTGCAATAATTAATTCACAAGATGAGTTGCTGAGTTTCAGAACTCTAGAATACTGTACCTGCCACTATTCCGATGATAGGTACAAGAACTACAAACACAAGGAGATAAAGGGCAATCAGTGCAGCTCTGAAAGACTTCATTTTCTCTTGAAGAGTTGGGCCATTTTTAGGATCTGAAAAACAAAAGCCCAACCTACTGTTAGAAAACTTACTCTTCTTACTTAAAATTTTTGAAATCTCCAATTATATTGCTAGTATCAAACCTATTGGAATAAAAAGGGAACAAAAAAATAGGTTCTTATTTATTCAGTAGAAAGCAAAAGGGACAGTCACAGAAAAAGCCAATACAGGCATCAGTAGGGACATTTGATTGCCTTATCCATTAACTAATCATCCAGGACAAAGTTACTATTCTCTGCAAGTTGTACTTGTCTCATTTGGGGGCACTAGCTGGAAAACTTTAGTATTGATACCATATCAACATACGTGCAAACCTAAATTTCATTCTTCTATTTCACATGGGAATATATTCTGGGTGAAAATAAAATTCTTCATGCAACTATGTAATTATACCATTTTTTCATATTTTAAATGAGATAAGAGAAACATTATTGTCAATAATAATTATGCAAATTGTCTCTCCTAATTCCAGCTCAATAGTTTTGTATTTGGATGCTTCTTATGATTTGAATATAATGTGAAAAAAATGAAATAAAATGACTCACATTTTGATTAAACTTTGGAATGGATCAATGAAGCCCATTCTCTGGATATTTCAGAACACAGTAATATTTTAGTATTATTTGTTTATATGGAACACCAATTCACATAATGGGATGTTAACTGTAGAAAAGATAACTCAATGTAGAGGGGAGACTTACTAGCAAAGGAAGACATTTCTCTGATTAAGTGAATACAAATTTCTTTCCTATGGCCATTGTTTTTATTGTTTAATAAAAAAGAAGGAAATTTTGTTTTCAGGTTGTAAACTCCTAAATTAAAACAAAAGTTTAGACATTGTTCAATAACGTTCTATGAGGGATTGAACAAAAAAGGAGAAAAGAATTAAGTAAAGAGAAGAAAACAATAAAGAAAAGGGGGAAAATTGAAGGAAAAAAGAGAAGGAGTGGGGCTTCCCTGGTGGCGCAGTGGTTGAGAGTCCGCCTGCCAATGCAGGGGACATGGGTTCAAGCCCTGGTCTAGGAGGATCCCACATGCCGCAGAGCAACTAAGCCTGTGGGCCACAACTACTGAGCCTGCAAGCCACAACTACTAAAGCCTGCATGCCTAGAGCCCATGCTCCACAACAAGAGAAGCCACCAAAATGAGAAGCCTGCGCACCACATCAAAGAGTGGCCCCTGCTCGCCGCAACTGGAGAAAGCCCATGCGCAACAAGGAAGACCCAACGCAGCCAAAAATGGATGAATAAATAAATAGATAAATAAATAAATTTTTTTAAAAGAGAAGAAGCAACCACACTATAAGCAAGATGGGATATTCCATCTGTCAGGTGACTAAATTTGAAATCCAACCTGGCAGATGGAATATACACATTTAGGGTAAGTCTCAAGACCATAATTTTACATAGTGTCACTAACTCTAAGGACAATCTCCACGAGCACCCCACGCTTATTCTACTTACTCGGAGGAAGCAAAGCGGTCATTGAGTGAGCATCAAACTTCACAGATTCTGTACAGCTATCAGTGTCCTTCTGTTGATTGGGAAAGCTCTCCCACAGTTCCATACTTCTATCAAACACGTGGAAAAATATGATAATTACACATGGAACTGCTAGGGCTCTTTGGCAAAAAGTTTCAAATTGACATTTATAATTAAAATCCAATTTTAGCAAGGGAACAAGTATAATTAGTTAGTTAAATTTACATATCTGCCCTATATAGCAACATATTATACTTACCCATAAGTTTTAATTTTAACATTAAAAGACAGATTTACATGAACCCACTCATGTATCTTTCTATGTACAAATGTGTACCTGTGATTGTAGATGTCTGTTTTTTGAGTGAGAGGTAACTTTGCTCTCTTAGCCAAAAAAACAAAAAACAAAAAAAACAAAAAAAACCCAACTGGCAGAAAACAACCATTTAGTTGAAAAGAAAAAAAAGAATTTCCCTTAGAACAAACAGTAGCTGAAAAGTTGAAGGAAATATTTCCTGTGATCTTTTATCAGAGGTTCCAGATAGAGCAAACAGTTATGCAAAATTTGGAACAAATGTTTCCTGTGATCTTTTATCAGAGCTTCATGAGCCAAGTTTTCTTTTGCCAAGGCATCAGCTTTATTCCTTTAGAAAGATTTAACAAAGTCTAGTCACAAGATTAGGAGCCAGCATTTTTCTTTTCCTTTGTCTTCCTTTGCTTCCCTTTGCTTCCCTTCGCTTCCCTTCCCTTTCCTTTCTCTTCCCTTCCCTTCCTTTTTTTCTTTTCTTTCTCACATATTTTTCTTTCCCGGCTTCCTTCACTATATACATTGGCAGCATCTCAAATGTGTGCTTGTATCTTTTTAAGCACAATCTATTATATTTTATGACCCAGTCTATGTCTATGTCTCTTTAGGTGCATCAGAATCATTTGAAGGGCTTCCTTTAAAACACATTGAGGGGCCCCACCCCCAGGGTTTCTGATATTTAGGGTAGGGGTAAAGAATTTGCAATCCCAACAAGTTTTCTAGTGATGCTGTTGCTGCCCACCTGCGGACTGCATTTTAAGAACATTTGCCATGAAGAGAAATTGTATGACTTTTTCAGTTCATTTGATTGATAAATTTAGCCTAAAGCCAACATCTTCTGATCATTATTTATGTTCTCTAATGATGAGTTATGGATTTAGCACAGCTGAAGTTGTAACTGAGTGCACTGGCAGCTCCAGGACATCAAACTCATGTCTCCTCCAGAAACTGAAGGACAATCATTCATATGCAAACGTTCATCCTACTTTGGGAAGAGGTATTGACAAGTAAGGACGTGACTCAACTCCTGTCAATATATTTTTAAAAATATTACCAAGGAGATTCTTTATTTTGCAGTTTGTACCTGTATCATTCCGTAACCTGGTCTTAGTTTTTTGTAAATCCTATTGATCTGACCAAGGGGTGTGTTCTTTAAATGCTTCAGCCACTCTGGAGGAAGCAGGCAGAGGGGGAATTTATAGAACCTACATTTTCTTTTCTTAGGCAGAGGTGAAGCTAAAAAAATGATTATCTGGGAACACTCACTATTGTAGGAAACTAAATTGATTAATTCAGGCCCAGACTCTCCTGCCATTTCCCCCCTTTTAATTCACTCTATTATTTGATTTGGATGACAGTTTTTTACTTGCCATGGAAAACAAATGAACAATTTAAAAAAATGAGACGACAATAAAACTTAGCTAAATGCATTTTAAAACTACAGTTCAAAGCAATTGTGGGACCTCCCTGGTGGTGCAGTGGTTAAGAATCCACCTGCCAATGCAGGGGACATGGGTTCAAGCCCTGGTCCAGGAAGATCCCACATGCCGTGGAGCAGCTAAGCCCGTGCGCTACAACTACTGAGCCTGCGCTCTAGACCCCGCAAGCCACAACTACTGAGCTGGCGCTCTAGAGCCCGTGCGCCACAACTACTGAAGCCCGCGCACCTAGAGCCCGCGCTGCGCAACAAGAGAAGCCACCGCAATGCGAAGCCCACGCACCACAACAAAGAGTAGCCCCCGCTCGCTGCAACTAGAGAAAGCCCGAGTGCAGCAATGAAGACCCAAGGCAGCCAAAGCAGTTAGGACTGTGGCAAAGCTTTTAAACTTTGATCTCAGTTTATAAAGGATGGGCTCACAAAGTATATACATTTAGACACCCCTGCTATGTACCTAGAAATCTTTTCCTGTCAGTCTACCAGCCCCTTCTCCACGTGTTTGACTATGGTTTTGGCTCTAATAGTTGAGATATTATGACTCCATTTTCACCTATATACAAAGGAAACATCCTTGGGACTTCCCTGGCAGCCCAGTGGATAAGAATCTGCCTTCCAATGCAGGGGACGTGGGTTCAATCCCTGGTCGGGGAACTAAGATCCCACGTGCCGCAGGGCAACTAAGCAGGCTTCTCATTGCAGTGGCTTCTCTTATTGCGGAGCACAGGCTCCAGTAGTTGCAGCATGTGGGCTCAGTAGTTGCGGCGGGCGGGCTCTAGCTTGCGTGGGCCTCAGTAGTTGTGGCTTGCGGGCTCTCGAGCGCAGGCTCAGTAGTTGTGGTGCATGGGCTTAGTTGCTCTGTGGCATGTGGCATCTTCCTGGACCAGGGATTGAACCCGTGTCCCCTGCATTGGCAGGCGGATTCTTAACCACTGCACCACCAGGGAAGTCCTCAATTTTGTTTTTCTTTAGGCCTCTACACTTTGATCTATCTTTCATGGGCTTTAGATAATATACATCTTTTACATTACCGTATTTCAAACTGTGATTTCTTTGGGTAGATTTATTAAAACTGAAAAAGAAAACCCTCTAATAAATGCCTACAAGTGGATTAGACTAAATGACCATATCTGGGAATTCCCTGGCTGTCCAGTGGTTAGGACTCCACACTTCCACTCCAGAGGGCAAGGGTTCGATTCCTGGTCGGGGAACTAAGATCCCACATGCTGGGTGGTGCAGCCAACAAATAAATAAATAAATATCTGGGCTATAGAGGTATAGAGGGCTGAAAGGGAGATGAACACTAAAATCTGTTGAGTGGCATGATGAATGAAAAATATTTCCCTTTGGCTACTCCGGGTGCACCATGAGTTTTGTTTGTTTTCTGGAGCAGTGAATAACAAGGGTTAATCATGATCTGTATGAAATATCAGTATACTTTTTTCCATTAAAAAATAGATTAAGTTAATCATAGATGACGTTGTCATAAGATTGCTGGCATTTTCTGTTATTTCTTTCTTTTATTCTTAGTATCCATACTCGCTGAGAATCTCATCTATTTACATGGCAGAACCACTACCTGCGTCCTGACCAGGCCAATATATCCAGCTCAGATCTCATGTCTCAGAATCAGATTTTTTTTTTTTTAATAATACAGTTAGCTACAATGGTGTACTTTCCACATCAACCTAACTTTTCTTTTTCCAGGATTTTTAATGTTGGCATGCCACCCATTTATATCATCTGTTTATTATTATAATCATTCATTTTTTTTAACTACTTTTTACTCTTTTTTGTGTAGCAAGGCATACATGACATAATCAGGTGTATGGCAATACAGAATTAATATGGCAGTGCTAGAAAAGCATGGTCATTCAAACCAGAGGCCAGGACTTTATTCTAGATCACTCTCACCCAAAGACCCGTATCTGGTAGCATAGCAACTCCTCACTTCCTCAAAGCCATTCCTTCCACTCGATCCCAATTTTTAGATTTCAGTTCATTTTTATCTACCCAGCCAGGCATCTTAGATAGTAGCAGTGGGGTAGGCAATTGAGGGGCGAATCCAAGAGGCATTAAGGAGGAGGAGGAAATTCAAAAGAATTGATGAACAAGCATCAAAATGTAGCACTTTATCAAAGACTAGGAGAAAAAAATCAAACAGTAGAAATTATTTTTCAGGGAAAAAATATGGCAGATACAAACAAACATATTTAGTAGGCTAGTAAAGAAAGAACGGCAGCACTAAAACTAAGGAAGAAACTCTGACACTACGGTAGAACAGGAAGTCAGGGTCAGGGAAAAAAGAAAAGAATGTCAAGACGTGCAGGTCACCCATAACCTGCCACACGGAATTTGAGCTGTATTACTCATATGGTAGAGGCAGAAGCAGATGCTGAGAAATCTGCTGAATAAATGTATAAAAATGAAATGCCTTGAGTGTATACTGGAAATCTAGTCATGTTCATGCTTTTCTGTTGAGAAGAGATGCTGAAGATAATACTGAGGTAGTACATTGAGGACAGCATTATTTTTTCCTGCTTGTTCTTCTCATCTCCCAAACTACTGACACTGGAGTGTGCCTGGTCTCAGTTCTTGTCCTCTTTTTATCTTTATTCACTCCCTCGGTGAGCTCACTGGTCTCATTGCTTTAGATACAATCTATACGGCTGATGACTCTCCATCTTCATCTCCCACCCAGGCCACTCCTTTTAACTCCAGACCTGGATATGCATCTCCCTAACAACACCACCATCTGGATTTCTAATATGGCCCAAACCTAGGGGTCTCCTTGTCACCCACTTTCTGTCGTCCTCCGCATCCAATCTACCATCAGATCTTGCTGGGCTGATTTCAAACCCTAGGCAGAAACCGACTGCTTCTCGTCACCTCCCCTCCTGCCATCCTGGCTTAAGCCCTACCATCTTTCTCACCTGGACGATTTTAATAGCTCCCTATGTGGTCTCTCAGCTTCATTCAGTTCCCTCCACTTTACTTTCCACACAGCCTCTAGAATGTTCCTCTGAAAAAAGTAAGTCAGATCATATCACTCCTCTGCTCAAAACATGTGAACACTCTCCCATCTCACGTGGGTCCTGACTAAAAGCTCACTAGCTCAGACAGACCATTCTCCAGCATCAGATTTAAAATGGCAACCTACCTCTTTCACTTCCTCTTCTCCTTCCTGCCTTGATTCCCAGCCCCAAACTTACCACCGTCTAACATGAAATACATTTCCCTTGTTTATCTTGTCTATTGTCTGTCTCTTTTTGCACAAGTTAGATCCATGACTCAGGAGTTTTTATCTCTTTGGTTCAATGACTAGAGAGTTCCTGCCACTTAGCATGTGTTCATCACTAGGAGAAATTCCATAAATAAATGAAAGACAAAATATTTTGCAAGATGACTGGGGTTATGCCTCAAGAAAAGTCTGCATTTCACTAATGCAGAAATATAAAAACTTCTTCTGCTAGACTTTGGGAAATAAAAGGTTTTTCTCTGAATTGTGTGTAAATAGGAAACTGAAACAAAAAATCACACCCCCAAGGTTCCCACTTTTGACTCAAAGACATTCGTGAGACTTACCAGATTCCTTCAGTTCCTTACTCCACCAGTATACATTTTTTAGTAATGTTAGAGAATATACACATGTGAGGCTTTGTTATCAGCCACTGAACAATTCACATAATCTAAGTGTGCCTTTAAATGCCTTTTCCAAAGTTAAGAAGAAAAGTAACTTCACATAAAGTTATTCCTAACAAATGTCAATGCACTGATAAAGAATTATGAAATCGTTTGAGTTTGTATAATCTACTGAAATCATGTTCTCATGAGAAGTGAAACACATCTCTGCAATATCAGCTTTTCATGAAATGGGTGAAAAGTTTAGAGAAGCTACAACAGGAAAAACAATGAAAGAATTTCAGTGTTTTTCTGTTTGAAAACACACTCTTCTTTTCTCCTGTTTTTATTACAAAAACATTATAACACTATTAAAGATAAGTTGGGACAAAACTTCTATCATCCCATCACCCTAACAGAAGAAAAGCATTGAATGTATACATGTTACAAATTGATACCATAGTGTACATTATCATTTGGTCTCATGCATTTCCCTTAGAATCATATCAATAACTTTATACTTTGAACTATTTTTTCAAATTTAAAATGATGGGCTATATAATAATTCATCAAATATATGTATCTTATTTATGCAGCCATTTTCCTATAATTCTTTTTAAAAAAATGTTCCCTGTTCTTTGGAGGGCCATGTTTAACTAATATAGATGATGATGCTGTAAATATTTTTATAACTTAGTTTTCTTCTTTTGAAATGTTTCTTTAGGATAATTCACTATATGTTGAACTACCAGGTGACAGGAAGACTATCTCAAACTTCTTAGTATCTACTGTCTGACTGCTCTTTAAAAAGATCGTACACATTTACAAAGATTCCAGTCACTTATGTTTTAAACCAAATTCACCACTATTCAGTAACAATGTTTATTTTAGAATTATTTAGATTTTAGTAAGAGTTAAATGATACCTTTAAGGTGGCTTTCATTTGCATTTTTTTACTTTTAGTGTAGAAAGGCTATTTCCATGTAATTTTTTACTATTTATTTTTCTTCTTGAGTTTTTGTTTATTCATATCAATTGCTCATACATTCCCCAGGGTATCTTTCTTTACACAGATATGAAAAAAACCTTTCTTTACGTAATATAATTTAATGCACATTCTTTTTTTCTAAGACTATGTCTTATTTGAATTTATCTTCAAACTCTCAATGTTAATTTCACTGTTAAGATTTGGGGTAAATAATAACTTTGTAATCTTATTATTTAAAAACAAAAACTCTGATTTTATGAACAGTTAAAAACCCACATGAAGTGAACATAAAATTAACATGTTTGTGGAACCAGTAGCTCTACACTTACAGAACACATCCATAAGAGGGATTAAGGTAAGGCCTGGAAGCATCCATGTTGTCCCTGATGCTACCCATATTCATCCTCTGTAGTGAAGGAGAAAGAGCATCAGTTCTTTAATGTGAGATCTAGATTTGAATGTTGGCTGTGTCCTTTCCTTGCTATGTGATCTTTGGCAAATATTTTAATTTATTTGATTGCAGTATATATATATATACATGACTATCTATATATAACCATTTATATGGTTATAATATCAATTTAAAGACTATGAGAATTAAAAATAACTTTTGTAAATTGTCTAGTACACAGAGAACCACCATTATTTTAAAACACCAATTTTTTTTTTTAACATGAACTTTTCTTATTTTATCCTCACAGCAGCACCATGAGGTACCTTCTCTATTTTACAGGTTGGGAAACCAAGAGCTAAAACATTGAAGTACCTAGTTAATGTAACACAGCTAGGGAGAGGGGGAGCTAGGGCCTGAAGGTCGGCAGTGTACTACCAGAACAACGGCTCCTAAACCCTGTGTAAAACATTTATAATCTCACTTTTATGACTTTTCTATCACTATTCTCACATTGCCAATGAGACGCCTAACCCCCATTTTTTATGTCGTGTAAATCTTAATCATTCTTCAAGGTGAACTTAAATTCTAACACCTCCATGAAGATTTTTCTTTCTCCTCTTGAAGTAGGTTTGGCCCTCCTGTACCCCCACAGCAGTTATATAGAGCACTTTCGCACCTCTTACAGTGCTCAAATTATATTACGCCAATTTGCCTTAGGTCATGATCTTCTTGAAGACAGAGACTATATTTTATTTTTCGTGTCCTTTCCCTGTATCTAGTTCAGGGGAGTGCACATAATAGATGCCCAACCAAGATTTGCTATATGAGCAGTAAAGACAATATGAAGTACAAAGTCAAAAGTATCGTGTAAAAACTAAGAAGATGAGACTAATTAAAATATATTTAGTCATATTTTGAATAAAGTCAATAATTTGTAATAAAATATACAAAATTATATGCCAAAAATCTCTTGCTAGTTCAGCACACATATACATTTTTCACCCACAGAAAATCTAGCAGAAATATCTATCACTGAAACAATCAAATCAAATAATTAGGGATAGGATAAAAAAATTCTACCACAAATTATTGATCCCATATGTATATATCTCTCACATATCACATACACACATACGTTTAGACACACACAAACACACAGAGTAGACACATACACTCAACAGAAGCAATTTGGGAAAAGCATAAGTAAACTTCTTTTACCGTGTCCTAAAGACGCAGCACTGATTTATCCACTTCCCTCTCTTAACAACTGAAACCTAAAACCTTTATCACATAATATTTCAGCAGGGCACATGAAAAAGGAAATGACACATTTGTATGTTGGAAATCTTTCTTAACAATGTATTTCAATAGTACTCTCCTCAGTGCACAAGTTTGCAAAATCTAAATTTGTCAGATAACTCATTCCTCTTCCCATCTAGGACTTCACAAAAGAAAAAGAGAAGTAAAATGAAAAAGAAATGGAGTTAATGTAACAGGGTACATAATGTATGGCAGACTGATCTTTTCCTTTTAATAAGATATGTCTGCCTTCTATAACATTCTCATTATTATTTATCTTCTATTAATCTCATTATCTTCCACTAATTCTCATGATCTCTTTCGTACTATATAACCTTGAGGGAAGACTCCATGTTTAAGTGATTTGTTTTTCTTAATCCTTTTCCCTATATCCCTTATCTCTAGCTTCAAACACAAAACACAGGAGGAAAGGATTCCTACTAAGTAAAAGTAGTAAAAGTAGTAATCCCATACTACTCACTTCAGCTCTGTCTATAGTGATGTTAGCATTATCTATCGATCTCTTTCGAGCACCTAAAAAGTTACTTATTTCCCCAAGAGTATAATAGAGGAAAGGGGTCTCAGGCATAGAATCAAAGGAATGACCTTCATCTTCTACCCCTGTCAGAGTTTTACACTTTTAATCTCATTTATTTAATCACTTCAAGTTCCAGTAGGACACGTATAATAAAAAACACACAACATTACACGAATGAGCTAATTTTTAGATCGATTCTTTTGGGGGAAGGTGTTTAATTTATATTCCATGGATACTTCTTGGTGCTCCAAACAGGGAGGGATCTACTTTCTACCAAAAGATGGTCAAAATGACCTTGCCTTGCCCATGGGCACCACAGAACACTACCTGCCCCCAGGAGATAACATGCCTGGTAGAGAGAATGCAGGAACAGTGCAAACTCACAGCTGAGTTCCGCTTACTTGGAGCAGAGCCGCTAGAATCCTAAACCAGCGAGAACACTTAAATTGTAATTTGCACCAATTGCTGGAGGCGGAGTGAGGGCCAGTGTGAGAGTGAGGGACTCCTGGGGCTGCAGTCTCAGGGAGGACCCCAAACTTCCTGGGCTCTATCCCCAGGAACCCCACCAGGTTCTTACAGCGAAGAGCCAAGAAAACTCAAAAACTCAACTGGCGCCTCTGGCAGAGGGAGGGGAAAGTAAGCATTTTTAAAGGTCCCGTGAAAGACTGGGATTTAATCAGTTATAGAACACTTCCCCTCCCCCATACCTTACCGCCTCTTGGGCTCCAGTAGGATAAGAGTGGATTGCAGCGGAAAGACCTGCAAAAAGTTCTTTTTTAAGGGAAGTTTGTAGGGAAACCCCCAAACTACAGAGGAGACAGAAACAGACACTGGAGGAAATTTTAGCCTCCGACAGCTCCAGCTCCAGCAAATATTAAACACAGCCCAACTCCTAGTGAGGTTCCCATAAAACTTCACACTAACATACTGTTCACCTCAGTTCCTATACCTGACCTGACATATCAACTCCAGTTTTCAACAAAAGACATGCTGCAAGTCAAGAAAGTGTGTGACGGCCCTAAAAGTCACAGGTTCCTTGGATAGTTAGGGAAGTGGTGAGGGGTAAGGGTGGGTAGAGTATGTACAAAATACTAGTGACTAATTTCCCTCAAGCAACATTAACAAATCACCCCTTCCTCAAGAGACACAAAAATGCCAGGTAAGAAAAAAGTGATTGTGATATTTTTAAGTGATATTTTAAAAACATGAATGCCCTGAATTTAGGGAAGTTTGGCTTCAGAGGGACAGACCCATGTAGTTTAAATAAGCTTAAATGTGGTAAAAGTGTCAATTTAAGCTTGAGCAAAATTCATTAAGCAAATTCTTCCTCTATTTTTTTTTTTTTTTTTTTTTTTCCACCCCCCATTTTGCCACACCTCACGGCTGGTGGAATTTTAGTAACCAGGGATGAAACCTGGACCCTCAGCAGTGAGAGCCTGGAGTCCTAACCACTGGACCACCAGGGAATTCCCTCCTTAAGCAAATTCTTATCCAGAAGTCTCCTGGAATCATTATGAGATGTCAGGCTAGGGGCTCAAAAGAGAACAGAACTTTCTACCACAGCTAAGAGAATGGCAGCAAACTGAGTATCACTCACTTTATAGCAACTTCACATGTGCCATATTCTTTCCTACTCACAGCAAAAAAATTCTTCATTTTAAAATGAGAGAACTTAAAGACTCTTCAAAAAATTTATCTAGGGACACCTGGCCAGTGACAGAGCATGAACTAGAATCTATATCCTATGATGTTCTTTCCACTATGCCACTTGGATCCTTAGTTTTCATGAACACACATAATTACTCATCTCTACATCTCCATTTTCTCCCATATCTTCAGAAGCTATGGCTGATGATTTCCAGGAGTGCTTCCAAAGCTCAGATCTGTCTTTTGCTGTTTGATCTGCCTCCATTAGCTTTCAGAGAATAAAGGGCTCTCTCTTTGACTTCCAGATCTCTTGAAAACACTACTCCTTAGCCGACTCTAACCAGGAATCGTATGGGGAAGGTGATTCTGAGCAATGTAGTTCCTGGCATCTCCCGTGGGGCACAGGAAAGATAGTAAAAGTGTAGTGAGGCAAAAAGCAATAGTGGATGTCTATGTAGTCTGACAACTCAGAAAAGGACACTTACCATCCAAAGAGGGAGTGGATACTGAATTGCTGAAAAGGGGGAAAGACTGCCTTGGGTGCAAAAAACAGTCATCCAAATGCCTGAAAAAGACAGGAACATGAAGAGTGTCAAAGACCAGAGCAAGGCCAACGTGGCCGGGGTAAAAACGGAAAAAGTGGCAAGCAAGGTTCCAGCTAAGGCTGAGCGTTGGGTAGGTGGCCATGAACTGAGGAGTTTTTCTTTATCTTAAGAGCAGTGGAGGGACTTCCCTGGTGGTGTAGTGGCTAAGAATCTGCCTGCCAACGCAGGGGACACGGGTTCGAGCCCTGGTCCGGGAAGATCCCACATGCCGCGGAGCAACTAAGCCCGTGTACCACAACTACTGAGCCTGCACTCTAGAGCCCACAAGCCACAACTACTGAGTCCACGTCCCACAACTACTGAGCCTGCACTCTAGTGTCCGTGAGCCAAAACTACTGAGCCCACGTGCCACAACTACTGAAGCCCGCATGCCCTAGAGCCCATGCTCTGCAACAAGAGAAGCCAGCGCAATAAGAAGCCCACGCACCACATCGAGGAGTAGCCCCTGCTCGTTGCAACTAGAGAAAGCCCGCACGCAGCAACGAAGACCCAACGCAGCCAAAAAAAATAAATTAAAAAAACAGCAGTGGAAAGACATTAATGATTTTGAAGTGGGATAAATGAGCCATATTTGGGTTTTAAAAGTTGACTGAATGTCACATGGAGAACAAATTGGATGTGGGCAGTGTGGCTGAGCGCAAGTCGACTAGTTAGGAAATTACTGCAATGGTGTCTGGGAAAGTTGATGGCAGCTTGGACTTGGGTGGTGTCAGTGGTAAAGGGGAGAAGTGGAGAAAGATATTAAAAGGTGAATTTAATGGGACTTGATAATGGATTTGATGGTGAGAGATGGTGGGCTTAAATTTTTCTCATTTACTACTCCAGATCCACTCTCCACCTTTCTCTACCCTTCTATTTTCCCCAAGAGCTTGACTTTTTGGGCTGAAACACATAGCTCTCTTGATCTCTGGCTTCTGATGAGGTCTGGCAAATGGCAGCCCAGCAGGAGATTTGTGAAAGGAAGGAGAGTTGGTTCTTCATGTTAATTGTCTAGAAATGAAATAAATACTTATTACCTGGGAATGTTGGTGGCCTCTTAAGGGCTACTTGACCTGTATAAGCAGAAAATTTCTGTTAGGCAGAAACCTCTTGTTACTGTGGAGATTTCAATATCATACCCATTTCCAGAACCGTGATAGCTAAAATATCCACTACCTTTTAAGAATAACCAATGGCTGGTGATAGGACTTAGGGGTGGCAGAATAATGTCCTCCCCCAGAAAGCTATCCACATCCTAATTCCCAGAAGAATGTTATGTTACAAGGCAAAGGGGAATTAAGTTTGTACGTGGATTTAAGGTTGCTAATCAGCTGACTCAGGGAAATTATTCTGGAATTATCTGAGTGGGTCCAAGGTAATAACCAGGATCCATAAAAGTAGGAGAGGGAGGCAGAAGAAGAGGGTCAGAGGAAAAAGTTTCCAGTTTTGATGACGGAGGAAAAAGGCCACAGGCTAAAGCCTGTGAGTGCCCTCTAGAGGCTGTAAAAGGCAAGAACATAGATGTTCCCTTAAAGTGCTGAGAAAGTAATGCAGCCCTGATGACAACTTAATTTTAGCCCAGTGAGATTCATTTTGGACATCGAACCTAGAGGACTGTAAGAAAAGAAACTTGTATTCTTTTTAGCCACTAAATTTGTTAATATGTTATTGCAGCAGTAGAAAACTAACCCAGGACTGTTTGTTTGTTTGAGCTGCCATAATAAAACACCACGTTAGATAGACAGGGTGGCTCAAACAACAGAAGTTTATTTTTCACAGCTCTGGAGGCTGAGGTCCAAGATCAGAGTGTCAGCAGGTCTGGTTTCCCCTGAGGCCTCTCTCCCCGGCTTGCACATGGCTGCCCTTTTGCTTCTCCTTTACGTGGTTGTCCCTTGATGCCCACATCCCCCTGGTGTCTATCATTCGAGTTTCTCTTATAAGGACACCAGTCATATTGGATTAAGGCCTCATTTTACCTTAATCACCACTTTCAAGGCCCTATTTCCAAATACAGCCACATTCTCAGGTACTCGGGATTAGGACTTCAATGTATGAATTTGGGGAGAACACGATTCCGTTTATTAACAAAAACTATATCGTAAATCTCCCTTGATGCCCTCTCCAGAGGTTCCTAAGGCAATAAACCAAGGCGATTTACTGGTGTCTATTAAATAGAGACTCAGAGCTCATGCCGTTCTTGGCCCAAGTCCATTCCACAGTGGATCCTAAGGGACTACAGACCCACCCTATGGTTATTTCTCCAGTCATAAATGTGTATTGAGAATAGATATATTTAACAATTGGACGAATGCACACTGGTTCCTTGATCTATTGGGCAAAACCTCTTATGGTGGAAAGGGTCAAATAGCAGCTAATGAAACTTCCCCTGCCTATCAGGATAGTCATCCAAAAGCTTTCCTGCATCACTAGGAAAACTCTTGAGATCAGGGCACAATCAAATATTAATGTCGCAAAGCTGTGATTCTGGGGAAATGATATATGAATGAAACTTTCAGAAGGGGCAAGAGTGTGAAAACACTCATTTCCGGTGTAAATGTCCACTAGAGGGCACCCACTGCGGAGACTGAATAATCTGACTGACAAAATGACTTTCTCTGGTGAAAGCCAGCCAGTTTCCCCCCACCCCTCCGCAGTTAGTACGTGTATAAGTCATATTGCAAAAGAGATGAAAGTGGCTCCTGAGCTGAACAACGTGGGCTTCCTCTCAAGGATGATCTGGATACTGCAAATGAGTTTCCAATATTTCAACAGCAGAGGCTAATGCTAAAACCTAATCTGGCTTCTTCCAGGGAAGAATGTTTAATCCTCACTGGAATAAACACTTGTTTAGGGTGTGGATTTGCCTTTCCTGCTTTCAGTGCTTTCCCCAGCACCAGTTAACAGATACACTGAATCCCTTATTCAACACTGATGTATTATACACAAGATTTTTTCTGACCAAGGCACATATTTTATAAATGGTTCCAACTTCAAAGGCTTCAGGAATGGGTTCTGATTGGTTACATTTGACCATTCATTTTCCCCTAGAGGTGGGGTTTTATAAGAATGCCAGCTCTCTCACAAAAAAAATGGTTGTATTAGGATAAGAAATACGTCTCAGAAGAGGTGCTGGTGGTGGAGGAACATCCTACATTAATTTTCTGTTCTCTTAAATTTCTTATTTATCATAGTGTTGTTTGACTTTTCACCTATTTGTCCCATTTTTCAAACAGAATAAGAACATGCATATTCTCAATATATTTTTAATTAAAATGTTAATTAAAATACCTTACAATAATCCTTTCTTTTTTTAATGTTGATTAACTTTTTATTTTATTTTGTTTTATTATTATTTTTTGGCTGTGCTGCACGATATGTGGGATCTTAGTTTCCTGACCAGGCATTGAACCCATGCCCCTGCAGTGGAAGTGTGGAGTCCTAAGCTCTGGCCTGCCAGGGAATTCCCACAATAATATATTCTTTAGGACACATATTGTTACTTTTTTTTTTTTCGGTCTCACATCTAGTAGGCCCTTAATACTTTTTTTGAATGGACAAAAATCGAAAGAAATATTATACAGGTTATCTCATATCATTCCTTACAATGACCTTACATACTAGACAGAATAGTATTATCCCAGTTTAAAACTGAGAAAACAAAGGCTCAGAGAAGATAACTTCCTTAGCCAAAACTATCAGGATGGTAAATGACTGTTTGAACCCAAATTGTTTGTTAACTGATCATTCTTTGCAATACTGTACTACCTGTGAATATAATGATGACTGAAATGGGTCCAAAGAGGTTGGCTAAAGAGCATTAGAACCACTTTTGGTTGCTAGTAAATCCCCCACTGTGAGTATATATCTTCTGGGGAGCCAGGGTCCACAAGTCTGCAAGTTCAAGAAGGTTTCTCTTCCTGCTCCTTGAAAACTGGAGGCCAGGCCAGTGACTCAATCCTGCCTGAATTCTGAGTGTTGAGAAAATAAGACAAAGACTTTAGGATAGGTGGGAAACAATTCATAGCAATGGTGGGAATGAGAGTCCAGAGAAAAGTTTCTTATCAAGGATCCCGTGTGGGTGATGCTATGAGTAACATCCTTAACTGAAGGTGGCTTTGGGCCTGCGTGCTTAGCCCACTTTACTTCTCAAGCTGGGCTCTCCAATCTTCCCACTAATTGGACCAGAGGGACCAGAGAGTCTTTAAGTCCTTTTTTTTGCTGCTTACATTAGCCAGAGTTCTTACTACTACAATGATGATGATAACCAAATAGAAGCCAATGTAGAGAAACCAGATGGTCTCAAGAATACAAATTCTTCTCTGGCTAATCACCATTGTCTAGGACTTTTTTCTTTTCCCCAATTCAGTTGTTAAGAGTTCAAAGTTTAATAGTTTACGTGATTTCAATGGTAACTTTATAAATGGAATGCTGTCTCTACTGAATCATGGGCAGTATGAATAAGTGAATTCTTACATAAAAATTGGTCATATTCTATTTCTCTTCATTAGATATGTAATATGGAGATAGGCTTTGTGATCTTTAGTAAAGACCCACTTAAAAATATGCACTCAATCCTTAGCTACTTAGAGGTAAACACCTTAATTTACCCATATCTAAGATGAAAAGAATAGTTAGAACGTTGTTAATTGGGCTCTGATGGCTGAACAGATCTGAGGGAGTCCTGCAGCTCTCTGCAGGACGAGAACATCCAAAAAGCACCCAACTAAGGAGAACAATGAACATGATGAGGATGAAAGGAAATGGCAACTTTTTATCATCAACCAAAGTGAAGAAACCCCATAAAAGACAAAAAGCAACACCATCTTCCAAATAATAGTTCAAAGAAGAGGATGATTCAGAAAAATGAAGAAATGGAATTCATATAACCTGCCCAAGATTGCATTTTTCTCTGTAATATAAATGGCAATTGCAATGCTTAATCTTCAGGCTCCTACTATTTAGATATGAATACAAATTATCTTAAGAAAATTCCTTTGCAAGGCAAAAGGTTTTTAAAATTTAAATGAGTTCTTTCCCATCTGTCATAATGCTTACAACAAGTTTACACAGACTTCACATTGCACTGATTTAGCCAAAGGGAATAGTCTTCCCTGGTTGCTTTTATATCAGATGGAAGAGATTTTGTTTATTTGTTCATTTCATTTTGTTTTTACTGTGGGAGACAGTGGCATATCAAATATTCCAGCCTGTCTCCAAAACCTATACCCCAAACACTGTATTTCTTACATTTCAAAATACCTACTTAGCTGAAGCAGATTAAGGAGAATTGTTAGAAAATTGGTTACTGAGATTATTATGTCTCAAAATAAACTCTTTGCATCCAAATCACTTGCTATATTCATACAACATAGGAAAAAACAAGCAAGATGAGGTCTTCAAAGATAGAATATAAATCATCTAGTAAAAAGCTACTCAAGGGCTTCCCTGGTGGCGCAGTGGTTGAGAGTTCGCCTGCCGATGCAGGGGACATGGGTTCGTGCCCCGGTCCGGGAAGATCCCACATGCCGCAGAGCGGCTGGACCCGTGAGCCATGGCCGCTGAGCCTGCGCGTCCGGAGCCTGTGCTCCGCAACGGGAGAGACCACAACAGTGAGAGGCCCGCGTACTGCAAATAAATAAATAAATAAATAAAAGAATGGCTGCCAAGATTTTGAATCCTGCTTCTGGTACTTGCTAACTGTGACATCAGGCATGTTATTTTATCTCAGTCTTTCATCTGTAAGCTGATTTTCAAAAAGATCTATTAGAATTGAATAAGTTCATAGTTGTAAAGCACGTATAACAGTGCTTGGCATCTGGTATGTCCTCTGTGAGTACATTGTTACACTGTATACAGTAAATTAAAAAGTTAGAATTGGAAAATGTAAAACCAACATTGAATCTTCTTCATTAATATTACAATAATTTTCTTAAAACAGCAATCTCTTAGGAAAGACTAACTGACTAGCAAATTTCTTTCATCTCTGATAACTCATTTTTAATATTGGCATGCTATTTTACCCAGTACATTCACCTGAGTACACTTCTATGTCAACAAGATGGATTGTTATATTTTCTATATCTTTTTACTTCTCTCCTGAATTATTTTTGTCCTTGAACATTCAGCAATTTAAATGAACCATTTAAACCTTAAAATGGTTGGAAAGGTTCTTGTTATGTATACCATCATGGTTGATTTGCTCATGAATTCTAGCATTTTGACAACATGGGAAAAAAGTCACACATTCTAGAGCCAAACTACCTGGCTTCAGATTCCAGATCTACTCTATTTAGCTACGTGATTTGGGGCAAGTTATTTAACCTCACTGTGCCAGTCTTCCTCATCTCTAAAACAGGATGAAGGAGAACGTTATCTCATATTTCATGGTGAAAATTGAATAAGTTTATATAGCTGTGCTCTCACGGAGCAGATAATCATGAGTATTCATTGGGATTATTCTAATACCAGTTACAATCGGCATTGTTATAATAGTTCTTGTGACATCGTTATATTTTAATTTTTGTGTCCATTTTTGGACCCGTGAAATATATACTTTCTGTAATTTTTTGTGGATGTCAATTTCTTTGACATTGTCAATATTTCAAAAAAATGTTTATTGAGGATCTGTTATGAGTTAGCTGCTTTGACAGACATGTAGGTGGAATAAATAAAACAATAAAACACTCATTGTGCTTGGGTTTAGAATCTAGAAGGGGCACGTGGAAGGCATGCTAGGACTCATCAACAGTGAGTTCTCCTTTCCTTCCTGGGTGTTTGGGAGATCAAACTTTCCAGCCCACTTGTGGGGTCATGTGACTGCTATGGCTGAAAAAATACGAACAGAGTAATATGAGTCACTTTGGGGCTAAGGCAATGAAAAGTGCAAGTTCAAGCAGAAAGGCATGATGGAATCTTAAGATCGTAAAGATTATTCAATATCAAATTACACATTATAAAGAAAATGACATGACACCAAAAATAACATGACATAACATGCATGAAACATAACATACTTAAATTATTATTGAAAATACTATTTCTTAGTATGATAATTTGTTTGTTAGATTAATAACTTTGGCTCTTTTCAAAGAAAATAAAACACCTTAATTTTAGAGAATTTCACAAAACGTAATTAAGAATAGTTTATAAAATTCCAAACAAAATGAATTTAATAGAACTCTCAGAAATGTTTTGACATCTTTAGAATGGAATCAGTTTCATGATATTCACAGATTCTGCAAAAAAGAATGACATTTTATTCATGAATCACAAGAACTCAAATCATATCTTCTGTTATTTACTAAAACAAAAGAAAAATTGTTGAAATGTATGTGCATCTATTTTGAGTCATGGAATTTAATAATGTCATTTAAAAAATATACTTGTTTTTCAAGACATTTGAATCAAATACTTATTAAAACCTGAGTTATCCTTATAGTAAACTATGGTCTGTTTTTATAAATAAAGTTTTATTGGAATGCAGTCATGTCCATTTGTTTACATATTGTCTATGGCTGCTTTTGCTACAACTTCAGAATTAGGCATTTGTGACAGCGAGTGCATATCCCACAAAGCCTAAATTATTTATTATTTGACCCTATATGAGAAAGTTTGCTAACCCCTGCTTATAAAGAATTTCTATTAATTTATTCATTTTTAAATATTTTGAACTTCACTCAGGAGTTCAGTGCACCAAAAGAGAGACCTAATGATCTTTAAAGTATTTAGGAGTTTTAAGCAGAAAGGTATTTAATTCAGGGAATAAGATGTCTACAAAATTGTTGAAAGGTTTGAAGGGGCCAAATCTAGGCTGGGGCTCTTGGAATGTCTCCCAGACAATTTAGGAGTGAACTCTCAGGGTACCTACTACCTCTGAGGTATCCAAAGGAGGGATCTGGGCCCAAAGAAGAGGACCCAGGACTCTGCCTCTTCAACTGCTTCTCATCCAAAGAGCTGAATAATGAATACCATTCTCCATAACTTTGCTGCAGGAGAGTTGTACAGCCCCATGTATTTGCTTCTCAGAAGCAAAAGGCAAGGACACCAGGAAGATGGGCTCTATCTATTGTACTTTCTAATTTGCAAAAGAGTTATTCTTATTGGATAACTTTTACTCAGGCTCAATCTGCAAGGGAATCTGAAAAATGTGAAATATAGTTTTTTGTTTGTTTTTTTACTTTCAATATCTTCATCTAGAAGAAGGGTGGGATGGACAGACTTTCAGTGAGCCAATATTGAGAATCCACCTGATCACGTAATAAAAGCAACAATTATGCTTATTAAAATTATTTGATTTGAGAATAAATATTACAGGCTAAGTGAAATAAGTCATAGACACAGAGAGACAAATACTGTTTGTTATCACATATGGGGAATCTATGAAATACAGCAAACAAGTGAAGATAACAAAAAAGAAGCAGACTCACAGATAGAACAAACTATTGGTTACCACTGGGGAGAGGAAAGTGGGGAGGGGCAATGTAGGGGTAGGGTATTAAGAGGTACAAACTATTAGGTATAAAATAAGCTATAAGGATATGTTGTACAACATAGAGAATATAGCCAATATTTTATAATAACTATAAATGGGGTATAACTTTTAAAAATTGTGAATCACTATATTGTTTACCTGTAACATATAATATTGTACATCAACTATATTCAGTTTTTTTTAAAAAAGTTATAGGGCTTTTCAGGTTATCTATTTTCTCTACTGTGAAGCTTGTTAGTTTGTGTCATTTATGATATTTAGTTATTCTTTCTAAGTTTTCAAATATATTGTCTTAAAGATATTCATATTATTTCCCACTTATTTTTTAAAGTCTTTAGACCTTGACTGCTAGATATCATGATAGATATTGATAATTTGTGTTTTCCCTTTTTGGTTTTTTTTTGGTAAGGAAGATTGACGAAGTTACTAGGATTAAGTACTTTTCTTTAGATATCCAGTGACTTTTTTAAAAAATTGAGGTATAATTGACATATAACAGTATATTAGTTTCAGGTATACAGCATAGTGATTCAGTACTTCTCTATATTTCAAAATTATCATCACATAAGTCTAACTAACATGCATCCCCATACAGTTACAATCTTTTTTTCTTGTAATGAGTACTTTTGAGATCTACTTTCTTAGCAACTTTCAAATATGCAATACAGTGTTGTTAATCATACTGTACATTACATCCCCATGACATTTATTTTATAAGTGGAAGTTTGTATCTTTAACCCTCTTCACCCATCTTTTTAATGTGTTTTCCATTTTTATACTGATTAGTTTGGTGAGAGGATTATTCTTTTATTCACCTTCTCAAAGAAAAAACTTTCAGTTTGACTGATTTTTCTCTACTGCTTTTCTGTTTTCAATTTTACTAATTTCTAGTCTTTTCTTTCCTGTTTTTTAGGTTAAGTTTGCCCTTCTTTTTTAATACAATGTTGACTGCTACAAATTTATTTCTAATGATGTGGTCTAGCTGCATCCTACAAATTGTTGATGGTAGTATTTCCATTTTTATCCAGTTCCAAATATTTCCTAATTTTCCATTAATATTCTCTTTGACCCATGAGTTATGCAACAGCATGCTGTTTAATTTCCAAGTGTTGGGAATATGAGTGACATTCTTTTTTGTTTGTTTTTTTATTCTACTGCTCTCAGAGAACATATTTTTATGGTTTCAATAATTATAAATTTATTGAGACTTGTTTTATGGTCTCAAGTATCATCTATCTGGGTATATAATCTGTGTGCATTTTAAAAGAATATGTATTCTCCTGTTGTTTGGTGAATTATTCTATAAATGTCAGCTAGGTCTGTTGTTCAAATGTTCCTACCAATTTTCAATTTTTTTTGAATTATTGAGAAAGTGATATTCAAATCTCTATGCTTATAGATTTATCTATTTCTTCTTCCAGATATAAGAGATTTTGCTTCATCTATTTTGTATCTTTTTTTAGATTTTACATATTTATGTTTTTTATGTCCTGAATTGACCATATTATTATGAACAATTTCTCTTAAGCCTGTTACTATTTCTTAAAATTTACTTTTTTGATATTATTATATCCAGTGTCCATGTGCATGTATGCATGTGTGTGTGTCTGTGTGTATTGACATGGAATATTGTTGTCTATCCTTTAACTTTTAACCTACTAGTGTCTTTGAATGGGTCATCTTCACTTTGAATGATTCTGATATGATTTCTAGTTATCATTGTTAAAGTAACCAGATTGGGACAAGATGAAGTCACTCATGCTAAGACCCACATTAGCAAACTAAAATTTAACTAAGTTTCTATGCTCAGCTGTCGCAGAAAAGGAGGTCCTATGTCAACCAATTGGCAATTGCCTGCTCAGCACAAGTTACCTAACCCAGCTCCAAGACTTCTCTTTGCTCCATGTAAGGAAAGTTATCCAGCTTTAACCAACTGGTAAATGTCCAGTAAACAAGGCAAAGATGCCTACTCTCACCACTTTTGTTTTTTTAAATGTATTTATTTATTTATTTTTGGCTGCACTGGGCTTCGTTGCTGTGTGCGGGCTTTTCTCTAGTTGCGGTGAGCAGGGACTACTCTTCATTGCAGTGCACAGGCTTCTCATCGTGGTGGCTTCTCTTGTTGCAGAGCACAGGCTCTAGGCTCATGGGCTTCAGTAGTTGTGGCACGCGGGCTCTAGGGTGCAGGCTCAGTAGTTGTGGTTCACAGGCTTAGTTGCTCTGCGGCATGTGAGATCTTCCCAGACCAGGGCTCCAACCCATGTCCCCTGCATTGGCAGGTGGATTCTCAACCACTGTGCCACCAGTGAAGCCCACCAATTTTGTTTAACATATTATTAGAAGTCCTAGCTAGAGCAATTAGGCAAGAAAATAAAAAGGCATCTGAATTGAAAAGGAAGAAGTAAAACTACTACTGTTTTGGGGAGAATGGATACATGTATATGTATGCCTGAGTTTCTTTGCTGTGCACATGAAACCATCACAACATTGTTAATCGGCTATACTCCAATATAAAATAGTTAAAAAAAAAAACTACTACTGTTTGCAGATGACATGATATTATAAAGACTCCATCAAAAAATGATTAGAAATAATAAACAAATTCAGTAAAATTACAGGATACAGAATCAATACACAAAACACTGTTGTATTTCTATACACTAATAGCAAACTATTAGAAAAGGAAGTTAAGAAAACAATCCCATTTCAACTGCATCAAAAAGAATAAAATACCTTGGGATAAATTTAATCAGGGAGGTAAAAGACCTATACATTGAAAACTATAAGATGGTAATGAAAAAAATTAAAGATGAAATAAACACATGGAAAGATACTGTATGCTCATGGATTGGAATAATCAATATTGTTAAAATGTCCATACTACCCAAAGCAATCTACAGATTCAATCCAATCCTTATAAAAATTGCAATGACATTTTTCACAGAAATAGAACAATAATACTAAAGTTTGTGTGGAACCACAAAAGGGCCCACATAGCCAAAGCAGTCTTGAGAAAGGAGAACAAAGCTGGAGGCAACATGCGCCCTGATTTCAAACTATACTTCAAAATTATAGTAATCAAAACAGTATGGTATTGGCATTAAAAAGACACATAGATCAATGCCACAGAATAGAGAGCCCAGAAATAAACTCACACGTATATGGTCAATTAATTTACCACAAAGGAGCTAAGAATATACAATGGGGAAAGGACAGTCTTTTTAATAAATGGTGTTGGAAAAACTGTACTACAGTTACAGCTACATACAAAAGAATGAAACTGGACTACTTTCTTAAACCATACACAAAAATTAACTCAAAATGGATTAAAGATTTAAACATGAGGCCTGAAACCATAAAACTTCTAGAAGAAAACATAGGCAGTAATCTCCTAGACACAGGTCTTTGAGATGATTTTTTAAATCTAACCTCAAAAGCAAAAGTAATAAGAGCAAAAATAAATGAGTTGGGATTACAACAAAGTAAAAAAGCTTCTGCACAGCAAAGGAAACCATCAGCAAAATTGAAAGGCAACCTACCGAATAGTGAAAGTATTTTCAAATCATAAATCTGATAAGGGGCTAATAACCAAAAATATATGAAGAACTCATACAACTCAACAGCAAAAAACAATCTGATGAAAAAATGGGCAGGTGATTTGGATAGACATTTTTCCAAAGAAGATGTACAGATGGCCAACAGGTACATGAAAAGATGCCAATTGTTTATAACCAGGGAAATGCAAAACCACAGTATGATATCACCTCACACCTGTTAGAATGGCTATTATCAAAAAGACAAGAAATAACAAGTGTTGGTGAGGATATGGAGAAAAGGGAACCCTTGTGCACTGTTAGCGGGAATGTAAATTGGTGGAGCCACTATGGAAAACAAAATGGAAGTTCTTAAAAAAATTAAAAAGAGAACTTCCATATCATCCAGCAATTCCACTTCTGGGTTTTTATCCAAAGAAAACAAAAATACTAAGTTTAAAAGATATATGCACCTCCGCTTTAACTGCAGCATTATTTACAATTTTCAAGACATGGAAGCAACTTAAGTGTCCATTAACGTATGAATAGATAAAGAATATGTGGTATATATAGAGAATATAATGTTATATAGCCATGAAAAGAATGAAATCTTACCATTTATGACAACATGGCTGGACTTCAAAGTCATTATGCTGAGTGAAGTAAGTCAGACAAAGAAAAATACTGTGGTCTCTTACATACGGAATCTATTAAAAACAAAAAACAAAAGAAGCAAGCATGTAGATACATCAAACAGATTGGTGGTTGCCAGAGGTGGGTGGTGGTAGAAATGGGTGAAGGGGAGGGTAAAAATAATAAAAAAAATTCATAAAGAAATAGTTCCAAACATGTTAACAAGTATTATAGCTGACATTCAGAATTTTAAAAAAATAAATAAAGCATAAAGTTAATGGAACTCTTGTGTCTTTTCTCATTAACTAAATTTGCTGAAAACATTTTCAACTGGCACAGTCCTTTCACTGTCCCACACTACCATTCAAAGTGAGCACTGTCTATATTCCTAAGTGGGTGTTTTTATAAGATGGTGAAATGGTGTTTTATCCAATTGACAGTTTGCACATATTGTGAAAACATAACAGAATTAAGATATGATAATGACAGTCTACATGAAGAAAATTGTTATTTGTAGACAATTTCCTTCTAAAATATCAGACATAATGACAGAAAAAAACAATCTAAACACATTGCTCTGATTCACTGAACACTTCCTCGCAAGATGGTGCCATTTTATAAGTTGTGATCTGAAACAGTGTGATCAAGAAACTAGATACAAACTTATCATTTTTAAAATCAAACAATTTATAATTAAATTAAACTGACATAGATTTAATGACACGTTTAATCAAAGGCATGGTAAATATTCAAATGGAGCAGTTCTCAAAAATGATTTAATTGGAATTCTTTGACATAGTTAAGTTGATTTGCTGAGGCTGTTTTCACATTGTGAGTTCCCTTTATCTATAAGCAATATCAATATTGACAATTTCCCATGGTACCACTATAGCATTTGCTCTGCATTTTGCAGATGTGTGCACATAGGTTAAAAGACAAGTGAGTTTTAATTCCCTAGCTTATGAGATTGCTTTGTCCCCAGCCTGCTTTTATGTCATAGAATTGTAAAGCTCTTTTTAGCATTTCTGTAATCTGAGTCTCTGGTTCACTGCACATTCCTTATACTCCTATTAAAATTTGAAAATAAATTTGAATAGACTAGATCTGAGGCTTCTTTATTATAACTGGTTTAGCATTTCTGTTTTGAAATTTATTACAATTTCTAAATGTGTATGGCACATTATGTTGTCTGAATTTAAAGAGAAACAAAGACATGTGGCAACATCTGATTTACTCAACATTCTAAACCCCAGTTGGGACATTTAAATTCGTCTAGAAATCTTTCTGGAAAATAATAAGGCACATTTTTGGAAAACTATGAGGTGGAAGTAGGGCTTGTTCCCTTTCTTCCTCCACCCTAATGTGCACATTGACAAAATCATACTAAGTACATATTAAGTTCAAATAATATTCTATTAGGTTTCCCTTTACTAGAGAGGTATGCTCTTAAAAGTAATGCTTTATTGTACAATATTTGAAATTTTCATTAGATACCTCTGCACCAGTGCACAGTCTGGGCCACAATTTTTGCTCTGGCTGCTACTGAAGCATCCAGCTCACAGTGGGCCTTACCCACAAACTGGACGCCCCTCCAGATTTGCCGAAAGCCCTTACCAGGTACCTCTTGCTTTCTATCCCAGAGTTTTGCTGATGATGTCACTCTGATACAAGGATTAGCTGGAACCTTGGAGGGTTCTTTAAGGAAGTAAGGTTAGCCTTGACTAACAAGGACAGAAACTGGTGGTTAAATGGTCTTCTACCTTTCTTCAGGTAGACTACTCTGAGACACATTATTTAAGTCTCTTCAGGTCTGGGCTTGAGTCTCACAGACATAGCTATAATACTGGCCAACCTGATAAAATATCCTTGTACTGTTTTAACTCCTTCCTTTTTTCTCTTTCCAGGTCTCTTCCTAAGATCAGCCAAAACCTAAAACTAAAACAAACACAAACAAAAAACTGCTTGCACATGAGCGTTTGCATCACGTTTACCTTGGGCATGGGGAGTGGGGGAGGGCAGCTAAAATAAAGTAAATGGCATTAAGTTGCTCCCTGTATCTGCACATTTTATTCCTCTTCCTGAGGTGAAGCTGAAACTAAAGAATGAATGAGAATGATCACAAGCTATTTATCAAGTTTAAATCTTTCCTCACCAGACAACTCCTGCTGTACCCTCCTCTCCCACTGTTTCAAATCCTCCGTGCACTTTTATGGCCTGTGTCAACTGGCTCTTCACTTGCTGAGCTAGGGAAGTCCTTTGTCTCAAGGTAAACAGTAGACTATCAGCTATACTGCCCATATCTTTTTAATCTTTCACCTTTCTTTATGAACAATCCAGAGTAAATGTTAATGACAAATGTTTGAATGAATGGATCAAAAAATAATTGTACTCAATCTTCGGTAGTCACTTAGGCAGCAAGGAGCTAAATTAATTTTTCTTCCTCCACTGAATGATAATCCAGGTGGAAGGAAAATTTCTGAGAAGAACACGGAGTGTCTTCTTCCCTCATTATCCCCCTTCTTTATTGAAGATTGCAAGATGTGCCTCAATAGGTTTTACTGTAATTGGCTATAACTGTTTGGGGTTAAGTGTCACTCTAGAAACATGACAGCAATACATTGTAACCAATTAGGAAACTGTATCTTAAAATGTTAGTACAGACAAAATTGACATATTAAATTTATGAACTCTTATATGGCAACTGCAAGGTATAAATAAGAAAGTTTCCACCTTGATGAAGAATGAGCATTACCACATCATGAATAAGAATCACTAAATGAAAATTTTTAAAGTTTTAAACTTTATGCAGAATTAGTCACCATATTACAGTGTTTATGCATATTAACATATAGCTTTATGCAAATATATATGTATATGTACTGGGATGGATCTTTAATCTCAAAATAACGTCAACAGGGACTTTCCTGGTTGTGCAGTGGTTAAGACTCGTGCTCCCAATGCAGGGGGCCTGGGTTTGATCCCTGGTCAGGGAACTAGATCCCACATGCATGCCACAACCAAGAGTTCATGTGCCACAACTAAGGAGCTTGTGAAACACAACTAAGTAGCCTGCAAGCCGCAACTACGGAGCCCACCTGCCACAACTAAGGAGCTCATGTGCCACAACTAAAGGAGCCGGTGAGCTGCAACTAAGGATCCCACAAGCTGCAACTAAGGAGTACACATGCTGCAACTAAGGAGTACCTGTGCTGCAACTAAAGAAGCCGACTGGCCACAACTAAGGAGCCCATGAGCTGCAACTAAGGAGCATGAGCCACAACTAAGACCCAGCATAACCAAAATGAATAAATAAATAAAATAATAAATATTAAAAACAATAACTTGAACAATGAGGCCAAGTCTACATAAAAATTTAGGATGGAAGTAAAATACTTGACCTTTTGGCTTATTTGTAGCTTATTATGGTTCAATATTCCTAAAACACCATAACTGCACTTTAATGTGACAATTTAAAAATTAAAATCAATAAAAAATTTATTTTGCACCCAGACATTATCATACTAAGTGAAGTAAGTCAGAAAGACAAATACCACATGATATCACTTATATGTGAAATGACACAAACGAACTTATCTATGAAATACTCACAGACATAGAGAACAGACTTGTGGTTGCCAAGGTGGGGGCGAGGGAGGGTTGGATTGGGAGTTTGGGGTTAGTAGATGCAAATTATTACATATAGAATGGATAAACAACAAGGTCCTACTATATAGCACAGGGAACCATATTCAGTATTCTGTAATAAACCATAATGGAAAAGAATATGAAAAAATAAATAAAAATTTTATGCTAAATCATACAAAGTGTGTAAGATATCTATATCTACACCAAGATTTTATTCCCAATACAATTGTCTTGACTCGCCTTACTGTGAAGAAAGTATATATTAATACTCACTCCAAGTCTTTATGGTTTCATATACAATGAATGGATGAGAAAAGAAAATAACATTTGTAACCTTTCTTGTTTTCTTCATTTATGAAAATTTGGAAAATAGAGAAGTTATAATCAAGTGAATTTAAATTATCCACAAAACTACTAAGAATATACTATCGCAATGAACTTTGTCTGTATTTCAGGTATTTTTATACACATACAAATAGATGTATTTTAAGTGGATCAAATGCCTCTGGGTCATTTTTCTCCAAATTCATCTTTAGAACTCCTCCTTTTAGCTTCACTACTGATTTGTATCTCCTGATTCTCATTTTTATACAACTTCCCCACTCAAATCTTCCTCATTCCATGTACAGAAGATGGAAAAAAAGAGGCAAGGTTGAGGGGGACCCTGGTCTCAGACCATTTCTCTATTAGCAAGAATCACAGCAAATATATTAGATGGAAAGATTAGCACTGGAGTCTAATAATTTAGTTTGTTCCACGGTTCCATGTAAACTGTCCCATCTCCAGGCTGTTTTATTTTCTGACTCAAAACAGAACTAACAGCAGGCAGTTTGCTCAAGAAACAAGAACACTTGAAGTACCAAACTTCTCATTTCCATCTAGCTCTTCTCTAGAAATTTGGACATATTGCTGTTGCCTGGCCCCTTTTCTATTCACTCCCTGTTTACGTATGATCAGACTCAATGTAGGATATAATCCACAGGTGTTAGGGGTCAGATTTTTAGTTTTGAAATCCATGTCAGAGAAAATGTACCATTAATTTTGCCTTTTCATTTTCTCATCTTTTCATGCAAACAACTATTTCTAACTAACCACAATATAAGTTGAAAACAAAGTTTTATTTCTTACACATTTCTATTCTAATACATTTATAATGCTTAAAAATATTATATGTTTCTCTTAAAACATTTTGTTTCAAGCACACATTGTCATATAACATTTTTCAACTTCAGCTCAGATGCCCCTGCTTGATAGTTATTTTTCTTGGTTGTACCCATGAAGGATCTCTAATGCTTCACCTATGGAAAGATTCCCTCTGCTATTTTGAACACCAAATTTTAAATGAATGAAATCATTTGAATTGTTGTACAATTTTCTTTAAATTGACTTTTACGGTTTTTTTTTTCATTTGGGGTTAATATAAATAATGTTGCTATAAAGATTACTGTATATGTGTTTTGGTATGTTCCACCATCATGACTGGAAGCAGCAGTTCTATTTATTTTCCATCTTAGGAAAAAGAGAAACAAGAGAAAATTAAAATTTACATCTATATTCATATTGAAATTGGCAGTATCATTTGGTCTTTCTATCACATGCTATATCAGGGGTTATCGCGAGATAAAAAGTATCTATAAACACTAAAATTTTGTGTGTGTGTGAATACGAAAGAGTGAAATTTATAGATAACAGAGTATGCAAATATTCAGATTTAGTAGGTAATGATGAGCAATTTTCCAAACTATTAGTACCAATTTGCACCGATGCTATCAGGAAATTAGTTTTCAGATGCTTTTCATTCTTATTAATTTGGTATTTTCTGCCTTTTTCATTTTAGACACTCTTATATGTGTGACTTTAATTTGCCTTTCTCTGATGACTAATCAGTTTGAGCACCATTTTATATGTTTATTGGCTTTCGGATATCCTCATCTGTGAAATGCTATTTGAGTTTTTAGTCTGTTTTTCTACTGGGTTGATACTTTGTCTTTTTGATTTATAGGAGATTTTCTATGTTTTATGTAAGTCCTTTGTCAAACATATATAGAAAATAATCTTCTTTCAGGAAAGTAGTTGACTCTTCTTTTAACTCTTCTTTAACTTTGTAGCTTTTGGAAGAAATATTTGCCTGCATCAAGGTCTTGAAGGTATTCTCTTATGCTTTATCCTAAAAGCTTTATTATTTTATTTCAATATTAGCTGTATAATACAGCTGGAACTGATTGTTGTATTTTGTGTAATAGAGATTTGATTTGGTCTTTTCCATGTAGAAATCTAATTAATCTAGTACCACTTATTTAAAAGATACTCTTTACCCAACAGCACCGCATTGTAACCTGTGTCATAGATCAAATGACCCTCTGTGTATGGGTTTGCTTCTGGGCTCTTGTTCTGTTTTATTGGTCTTTTTGTTGTACTCTTTAAATATCTTGCTAATCATGAAGTTTTCATTGTATTATTAGCAAATATCTCAAACACAGAATCCATTCACAATCCAATTTATTTTTCACAATAATATGTGCAATTTTGTATTTCAGAACACTCTAATTTATTTTTTTTTGTAACTTCTCATATTCTATTAGGTCATCGAGGTTTTTGCCTCATAATGAGGCTGATGAAGAGTTCATACTTAGAGTAGACATGACAACAAAAGACTTTTTTTATTATTCCCTTGTCCTTAATGATCTTAAATATATGGTTTGTTTTGGTGAATATTTTCAAATACAAGGCCATTCATGGTAGTTAAAACTAGAAAACAGAAACTCCTGATATTCTTAATCAGAAATGTTATATTAATTTCAATACTCTGAAAAGGAAATAAGGCCACTACCAACCCCCTGCATTAAGAAACATTTTTATCTCAAGATAACCCCTGATACAGCATGTGACAGAAGGACTAAATGAAACTGCCACTTTCAGTATGAATATAAAACACAGATGTAAATTTTAATTTTCTCTTGCTTCTTTTTTTCCTAAGATGGAAAATAAACAGAACTTCTGCTTTCATTCATGATGGAGTAATAGAGACTAGATTTCTCCTCCTGCCTGAAACAATTGTAAAACTAGATAAAATACATGAAAACAGTTTTCAGATAATAGACACAAGGCAGCACAAGACAATGATCCCTGAGAGAGGGGGATCTGGTCGCCTGGTTGCCCTGGCCTATTGTCTGGCAGAAGTGCAGGGAGGAGCAGGAATGATTTAACCCAAAGCAGAAGAACCTGTAAATTGTGGAACCTGTAAAGGACTCAGCAGATGATGGAGGGAATGGCGGTGGGGTGAGGAGACCAGGCAGTTGTTACTGTTGCTTATTCTTCACTTTGTATTTAAATATAGTTGAGACCTGCTCTTTAATGCCACATCCTTGACCCATTAATCATTCCCTCTTAAAAATTTCTTTGGCCTAGAATCGCACAAACCTGCCTCCAACTTTTGCTGAATGGCAGTCTTCCCTTTTTTGGGTGTCTGCTTTTAACATATTTGTGTAAGTTTCTGTAAAGAACAAGCTAGGAGCAACTTTCAAAACTTTTATAAAAATCTGTTATTTAGACCAAAGTATGTCTTCACATAGTTGCTAGGATGCCTATTAGCTCTTTGATTGATTCTGTGTGAAAACCATTAGTGGGATGGTCTAAATATAAAGAATCAGATAAAAGTGAATCATAATGTAATTTTATTTCATGTTCATAGAGAATGACAATCTTTTATGGGATTATGTACTTTATATGTTCCCTTCCCATTATCATCAAGAATAAGCAATTGGTGATTAAGAGGACTGATTTGGAAAAATGAACTGATCCCAGGAAGTAAAGAAATCTGGATTTGCTCCTTCATACTTTTATTAAAGTGAAAATTTGCAGCATAATTTTACTTTCTATTATTTCATCAACTGATTCCAAATTGGGTATTTATCCAAATTTTTAGCTTTAAGAAAATACAGTTTATGTTAAGAATAAATCTAAGCAAATGGATACATTTCTCACATTAAATGATGCCAGATACTTGGTCCACATTTTCTGTCTATAGAATTCTGAATTTCAACTGAATTAAATCAAGATGAGGAAATATTTTAGATTGTGTGAATGAAGAAGAAATAGGAAAATAAATCTCACTAAATTTAAGAGAAAATATGGCAGCATTTGAAATAAGGACTACTTTTCAAGGGTAACAAAAACCTAACTAGTTATCTTAGTAAGTTAGACTGGAAATTTTGGCCTCAGTGGCACTTCAGGGTAGGAGGAGAGCCCAGGTCTTTCCCAGTATATGGGAGTCCATGTTGTGATGTAAGCCAGCCAAGCCCAGGTCTTTCCCAGTATATGGGAGTCCATGTTGTGATGTAAGCCAGTCTATGAAACAGACAAACAAAATTGAACAAAGGAACAAGGAGATGGCTGGGTTTCTAAGTCACTGGACTTCTCACTGTGGAACACTTCAGTAAGTAGAATAGAATCATAATCTTTTTACTTCACTCTGTGGCATTTTCTGCTGGGTCCATGCAGCCACATCTAACAGAGGTGATGACACTCATGGGCTGAATCTCCCTAAGATTTGGCAAATGGTTCTCCTAGCTGATGGGCATGGACAGGGAGCAGGAAATATGGTAGCTTTCAGGATTAACAGTGATTAAATTCCAGAGTCATGAGTAGGCAATAAATCTGGGCCTCTTGCCTTCCTCTTTGCCTAAATTATTATCATTACTGAAGCAAAGAATTGTTCCCATACCTTCCTAGGAAAGTTTAGTAAAATTTTACAAAATCCTTTTTTTTTTTTTTTTTGCCTCTCACTGTTGTGGCCTCTCCTGTTGCGGAGCACAGGCCCCGGATGCACAGGCCCAGCGGCCATGGCTCACGGGCCCAGCCACTCTGCGGCATGTGGGATCCTCCTGGACCGGGGCACAAACCCGTGTTCCCTGCATCGGCAGGCAGACTCTCAACCACTGCACCACCAGGGAAGCCCCTACAAAATCCTTTTTAAGTCTGTTCACTGGAAGCCAGTTATATTTGCTAGGACAGGAGCTAAAAAAGGGTAAGCACAAACTGAAACTTACTTTATGATTCTGAATGCTATTGTAACGACATATATATACACACACACACACACACACACACATATATACATACGTACACAAGCACATATATTATTTTTCTCATCGAATGTAGCACTTTGAAGTGCCCTAATGGGAAAAAAAATTTATTATAAAGTCTACTTCTAACTTCTTGATGATGATAATTTTGAACTCTAAATAAGAATTTGAAAAAATGGAGACACTACCTCTATAAGCATCATTTTCCTCATCTTTAAAACAGAAGTGTTAACAATGTCAGTCCATAGGGTATTGGCAGAGTCCTTTAGAACCTTGCCTGTAGAGGGCTTAGCACAGTTCCTGGATGCAGAAAATCTTTACAAAAGCCGGCTGTTGTGGGAAAGAAAAGACAAAGCAAGCATGAATAAACTTACATGCATTCCTATCACAGGGGAACTGAGTTTATTTCATTCCAATCTCTAGATTGGAGAGCAAGTTTTCCAGGACTCTCTTTTTGGAATTGTGACAAAGACTTCAGGGAATGAGATTTCATCAGGGTGAATCTTCCTTGCTCCTACTGTGACCCCCTGACATCCTAGATGTACTTCATAAAGGACCCCATAGATCACAGCCTGGCTTGTGGAACAGGGAATTGGTGGCTCCAGACCTTATTACAAGTCATTAACTTCTGAATTGCTGTGGGAATTTTAGTGACGCTTCCTTTGTGTTCACATCTTGCATTCGAAATGCAATGAAATATTAAGGCTCCCCTCCTGTGTATGAGGCCAAAGGCTGGTTAAGTCACAGAGAAATATATTGGAACAATTAAATTCAATTCTCAGCTAGTCTGAAGCTGTGCTCTTTCCTAGGTAATGGCATTTTCCCTAGACTCACACTTTTAGATATCCTGTGAGGGCACTTAAGAGTGATAACCAGATCAGAGAAAAAAGGCCACTACACCTTCTTAGAATTCCTCCATCTAGAAATGAATGAGCCCAAGGAGCATCTCAAGCCGTTCCAGGAAAATATGTTCCTGCCGTGTGAGGCCAGAGGAGCACAGAAAGGGGAATAATAATGGGAACTGGCTTACAGGGCAGATTTTGTTTGTTGCCCCTGAGGATCTTGATATGAGCATGACCACATTGTTTTGATAATGGTACCAGGGGACAGCCTGGCTGGATGAGTTGCAGAGAGAGACCAAGAGTCAAAGACCCGGACCTCTGGCAGAGAGAGGAACTGCTCTTGAGAGAGTGGTTCACTGACAGATGGGTGGAAGTGAGAGTAAAGGTGAAACCAGCAAAGTTCCACACTTTAGAAATATTTCAGGAGAAGGGATTTAAGGACAAAAGCACTTGGATCATAGGAGAAAAGAAGCCCAACGTTAAAATGGAAGTTTTGCAGGTGATAGTTAAGCTGTGTCATGGGATCCTGTATTTACTGAGGGAAGTAGCTCCAATGCTGCTAGATCCCATGAACAGGGATATTTAAAGATGTGGCTGTCTCCCTCCCATAAGAGACAGCAGGCATCCTGACACAGCTTAGAGAAATCCCCATGTGTATGTCCAGAGAAGCCTCATTGATTTCAGGATAGACACTGAGTCTTCGGAAAGGAGAGTGAAAGAGATTATAAAAAGTGAGAAATATTTTTAACATGAAGTTACCAATTGCTAAGGATGGTCCCTACAATAGTTAAATACTTAATAAGAAAAAAAATCAAGATTAAAAAATAAATAAGTAGAAATAAAAAGCAAAGGGGTCTCCTATGAATACAAAGAATAAGAGATGGCACTATTCTCTCACCTGAAGTAGGGCAGGAAACTCTTCTAACTGAAGTATTTATTCATATTGACCCACATGAGAATGGTGACAAGTGTGATGCTAATGGCTCCCCTTGGATATGACTTGGCTGTGCTCTCTTGGCCAATCTGTGGCTTCCATTATAAGTGGGTAGGATTGGGTCGTATCCAAACAGAATGAATGTTGTAAGCTAAGAACTGCAATCTACTGCAAGGATGTTACATAAGATGCAGGTCTGAAATCTCACTGACTTATTGACTCTTAAACAAGATCAGAATTGCTTTAGTTTCCTGATTGATTAAAACCAGTCCAAAGTTGTCTCCAACTCATTAATTCAAGACCTAGCATTCTAACTCAAGCATACCTAATAAATGAACCTAATTATATTCACTGAGATTCTCATTTCACCTTTCTTAAAGAAGAAATAATTGACAATATTCTTTAGGAAATTCATGGTACATATTCTTGGAATGAGCTGAAAGAGATTTGAGAGTTTAGAACAGAACAGGAAACTCAGCATTTCCCCCAAAGTAGGACCTGTAGTATCCGTTTTTTTCCTCTTAGAAAATTATAACTTTAACATATATAAATATCAATTTATGTTCTGCTCAGTGTCTTAAGATAATCATTTTTATATATTATTGCACACTCCATTTGTTTCAACCAAAAAAAGTAAAGTGAATGTTGATGGTTCAGTGGTTGCAATCCCCATAAAGAAAAACCTAAGTAAACCAGTGGTATTTGATTGAATAGAAAGCAGGGGAAAGTAAATGACCAAATAATAAAGGCAAATGGTAAAAACTTGTCAAACGGACAGAATTGTTTTAAACAAAAATATAAACCTTGGCACGCTTAGCTAACACGTATTTCGTTAACAACTACTATGTCTCAGAAACTGCGTTGAGCCCTGCAGATGCAAAAATTAAGGCATAATTCTGATCTCAGAAGCTTCCATTTTGAGGTTAAAATACACATTAGGAAAATATATGCACATCAGGAAAAAAAGGTTAAAATCTAGCATTAAGAGTCCTTATAGCACCTGAGTTCAGAGTTTGTCACAGGGACATTTCATAGGGGCACTGAGCTTGGACTGCTGTGGCGGGGAGAGTCATAACTAACAAGCAGAATTAAATAAAAGGGGGCTTTGGCACAGAAAAAGGTCTTCTGTGTAAAGAGAAAAACGAACAAAATAAGAAACTATTAAATGTTTAAGAAACTGCAAATAATTGAGTATGAAAGAAATGAGGACAGGAGAAGAAATATATGCAAATATTTTTATAATTTGGGGTTGAGAAAAAGCTTTCTAAGCCTGATACCATGATACCATATTAGGCAGCAAAGAATGGAAGGGAATTACGCAGACCCTCAGACCCAGCTGCTTTGGTTGGTATCTTAATAAGAGAGACCTGGAAGAATCTACTCCTAGGATTTCAGCCCTTCAGTTTCCTCTTTTTTTTTTAACCTGTATGCAATGTTGTTTTGAGGAGCAATGAATTAATATTTCAAAAAGTATCTAGAACAGTGTCTGACACATAATAAGCATTCAACTAAATATTAGCTATTACTAATATTAGCAAAATCTGAAACCATAAAACTGTTGATAGATGTAACTGTATGTAGTACAAAAGCAAATTTCATAGAGATAAAATTGTACTGAAATGTGTCACTTACACCGGTTGGGGATAATCACAGACTTTTTAGTGCCCATTGAGTCACATCAGGCTCTTAATAAAGACAAAAGGATAGAGGAGAAGAGGAGAAAGTGAGCGCAGGCAGCACTGGAATTAGAGATTTTCAGGCTCAGCCCCACAGGGGCCTTTCTTGGGAGCACAGGAGGTGTTTCATCTTCAGGTTGCAAAACACCAAGATATGCCTTGGAAATCTTAGCTCCAGGGGAGCCTCAGCAAAAGTTTCCAGTGGGATCTTTCATGCCCAACTGGTCACACAGCCAAGCCAGGCTGTAAAACTTGTATGACCAGGTCTAAGTCATCATTCCATATATCCTAAAATAAGACAAAAAGGCTAGCCCCTGGTGTCTGAAGGACAGTTTTGAACTTTAAACAGCACATCATCAATCACTAGTTCGCGCATCTCATCCTAATTTTGGCCTAGGGACAGTACCAGAATTCCAGGCATCTCCAAAGATGAGCATAGAGCCGCCCCAATCCAGCTGCAGGATTCCTTTACCTTATACATTCCCCACTTCTGACTCATGTTCACATTTTTAAAATTATAAACTGTTCATCATCACATTTCTGTAACTTTTGCACCACTTACAAAACAGTAAAAGCAAAGAACAATAACAAAAATGATAATTACTTGTATCATTCAATGAAATGTATACTGCTTCAGAGAAACATGTCCATTTCCAAATATTCCAGCCCTACTTGTTTGTAATCATGCAAAACTTGACAACTCTTTTACTTCCTTTCACTACCAAAATTTGAAGAACTTTGGGAATGCTATCAATAGATCAACTAATTAATAATTATTCATTAACTAAAGCTAGTTACTCTCTCCAATCAGCTTCCAAAAGAAGAATATTTTGTGAAGGTTTTAATTCAATCTCCCATTCCATTTGATATCAATATCAGTATTATCAAACCAATTTAATTGCACCAACTACACCAACATTAGGATTAAAAACAGTCCCATTATGAGTTAGAAAAAGATCAATTACAACATTAGTCAGTTTTAAATATAATAGCATTATCCCAGCCTTTTCAAAGGAGCCCTTATCCATATAAGAAATGTTGTCAGGAATTAGGGTCTAAATCAAAAGTAAATGTCAGCTAATTCTGGATTCCAGATCGCTTATGGGTGTAGACATATGCCTTGTTTCATGCCATAAAGTTGTACTAATATGGTTTCCCACTGGGTCTAGTCTTTAATTAATGCCCATTTCTCCTCACCGGTAAAAATCCTAGTCAAGTTTAATAACGATCACACTGCTGAGTGCATATGGTTTTTGTTTATAAGTGGACCTTGGCAGTTAGAAAGCACCTATGAAAATTACACTGTCCAATTATGAATTCTCATAGGCTAGAGGGACAATAAATCTCTTATAAAATCATTCCCTGTGCTTCTACTGTCATGATCCCAGGCCATTACCCTTGAACAGATGAAGTAGCATTAGAATTACTCCCAGTGTTTCCTCACGAGGTGTTGTTAGTGTCATTGACACATAGCATATGGGCGACTCCAGGTTGCATGCGACTTAAATCAGCTTAAATCTCCACACTAGACTTTTGGCTCAAAACAAATGAGGGTTTCTGTAAGCAAATAGCCCAAGTCTTTCGGGCATTAACAAATATAGCTAAGAGATAATAATCTTGTTTTCAGCCTCTCAAAATGCACCAAGTGAATATAGGCATTACTTTTTTGAATGGCTATTTATGGGTTTCCTTTCTGAGAGCAGTCACTGCCGCTTCCTGCCATTTAGCGTTAATTTTCACCACAGCCTGTGGGGAGAACCATCAGGTTCCATCAAAGGACTGATGCACAGAGTGGGCAGCAATATGAATCTGGTTAATCTGGATTAAGTACAAATTTGTAGGACTAGCTCATCTCCTACATGGGAGAGAGGCAGAAATCACTGATCTCAGCTTAGGCACGTGAGGGAAACAACCCATGCCATCACATGCTTAAGAATTGGGATAGTAAAATTTTGCGGAAGTGCCATGGGTAATATTCAGAAACCAATCCTTCATCCGGAACTTATAAATACAATCCAGATCCTGGTGCTACAGGATTAGGAAGAGAAACAAAAATAGGAGTAGGAAAGAAATTTATGTATTGGTAAGTTCTTGTGTCATCTCTTATCGCTTCTTCCCTATCTTCCCACGATATTTCAACAATCTAACCAATGATGATCCCTCCTTATTTCCATGCATATTAAATTTTAACACACTTTCATTAAATTATGCAAGCCATCCCTTCAGTCTTTTCTTATCCTGATGGTTTAGTAAGTAGGTATTTCAACAACCTATTCTGATTTTTAATCAATCCTCTTCTTTTCACATATATAGGTATATGATAAGCCCATTGTATATGATGCTTCTTAGACCACTGTAATATTGCACCTACAGTAAAACTGTTTCTGTGATCGGATAATATATAAGCAGAGGGTTCAAAGTGAATAACAGTTTCTGTGATATGTCTCTTAGAAAGTTAGAACTTTCCTTCAGTTACTAGGCATGCAAATCTAAAATAAGAATGAGAATGGATTCCAGTCAAGACCCATAAATATTCACACAGAGCTGCAGGCAACAGGTCAATGCATTCCACCTGCCAGCTATGGTCCAGGCTGGCTCCACTGAGCATCTGTAGCTGCTTTTAGTTTCTCATGGTCTTGTTGACAAACAAAAGCGCTGTTAGTCATCATTTTGCACTTCTGAGGATGACAGCGGGATGCAGCTTTACTGTGCCTTTCTAAAATTTTGCATTGCTTGCATACTTCCATGGCTGTTTATCTTGTATAGAAAAAGATCAAACAAACAAGGGCATCTACTTTTAAAAAAATTTGTGATTACTTATTTTTAAAATGTTAATGAGGTATAATTGACATACAATAAACTATCGATATATAAAGTATAAAAAGTGATATGTTTGACCGGCATCCAGCCATGAAAACATCACCACAATTAGGATAAAAAACCTATCTATTATCTATTATCCTTTAGAATGTCCTCATGCCACTTTGTAATCCTTCCCTCCTGCCATTTTCCACATTTTTCTTGTTAACCAGGCAATAGAGATCTGCTTTCTGTCAATAAATTTGGCTACATTTTCTAGAATTTTATATAAATGGAATCATATAGTACTGTTCTCTTTTTTCTTTTAAGGCTTCTTTTACTCAGAATAATTATTTTGAGTTTCATCCATGTTTAGGAATATTATAGCTCTGCTTGGCTCTTTACTCACTGATAGAAATTTTAGAGATAAATTCTACCAAAAACATCTATTAGTACTTTAACTAGAATCTCATTAAATCTATAGATCCAGTTGTGCACAACTGACATCTTGAAAATTCTATGCCTTCCTATCAATAAGTATTGTATGTTTCTCCATTTATTTACTTAGGACAATGTTCTTAAGTTTTCATTTTCTCCATAGATGATGCATACTCTCATTAGATTTATTCATAGGTAACATACTGGAGTTTTTGTTACTGCAAATACAACCTTTAGTATAGCATTTATAATTGTTTCCTGTGTGTAGAAATGAATTTAATTTTTATATATTGGATTTGTAACCAATGATTTACTAAATTCTCTTGCTGATTCTCTCTCTGGGTTTTCTATATAAAAGCTTATTAGCTGTGAATAATGACAATTTTGTTACTTCTTTTAAAATATTTTAGAATATAGACATTTATCCTGTTTTGGAGGCTGCCAATGTCTACAAGTGCAAGGCTGAATATAAGTATTCATAGGGGCATCCTTGTTTGTTTCTGATATTAAAGAGAATACTTCTAATATTTCTGAATTACATTTTCTCTGCATCTTGGTAGATATCTTTGATGATTAAGGAGATTCAACTCTGCATCTAGCTTACTGACAGTCTTTATCATAATTGCATTGAATTGTATTAAATGCTGTTATACTGGGTCTATTGAGATACTAATATGATTTTTCACTTTAATTTTTAATTTGATTAATTTATTTTAATACATTTTCTCATGAAAAACACCTTGCAATCCTAGAGGAAACCAAATTTTTTTCCTAACTATTTTATTTGTCATTGGGTTGCTGAGTTAGTTTGCTAACATTTTGGGGTGGATAAAGGTTTCTTAGATGTGACAACAAAAGCATGATTCATAAAATAACAAATTGTTAAACTGACTTTACCAAAATTAGAAATGTCTGCTCTTTGAAAGACACTGTTAGGAAAATATAAAGACAACTTACAGACTAGGAAGAAGCTTTCCTAAGAGTATTAATAGGAGCATTCTTCATTACAGCAGAAAACAACAAAGAAAAAATTCACAAAAAGATCCAAATATCCAGTAGGAAGAATAACTAAATTGGGTCTATTGATTTAATGGCTTACTCTAAGAAGAGAAAATGAACAAGCAAGAGCTAATCACCATAAATGGATTTCAGGAACATGTGGAGAAAAAATACTAATTCTAGATGGATACATATAATTAGATTACATTTATGAAAAATTTTAAACTGGAAAAAAATAAATATTTTATTCTGGAGAATACTGGCAAAACCATGAAGGAAAATGGATGAATTATTAACTCGAGATTCAGGCTCATGAATGGATAAATTTAAGCCTGCAATCTGGGTGAACACCAGAGAATTTCAAAAATACTGGTGATACGCTTTATTTTTTTCATTCATAGATTTATTATTTAGAACAGCCTCTAGGTTCATAAAGTATTAAGCAGAAAGTACAGAGATTTCCCATAAACCCCTTCCCTTCACCCCTCCCCCAGTTTTTTCCTATTATTAATATCTTACATTATGTGGGATATTTGTTAGAATCGATTAGCCAACATTGATACATTATTATTAGCTAGAATTCATAGTTTACATTAGAGTTCGCTCTTTGTGTTTCACATTCTGTAAGTTTTGACAACGTAAAAAGTCATGTATCCATCATTACAGTGTCATACAGTGTATGAACAGAATAGTTTCTCTACCCTAAAAATCCCCTCTGCTCCACCTATTCATCCCTCCTCCTTCCCCATAACCCCTGGCAACCACTGATCTTTTTACTGTCTCCATAGTTTTGCTTTTTCCAGAATGTCATATAGTTAGAATCATATAGTATGTAGCCTTTTCAGATTGGCTTCTTTCACTTAGCAATATGCCTTTATAGTTGTTCCACATTTTTTTGTGACCTAATAGCTCATTTATTTTTATCATCGAATAATATTCCATTGCATTAACGTACCATAGTTGTTTGTCCATCCATGTATTGAAGGACATTTTGGTTGTTTCCAAGTTTTGGCAATTATAAATAATCTATTGTTTAAGTGTGTGGGGGGCAGAGAAATACTTTATTATTATTACTTACACTCTATGTATTATACACAATATTACATATTTATTAGATATTTCATGGTTGATATAATGAATTATCCAGTTGTTAATATTATGATATATGCCTCTGAATACATACATATGCCTACATATATGTATCTCTCTATATATCTAGTAATTATTAAAATAAAAATACGTATCTCTCTATATATGTATCTATATGTATGTTTCTGTATATTTATTGAACATGCAAACTTTTCATGGCTCACTGTTAGGGGAATAAAGCCTAGTTATAAAAGAATATTCTTAGTGATTCTGATTTTATAGATTTATAGCTAGAGAGAGAAGATAGATAAATAATACCTGAAATTATGTTCATCCAAATGTTTATAGTATTTGCCTCTGGGTGGTAGATTTAGAATGCTTTTAACTATCTCCTTTTATTATACGGTGAACTTTTATCATTAATATTATCCTTTATATAATTTATCCTATCCTTACATTAAGGATATTAATATCCTTAATATTATCCTGTAAATTTGTAAAAATTTACAAAAATAAAATTTAAGTCACTTGTATTAAACATATGGAAGCATAAAACTTAAATTCAGAAAAGAACACAGGGAAGGTTCTTAAATGGACAGACAATAGAGACCAAAAAAAGAATGAAATTTTGCCATTTACAACAACATGGACGGACTTGGAGGGTATTATGCGAAGTGAAATAAATCAGACAGGGAAAGGCAAATACTGTATGACATCACTTATATGTGGAATCTAAAAAATAAAACAAACTAGTGAATATAACAAAAAAGAAACAGATTCACAGATATAGAGAACATACTAGTGGTTACCAGTGGGGAGTGGAAAGGGGGGGAGGGCAAAGATGGGGTAGAGGATTAAGAGGTACAAACTATTAAGTATAAAATAAGCTACAAGGATATATTGTACAACACAGGGAATACAGCCAATATTTTACAGTAACCATAAATGGAGAATAACCTTTAAAAGTTGTGAATCACTATATTATACACCTATAACTCATATAATATTGTACACCAACCATACTTCAATTTAAAAAAAAATTTAAATTAAAAAAACCCTATAAATTGATTGTAAAATGTTGAAGGAGGATGAAGCTTCCAGAAAAAAATAACATGTAATATATAATATATAAAATAATACAATACTAATATTAAATTAAAAAATTTTAAGTCCTTCTGTGAAAGAGTTAAAACCTGAAAAGAGATGTAAAGTGACTTTAAGTGAATCCTAATTGCCAAGTCTACATCTGTTGGCTCTACCTTCTAATAAATTGAACTTTTTTGATTTGTGATTAAAAAACAAAATCCTATGAATTGATTTTTAAAGGATTTTGATGCCAAATCTTCATACATGTACTATGTCACTGATAACAGAATTTTACAAGATTTAGTTAGCAAATGAATTTTCATAATTCATGTAGATAAGAAAGACACTATATTAAAACAGACAAGATAACACAGGAACAGATAGAGGGCAATCGAGTGAGACAACCTGGGGAAGGAAGAGAACAGCTTCTCACTGACTGAACCCTTCATGTCAGATTGTTTCTTATTTCGACAAAGGTTCTTTCCGTAGAACGAATAGAGAAAGTCAGTGTGTTAGCAGGAATTTTGCTTCTGTTTTCACGTATAAAAATTTACCTGGAGGTTTTAAATGATACATTGCTTGTTTTTAGAAATATTTTTCATCAGTTCTCAGACACAGTTTTTAAAAATAAAGCTACCAAATATTTCAATGTTTTTGAATTGTATTATTTTACTTTTGGTGTATTTCTTTAAAATATGAAGGCTAGTACTCAAAAAGAAATTCAGAAACATATAGGAGGATATGGATCTTCTATGAGTAATTCTTTATAAATACTTAAGCAAATCATTTTAAGAAAAAAACACAGTATTCTATAAGTTAAAGATTATAAATATAAAGGAAAAAAAGTACATAACCAAGGGCAACTCAATTCGAAATGTAACATTCTCTGAAGAAAACCAGTAAAACTATTTTTGCTTTTACAATCTTAGCATGTAATGTGCCTTTGAGTATTTCTGCCACCTTCCCTCAGGATACATATCTTTAATAAACCATAACAGATGTATGCTAAACACTAAATGTATGTTAAAGATCTCCAGCAGGCTGCTTTGCATTTTGAAAAGTAATGTTATTTCAAACATACATTGACTTGTACCTAAAATAATTTTTAAAGCACACACATATATATATATATAGATCCTCAAGTAATAACTAGACAAGCATTTAACATCTCAAGACAAAGACAGCAAAACAAAAGAAACTACAAGGAAAAAAAAGAGCCCCATATTCAGAGTAACTTAGATGAGAAAAGCAGAGCTGAGATCATTTAAGTATATAAAATGTCATTTCCTGAAATGATGGCAGTGGAGTCCTAGCACAGTTTTGTAGACGACATCCTTAACCTCATCTCCATGTGAAGACTGTAACCCACCACGTATTTATTAAGCAAGTGCAATGGCAGATTCCATAGCTCCATGGCCACAGAGTCCCTTGTCTGAAATTAGAAATAAGGTAGGTGTAGAAGAAACTACAAGGCATTCACATAAAATTATTCGTAAATAAGTAATATACTGTCACTCATGTATAACTGCTGTGCAGAGCATAGGACATGCCATCAAGTAACTAAGGGTACCAAGGTAGGGGCAGAGTAACTTTTGAAAAATGGATTTGGTATTAGTTCTCTGAGGAGATGACTTTATGGCTGAGATGAGGAACCTCACATGCAAAGGCCCTGCAGTAGGGACAGGTGTGGTAGAGTAGAAAGCCCTGGGTGTCTGGAGAGTAGTGAACAAATGGTAACCCACGTAGCAAAGCCTTAAAAGGACCGGAGATCTGGAGGGACCTGGCAAATGTTGGCCAAGAGCCTAGACTACTGCATTCAGAAGCCACTGGAGGGTTTAACTATAGAAATGGCATTTTCTGATTTCTGTTTTTAAAATCCCACCTTGGCTGCTCTGAGAAGAATGGATTGTAAGGGGAAAAAATGTAATGATGGAGATCAGCTTAAAAACCTATTCACTACTGTGCCCTCACTGGTTAGCATACAATAGGTGCTCAGAAGAAATGAATGAATTTCCAGGTTACAAGGGAAAGGTGTGAGGAGTCCATGGAATTGTATGTCTAAAAACAAATAGTTTGTAAAGGCACAGCCGTCCTATATATCTCTCTGGGTTGCATGAGGGCTAAACATCTCTGAAGATATGGAATCATGATTTGAGCAATGTCGGTGAATACTCATTGGTAAAATATACAAAAGAAAAGAAATAGAAAAACGAGGTGGAAAATGACCCAAATACACCGTTAATTTACAGAGCCTATGAATCAGAAACAGCAGCATGTGAAGTTTTAATTGACTGTTACACTTCTCTGAAATTACACATCTGCTATGCTACGTGTCCCTGAGGATAATATAACTTCTTCATTAATGATGGTTCAAATAGAAATCATATTTTACCTCATTAAAATTCATTTAGCAAACAATCATGCAGCCCTTAATTTTTTCCAAGGACTGAAAAAGACGAATAAAGCCCAGCCCTTGCAATCAGTGTCTAGCTGAGGACAGTGCCACCCTCAGGCCTGGTCACATCTACAAACATTAAAACACAAGGACCTTTTTTTCTTTTTTTTCCCCTGATTTGGTCTTATGAGAAAGTTATTTGAAAGTTTAGCAACCTAATGCAGAGAAAATGCAGAGGCAGAAGTGTGCCCCCCAAGCAAGAGGATGCGGCCCTGAGTACCCGGAAAGGAGAATACACCCCAGTGTGCATAGAGCATGGTCCAGAGAAAGCGTGACTGTGCTTTTTACAGCTGGCCTCTCCAAATCACCCAGCAGAGCATCTAAGCAGACCAGTTGTGCAGATTTCCATGCTCCCTCCTTCTCCTCTGCCCAGGTGGAGGCATTCAGAATTGCCTAGAAAGCTTGTTGGAAAAGGGAAGTTTTAGGAAGAGAAAACTACCCATTCTCCAGACCTCCATTTTGGTTCAGGCAGATCTGGTAGTGGGCCAGGCATGCCTTTGGCCAGTGCTGCTCCAGCAGGTAACAGGTAAAACCAAGGCTCAGAGGCAGCAGGGCTGGAGGGGGGTGAGGGATGGTGGAACTCGGCCCCTTCAACTTTAAGCTGTGGGTTACAAGGGCCACGCTGGCTGGGCTGGCTGCGGTGGCTGCTGGGCCCTGGGGTGAAACCTAAGCTGGACATTGGAGGTAATTTAGAACTTTAAATATTTCAGACATAAATACACGAGCCTCTTTCTTTGCACTCACAAATATTAAATGAGCCTATCGAGGTGACTGGAAAAATAACCATAATAAAATACGATAGGGTCGAACTACATGACGGAAATTGCACAGGGTGTGGAACCAGTCAAAACTGGCAGTGAATCATGTCTCCCCCCCAATGGCTCTGTTTCCCTTTTGAATGGCCACTGTCCATCTCTCAGTGGCTTTAACTATAGGGTGGCAGAAACAATTTCTATTCCACACAGTATAGTCCTAAGGATTAATACTGTCACAAAGCTGAAGCCACCCACCCAGGCATAGTGCTCAAGGCAGTTCAGTGAAACAGGGTGCTATGGAAAATGGCGGGGAGAGAGATTCATTCTTCCCAGGGGCTCACAGTCATGGAAGGCTTCAAAGAAAGGAAGGCATTTAATATGGTCTTAAAAATAAAGCATCAGAAGAGAAATAAAATGAGCAAAAGTATGAAGTATGCAAAATGCATGACTGAATTGAAATTTAATTGTGGGGTGAGTGGTAGAAGTTAAAGACAGAATGATTGGTCTGTGAAATGACGTTTTCACAATATACAACTTATCGAGAGGTTTTACCTTGTGGATAACTGGATATTATTAAGTTTTTGCTTGTTTGTTTTGTTTTAATGAGAGCAATGACCTCACTGGTCAATCCAAATGCTGACTGGAAATAAATGTTTTAGAAAGATAATTCCCATTTCAGGTTGATGTCTCCAAAAAGGACTTGTTGACCGTCAGTCATTCTCCTAATGCTGAAATTATCACAGAACCTACAGGAAAGTCCCAAACGGTGGTGCCCACAGATCAAAAATGGGAATAAAACAATTATTTCTGAGAAAATCCAAGGGTTATTTGTTGAACATGCAAGCTGTGATATTTACACTTTTCCCTTTTGTTTATAATTATGTTCACAGTTTATTTCCATATAATTTGTGTTTTAGACCCTACATCATTAAGTTTGATACTTTAGATTCTTTACAATAGTAAAAATAAACTATTAAAAACTCAGAAGAAAAGTTATATCACATTTGACTGCAGTGGATATGGAAATAGCAAAACATTTAAAATTGCCAAGAGCAAGGGTGTGGTTTGGTTCCTAGAAAACTTCAATTGGATTGGATTTCTGAGATTTTTAAATACTTTAGATTTTAATGCTACAGTTTTGTTGCCTTTCATTGCTCTGGTGGAAGTAAGCTGCTTCATGCTTTATTTGCTTTTCCTTCTCAGATTCCATTTTAAATAGTTAAAGCCTAGCTACATGGTAATAAAGGAAAGTGGGAAAGAACAGACCAGAAAGAATATTTGGTATTTCAGTGCTTTAACTTTACAACTCAAAGGTTTTGAATAATTTATTGTCCATAAAATAAGGTTCCCTTGTCTATTTCTAAGCACTGGATGCCAAACAGCAAATATGAGTAACAAAATCCTAGTCACTTTTATAATGAATTCGTTGCCCCTGTGTGGCACTTTTCTGGTCATTTTATTGCTTTTCCACTTTTGTCCAAGTTAATAAAAGAAGCTGATACCTCTTTCCTACCTAAACAATTCAGCAGCAACTGTGGGGATAATAAAAAGATGATTTACAATCCATTTGGATAATTTCTTGAAGCACGTTTAGAACTATCTCATAATTCTCAACCTAATGTGAAATAATATAATTCATAAAATCCTGGCACTGGAGTGGAAATGAGAAAGAGGTCTAGTATGAAGCATGATGTGAATCTGGGTCGAGTGATGCCTCAATCATTCTCACCAGAATCACTCTCTATCATTTGCAAAATAGAATGAAAGCAAAATATTCTGTGTTGCAATGTTATAACAAATTTTTTAGGAAATGTTGCCAATATGTGAACTGATAGCAGAAAGACCAGAACATTTACTATCCAACATGGGAAATATTAACAATTTTTCTGGGACATCATGGAGAAACCAGGACAATCCCTAACAAACCAGGATTTATTGTCACTAACCAATACTCTTTTCCAAAACTGTGACTTTAGTACTCTTTTCCTCTTTTTTTGCCTCAGAGTTCCTGCTGCACATATTATTTCTCTACTTAAAATTCTTCAGTGGCATCTCACTGTAGTTGAGACATGTTCCTAATTATAAACCAGGTTTATAACACCTACACAATCCATTCTGCTGGTGCCTCCCTTGTGCTGACTGTTGTCGCTAAGACTGCTCTAACCATTCAGCTTTTTACCATTCCTTGAGTTTGCCAAGCTAATTCTGGCCACACTTCTTTACATTCCTCTGTCTGAGTTGCGTTTCTCCTCCATCTTTGCATGGCTGGTTCCTTTTCCTCATTCAGGTTTCACCCCAAATGTGAGAGCTCTCTGACAACCCCACTGGAAGAGGCCTTCCCAGTCCTGACTTCTCAGGCTCTCTTCATCTCCTTTCCATGTTGACTTTTTTCCACCGCGCTTAACACTGATTGAACTTTTCAGTCTTCATCTTATTTAATGCAGCAGCATTTGGAAAAATTGATCTTCTTGCCCTTTGGACACACTTCTTTCACAGGATAGCCTATCACCTGGGTTTCCTCTCACCATTTTCGGTGGTTCCTATTCAGACTCCTTTGCTACTTCCTTCTCATGTGTTAACCTGTAAATTCTGTAACCCTAGTCTCAGTTACCAACATCTTTTCCTTACTACCTATGCTGATGCCCTAAGCGATTTCATCCAGTCTCATTGCTTCCAGTATCACGTACAACCTGATAACTCCCACATTGATACCTGCAGCTCATATGTCTCCCCTGAACTTCAGGTCTGCATGTCCAATGATAGTCTAACTGATGTCTCCATGTGGACATCTAAGTGGCATCCTTAATTTAACAAAATCTGAGCCCCTGATATTTCCTGTTCTCTTCCAGACCATCTTCCCCTTTCAGCCATCCACATCTCATTTAATGGTGACTCAATCCTTTCCCTTTCTGATGCTAAAAACCTTGTGTCCACCTTTGACTCCTCCTTTTCCCACAAAAGCCTCATCTGTTCCATCAACAAATCCTATCTGCTCTTCCTTAAAAAGAAACACAGAATTCTATAATGTGTCACGAACCCAGCAGGCCCTGTGCTGACCTCGGCACCATGTTCTTTCCTTAGTTATTGAAATAGGCTCCCAACTGATCTTCTGACTTCTGCCCTGGCCTCTGGAGAGTATTCACAGCACCACGGTCACAGTAATCCTGTTAAAATGTAAGTCTTGGCCTGTCACTCCCCGAGTGTCTGCCTGTCTCAGAGTAAAAGACAGATTTTCCACAGTGACTCCCCAGAATGCTAGAATGTGCATGTTGTGTGCCTCAGTATCTGTCTGATCTTCTCTTGTTTTATTCTTCCTCGTTTGGCTACAGTAGTTTTTTTCATTGTTTTTTATTTTCTGTTGGTGGACCTTATCAGACACATTCCCTCTCCTGAGCCTTTGCACTTGAATTTCCTTCCGACTGGGATGCTCTTCTCCAGTAGCCACAGGTAGCTCTCTCACTTCCTTCAGGTTTTTACTGAAAAGCCACCTTCTCGGTGAGACATGTCTCCAATCTCACCTGTCATTTTATATAGCCCTTCTCTGATTCTCTGCTTTATCTTTCTCACTAGCATTTATCACCAAGGAACAAATACATTTTACTTAATTATCGAGTATATTTTCTGTCTCCCATAACAGGAATGTAAGCTCCATGAGAAGACAGGTTTTCTCAGTCTTGGTCAGTGTCATAGTCCCATTACCCGGAAGAGGGCCTGGACTATAGTAGTCATTTAACCTATGTTTGTTGACTGTTTTCATGAAATTAGAAGCTCTTCTTAACTCCGCATTCTTTGTTGTCATGCTCCTGTTTTGTGCTTCAATTGAGACTCCAATTACTCAAAGTTTGAAGACACAGGCAAACTTTCTACTTTCCCACCTACACGTCACTCTGAAGCCCACTCCTGTCTGGCTTTCATCCTCACCATTCACCCAAATGCTTCTTGTCAATGTCACCAATGGCCTACCTACTGCCAATCCCTATTCAAACACTCCAACCCTTACTGGATTTGTAAGTTTAGAATATTTCACACAGTTTAACACTGTCACTGAATTTTGTGACACTGTATTCTCCATGGTTTCATCAACAGTCTTGGCCCCTTTTACTGGTCTCCTTTGCCAGTTTATCCTTTATCTGATGTCTCAATTTCAAGTTTCTCAAGCCCCTGTTTTTCATGATTTTCTCTCTTTATATTCCCTAGGTATGTGATTTATCATCCATTTCTATATAGCACTAAATTCCATCCATAGGATAAAATGTACATTTACATCTGCAGGCTATAAACTCCTCAAAGATAGAAGGATAAAATGGACCGTGGCATTCCTGGTTTCAACAGCACCATATTTGTTTCAGTCGCCTGAGAGTACTTACCATTCTTCCGCAGTGTCACAAGTGACTGGAAGGAACTCAAACTTGGTGGGAAGTACCAAATTTTCCAGGGAAAGAAATTAAGCTATATTATTTGCCCAGTTGTACCTTTCAGTCTATAGAGAATAATATGAAATCATGTGTTATTAGTTATGAAATTTGAGACAAGAAGTAGGATGTGTTCTTTCTGTATCATGGATGTTATTTTGAAAGAGCACACATTTATTCAAAGCTGGTTCTCTACTTTTTCACCCACTCAACACTATGTTATGAGTCACTATAAAAATGCATATTCTTTTTTATTTCCTTCATGTTCTGAGAGGCATTTCATTATTTATTTTATCCTTAAGTAGAACTTATATCCCATTTGTTACCATTCCTCAGAGAAATATATTATGTATCTTTTTATTAAACTGTTTATTTTACCAAGATGCGATGCATATTGCAAAACGAACATCTTCAGAACTTGGGAAGAACTGGTGAAATCCAAACAAATCCTGGAGTTTAGTTAATAGTGATGCACTGATGTTGGTTTCTCAGTTTTGACAAATGTATTATGGTAAGATATTAACAATAGAAGAAACTGGGTGAAGGGTGTATGGGAGCTCTCTGTACTATCTTTGTAACTTTTCTGTAAATTTAAAATAAATCTAAAATACAAAGTTAATTCAAAAGGTAAAAAATATATATAATAACTTTGAAAAATTAAAAAGAGGAAGGAGGATTCTGAAAATCCCTACAGAGGCTTATAAAAAATTGCTTTTCTCTTAGGCAATCTTCAGTGAGGCTGCTTTTTCATTTTATTGGCGGTTTATACTGTCACGAGGCCACAAATAAATGAAAAAATAGAAAAATAAAATCAGTATGTATATGATTGAACATAAAATTACTATGACATTCTTATTAAATTTAAGTTCAATTTCCCAAATAGGTACATGAGAAATCTAGAAACATTCCTTCATCTTTGCCTTATGTATGCTGTTCCTTCTATCCTGACTGAAGTAGCACGTAATCCAAGGAAAAGTTCAGGTATTTCTCTACTCCAAACATAAATAGATAGCCTATGGTTTCTAGGGTAGGTAACTTAGTTTGTGTGAAATATAAGGTGATATTGTAATATTATGCCAATGTCAGCACATCTAACTTATACCATAGCCCTTTTGAAAAGTTAATTCCAAGGAAAGATGGGCCAGTGGAATGGGGCCAAATAGAAATATTCCTTTATCGTGACTATTATAAGAGCTGGTTTCTACTAGTCCACAGTTTATTGTCATGCCTTACACAGTCCCAGTCACAAGAAACATGATGGAGGGGACAAAGAGAGAGAACCAGGCAAGAAAGGCATGAAGAAATTGGTCCTGCAGAAGGACGTGCCTTTACAGTGCAGTCATTCATTGAGGGTGCAGTGTCCATTGGTTCACAGGGACTTACAGATCTAAACCAATGAATGTGTATTATGGAAGGATTCTGTGGTCTAACAAATGGAGACCAGAAAATCCTTCACTGGCCCTCATTCTTAGAAACATAATTAGTAGTAAACCTTTTCCATGAACCTTCTCCGAAGATAAATAAAATAGAAAAACAAACTATGAGCCCAAACTGGATTTGGTAGTGGTCAGCAACAGGGAAGCTAGAGAACCAAGCTTGCCTGATAGCAAATGTGGCTGACAATGCTCCAACCCAAACACTGGCAGCCAGACCTGGGGACTAAACCTGGTAGCCCACAATGTGCTGAGGCCCTTGAAGAAGGATAAAGTGCTGCCATTTTCCTCCTTCAAATATTCCAGTTTGAAGTATGCCAACTTCTAGCCAAAGTTGTTGTAAAACTTCCCTGAACATTTCCAGTATAACTACTCATTAGTCACACAGATGGACAACAAACAGATATGAGTGCACACAGGTATCACCAAGAACACAGGGAGGCAGGGCACCAAGAGGGAGCACCAGCACAAACAGTAAACAACCGATTAGGCCCACAAAGGAATTCTGAGGATGAAAGGGTCAGAGAATACACAATTGCTATGTAGAATAACTACGTATAAAATGACTAAAGAAATGTGAGGTAGCAATTAGAGATTACCAAGAAAGAACAGGAATAAAGGAAGAGAATCAAAGAGAACTTCCAGAAATGAAAACTATAACTTTTGAGATTAAAAATGAAGCCTTAGGGCTTCCCTGGTGGCGCAGTGGTTGAGAGTCCGCTTGTCGATGCAGGGGACATGGGTTCGTGCCCCGGTCCGGGAAGATCCCACATGCCGTGGAGCGGCTGGGCCTAGATTAAACAGAAGATAAGACATGGCTGAACAGGGAATTATTGAACAGAAAGATTCATCTGAAGAAAGGAAGCAAAATTCACTACAGGGTAGGGGGAAAGGAGACTATGTCAATAGACATTGGGAATTAAATGTCTAATATCCACTTTGTATTTCAGACAAAAGAGGAAATATTGAAAATTTTTGAGATTTTTTCCAAAACCACTGAAATTTCTCTTAATCATTTTGTTTGAACTAATTTCATTTCAAAATCTGAAACCTAAATCTACTGAGTAAAACACACACAAAAAAGGAAATTTGAAAGATTACACATCAATGTAAGTATGGCAGTATTCCTGTTATCTCCATTATATATTTATGATGTGGATGATGATGACAAAAATTAGGATAACATGGAGTGTTTTGTAAGCTCTAAGCAAGGTTCTAACAATTTTTAAATTTCAGCTAGACTGTCTGAAAATGAATTCCTGGAATACAGCCTTTTTATTAGCAGTAAAGTCACTTTTTTATTCCTTTGAAATATAGAACTTGTGTTAATGTATGGAGGATGGATGACAAAAGTGTACATAAACAGCTGCTGTACTGCAGGTAAAATGAAATTGCTTTAGACAGGGTGGGTGAAAGAAACCCTAGCAGGCTACAAGGCAAGACACAGTGTCAGCTTTCATAAGAATCCATGTTTAATGGATGCAAAGAAGCTGGGGCAGGACTATAGCAGATAGAACCTCACAGCCCATAACAATCAGATAACTCAGCATTTCGCTGTGGATAAACCTTCGAGAGGAAGAAAAAGAAAGGAGATGCTGAGTTTGACAACAGAGTAAAATCAGTCTTCATTTGTATGCAGCTGGAAACAAGAGCCTTGTCAGCCTTCGCTGGCCTTTTAAACCAGACTTGCACATACTGATAGCAACGTTATCTATAGTTTACAATACGAAATACGAAAGCATAGGACAGTGGTATATATTAATCCTTCTACCTTTATCCCGTTGCTTTGGACATTTTCCAAAAAATTCTAAAATTCAACAATATTCTTCAAGTGCCCAAGAGACAAGTGAAGCCCATATGAAACTGGAAAGATATTCCCTTCTTGATGATATAAGAACAGTTTAATGGTGGACAAGACATAAGCTGTTTAAACCAGAATAGGAATTAAAAAAAGATTGTGACTACCTTCATCCCAGAGTTTAAGATGACATCTCACTTTACCCACAGTTTTTGTTGTGCTTGTGAACAACTGTCAGAATCAACTTATTTCTACGCAAATGCAAGAGCACATTTTGATAGAGACTGTTTCTCCTTGAACTTGGAAATAACAGCCCTGCTAAACTTAAGCCCCTATAAGTAAGAAGACAAAAATGCAAATGCCTATGACTGAGGAGAGGTGATAGAATCTGCTTGAATTGTCCAAGCATCAAAGGAAAAGATAATCCTGTTATAGAAGAATCCCTAAATCAGGCTGGTAGTTAAGGTACCAGCAGTACTGCACAGATATCCAATGTCATCTACCTGTTCTGTGACAAATTTTATAAGAGAGGAGAAAACAAAATTAAATGATCTGGGTAATGTGACAATAATGCCTATTCATTTTCTGACTTTTTTTCTTTAATGGAAAACGTCTTCATTTATATGATAAAGAAGGTGTCCTCTTCCCTCTGACTGGAGGGTTTGGCCAATTCTCTGCTCAAGTACTGTTTTTTTTTTTGTTTTTTTTTTTAATTAAAGATTTTAAAAAATCAGTTATGTAGTGCTACAATAAATGTCCAATAATCTACATAGGAACAATCTTTGATGATGAAAATGATGAAGATTGAATAAGGCTATCGATTACCTTATCTTATTTACATATAAAGAATAGATACCCAATGGTGAGGAAGAGACAGAAATCGGACAAATACTCATAGGTGTAAAAATTACATCTACCTCTGAGCTTATACTGTAAATGAGACATTTTAAATAGTCCTGTAGCCCATGCCTATTTTTTCCTCAGAAAAAGAAAAGCTGCCATCATGACATCCCCTCTTATTGCAGATTTCCACAGTGTCACTTGAACTTTCAGTCAGAATCTTACTTTCTTCAAAAAATAAAGAAAATACTCTCTGCTCTTTATCTTATAAAGATAAATTTATTTGTTTAATAGTATACTTTGCTTTCTCATACAAAATTTTAATATCCTATAATTGTCACTTAAAATATGTTTTCAAAAAAATGAAATTAATTGCTCAATATCTGAATATTTTCAGAAAAACAGCTCATTGTGAGGTGAGGTAAATGTTTTCCAGATACTTTAATTATAATTTTGTTTTGTTCGACTATGTATTTTAGCTGTGCATTCTCTCCACATGATATTTGGTTTGAATTAGTTCTTAGCTGTTTACTAATTAGGTTCAAGTAGCTGATATCTGTGTTTTGTTATGGAGATGAACTATTCAATTGTACATGTACTACAGAATTTTTATAAAGCCTTTAAAAAAGCATATAGAGTCTAATCTCGAAATGCAAACTAAACTCTCCTCAGTTGGCATTTAAATTTAGGCAAGTGTTTCAGGATGTATCACCATGTCACCTTGCTTGGTTCCAGTTCCATTTGGAGTCCTGGTTTTGACAACCGAGAAGCTGAAAAGTTTTCCTCTTTTACTCTTGGAAAATATCCCTCAAGTAGCTTTACTGGGATTTTGGCATGATTCTGCAAATTTGGCATCCCATGGACTCTACTTCTTTCCTTTGACCCTAGCCTAGGCGTGGAAATTTTGCTCTCAGCTAAAAATAATGTCTTGCTCTGGAGTTACTACCTGCTGCAAATGTATTCCCGTATAGCCCTTGATGGTATACTATATTCCTGTTAGGATACCTGTTCTTCATTTTGAAGCTGCTCATACTTTTCCTTGGGTTTAAAAACAGATGGAAAGATATACTATGTTCTTGGATTGGAAGAATCAATATTGTCAAAATGACTATACTACCCAAGGTAATCTACAGATTCAATACAATCCCTATCAAATTACCAATGGCATTTTTTGCAGATCTAGCACAAAAAAATCTTAAAATTTGTATGGAAACACAAAAGACCCTGAATAGCCAAAGCAATCTTGAGAAAGAAAAATGGAGCCAGAGGAATCAGGCTCCCTGACTTCAGACTATACTATAAAGCTACAACAATCAAAACAGTATGGTACTGGTACAAAGACAGACTTATAGATCTGTGTAACAGGATAGAAAGCCCTGAAATAAACCCATGCACCTATGGTCAAAAAAACCCAAAACCAAAAATGAGAATTTTGAGTTGAGTCATTCTCAGAGATTCCATCAGTTATGATCAACTCCAATGGGTTGGTCATTAACCATCATGTGCACTGTACTCATGCCTTCAGGCACCATGTTCTAAGTATCACAATTTTTTCCAAAACTGGTAATACAGCCAATTCTACTCAGGTTCAGCCATTCTCTATGGATCATTCATATTTTGTTTATAAATGAATGTTAAATTTTATCAAATGCTTACTCTGCATCTTTGAGATGATCATATACATTTTCTCTCTTTTAATATATGAATTATACTGATTTTCAAATGCTAAACCAACCTTGTTATGCTGGGATAAACCATACTTGGTCTTGGCACATTACCATTTTTATATATTGTTGGATTTAATTTGCTAATACTTTGCATAGAAATTTTGATTCTATCAGTCACAAGTTTTCTCTTCTTGTTACCTTTCCACTCCTTCCTAGTTTTGTGGTGATAATAAAAGTTCATTGCTCTCTTTTCTTTGGCAGGAGAGTAGATTTTGCATTAGATTGAAGTTGCAAAAAAGACTCCCCATGTGTAAAAGCATCTCATCCTGAGATGAAGCAACTTGGAGGTTTTACTGTTTAATTATTTCAGACCTACACACTTGTAGGCTATTCCTTGTAGGCGAAGATGACACAAACTAAAGCCTTGATTAACGCATGTTAATTTTAACAGACATGGAGAAATTAACCACAAACTATGTTTTTGTTCTTTACAGAATCAGGACAGATTACATGTACATTTAGATAAAGGAAAATACCCTTTTACCAAAAAAACTTAGATTATACATTAAGAGTAAGTAAAGAACATTTTATTTTATAGTCTTCCTCTACATTGCCTGGAAGTAGGTTTCTAAATCTGTCAAAAAGCTTTATCTATATCATGGGTACTTTAAAATTACTTTTGCCAAATAACAACTGAACACAGGGCATATACATTTTTAAAAATTTTTATTAGGACATCACCCAGTGCTTCAAACATCAGTACTTTCTTTAAATCCCAGAATTTCTAATATAATGTTGAGATATTTGGTGTTTACAAAACAAAGCAAGTAAAAACCAGATGTGCCCACTATACCTACTGAAAATCTTTCCTACCTATAAGGGCCCTTATCTTCAAAAGAGATGATGAAATTGATATACCGCAAGAAAAGAACAAACAGCAGGGCAGTTGAGATGCCCAAAGGATAAGTTTCCCAGAAATAATTAGCTTTGAGAGTCAGTAAGAGCCTTCCAGAAGCATCTAAGAAGACAAAATCTCTTGCCTTCAAGCACCATTACTCCTTACCACTTTTAAAAATACTATTTTAGATTGACTTTGTTAAAAGTTGGTAAAAACTGGTTTTATACATACAGGAAAAGAAATAGAAACTAAATAATCTAATAATTGATAATATTTTATTCTTTTTTTTCTAACAGGAATCAGCAATATTAAAGGAAAAAATAGCTATTTCATCTGCAACAAAAGATGGGAAAATTTTGTCTGAATTCAGTTATAGTGCATAGCTTTTATTGCTTTAATTCAAAAGTTTCTAAGAACATTTGTAGTTATTGTTAATTCTGTGGTTAATCATGGTTTTGTTACCTGTGTAACTGGTGATTAGAGGAGTCTCAACTCCTTATGTATAAAGAAGAAAAGTTTCTATTATTTCTCAGCTGCTGCTTTCAAATGTGCAATGTTGAAACTCCCTTCACTGCTGGGAAGTTGGCCTCTTAACAGCATATGGTTTCAGTCCCATAATTATTCCATCATTTTAACATTCTCAGCTTAAATTTTAGAAATCTCGTATCACATTTAAAGCTCTAACCATGTCCGCCAGACAGACTTGATTTGTGGCTCTCCAGGCTTGGAGCAGGAAGTGAGCCATGGTCAGATCTTACACTTCTCTACCTCTAACTCATCAAGGGACATGGTCTGCGGGGACCAGAATTGAGTAAGAGGCCCCAACAGAAGGAAAGTGTCTGTGGCCAACACACACTTGCTCTACCAGAGAGCTATAGGAGTAATTCCACTTCAACACAGCTGGAGCTGCTATTTGACCAACAGAACAGACAGGAATTTTATCTACACTTTCTGCGCAGAACATATATGGAGCCAGAAGGAACTTACACTCTTTAATGACAATAGGTGGCCAATTTAGAGACCCAGAGGTGGCGTATTTGTGACTTAGCTTTTTATCTCTTTTTAATCTAGAATGAAAAGTTTTGCTTGTTCTATGATATATTCCATTTATTTGAGCTTTAACATATCTTACTAGCCACTAAATGACTCCCTATATATAACATCTTTCATGACTCTTGTCTATGTTCACACGCAAGTTATTTACTTACCTACTTAGTTTTATTTAGTATTTATTTACTATGTTTAACACTTTGTATTCATCCTAGTTTGTTTTCCCATGTTCTCTAACAGAACTGCATTTTCTCAAGCAACGTAGAAAACTCACATTAGTCATATGAAGCAAAAAGGAAGAGGACTGACATTAATTACAGCTCAATACTTATCATGTCCAAAGTTGGGCATTAGGCACATTGTGTCTGCCTGCTCAGTTATTTCCTATTGGGAACCTGAGAGGAAGAGAGGATATCCCTATTATAGAGATGGAGCAAAATGTTCACAGAAGATGGGTGATTTTTTCAATGTCATGTAACTGTCATATTCTAAAGGCTGGATGTGATCCAAATCTCTCTGGCATCAAAGTCCATACAAGCCGCTGCCTGAAACATTAGTCATTGGATAGGAAATTGTTCATTTTTTGCCTAGAATAAAACACAATGTTGCCCCTAGGTCCTGCATAAAACATTTTATGTATTTATAATTGCTTTATTTCATTCTACGGGTAAAATAATTCTCTCTTTCTTCATAAATCTATTATATAACTGCATATATCTGATTAAATTAACTCCTAGGTATTTAACTTTTTGTGTGTGATTACCCTTGAATATGGTACTCTTTATAACATTGATCTGTATTTTTAGGTCTTAGTTTCTGGACAATCCATAGTGTTTAATGGGAAATTAGAAATATGGGTCTCTAATACCCTTTGCCACTTTCAGAGAAGTTACCATATGAAATATATTTTGAATTTAAATTCTACTAATTAGTTGCAAAGTCTAAGTTCACTCAAAGGGTAAAGATTTTACTTACTTCTGAATATTAATATATTTTATTACATATTATAAGCTAGTTACTATACTATATTTAAATTAGGGGAGGATTTAACTTAAATCTTTTAAGTTAACACAGTATTTGGGGACTTCCCTGGTGGCACAGTGGTTAAGAATCTGCCGGCCAATGCAGGGGACACGAGTTCGAGCCCTGGTGCAGGAAGATCCCAATGCCACGGAACAACTAAGCCTGTGTACCACAACTACTGAGCCTGCGCTCTGGAGCCTGAGAGCCACAACTACTGAGCCCGTGTGTCACAACTACTGAAGCCCACGCACCTACAGCCCATGCTCTGCAACAAGAGAAGACATTGCAATGAGAAGCCCGTGCACCACAATGAAGAGTAGCCCTTTCACTGCAACTAGAGAAAGCCTGCGTGCAGCAACAAAGACCCAACGCAGCCATAAATAAATAAGTAAATAAATAAATAAAAATTAAAAAACAAAAAGGCAGTATTTGGTAAAGTGTTTATTCCATCATTATCGTTGCCACCAACCATCAAAATGTAATGGCAGAGGGGTGGATCAAGATGGCGGAGTAGGAGGACTTGGAGCTCACCTCCCCCCTACATTCACATCAAAAATACATTTACATATGGGGGCTTCCCTGGTGGCGCAGTGGTTGGGAGTCCACCTGTGGATGCAGGGGACATGGGTTCATGCCCCGGTCTGGGAGGATCCCACGTGCTGCGGAGCAGCTGGGCCTGTGGGCCATGGTTGCTGGGCCTGCGTGTCCAGAGCCTGTGCTCTGCAGCGGGAGAGGCCACATCAGTGAGAGGCCTGCGTACCGCAAAAAAAAAAAAAAGAAAAACATTTACATATGGAACAATTCTCACAGAAAACTAACTGGAAACTGGCAGAAGATCTCATACAACCGAAGCTGCAAGAAAGATCTCCACGTAACAAAGAAGGATAGAAAACAAAGGCATCAGGATGGGACTGGTGCCCCTGGAAAGGAGCTGTGAATGAGGGAAGGTCCAAATGGGTAGGCCCTAGTCCTGAGGAACATCCTTGACTGCTGGAAGGTCCACTGGGACAGACAGAAAGGCTCGAGTAGTCTGGACACCGCTCGTGAAGTGTGTGCATGTGCTGGCTTATAGCAATTAGGGCAGAGACTGACCTGCACTGAGAGCTGTCACCTCACCACACTTCCCAGTTCAAATGGGCACCCAGTGGGGCTGCTAGTATTCACAGTGACTAGGCACTGGATCTCTGGCAGAGGGCTTGGTCTAGCTGTACAGAGACAGCCCAGAGGGCCTGGAGTGTGGTCCAGGCCAAACCTTGGAGTCCACTGTCAGCAAGCACAAGGCAGGGGTAGGGGTAGCCTCTGAGGCCACTGTCAACACACACACAGTGGGGGTGGGTCCAGCCGCAGTGAACTTTGTAGACATGCATACCTGGTGGCACCACGGAAATGCACGTCTTGGGCTGATAGCACCTGGGGAGGAGTATGCTGAGCCCTGGTCTGGGAGGATTCCACATGCCATGGAGCAACTAAGCCCATGCGCCACAACTACTGAGCCTGCACTCTAAAGCCCATGAGCCACAACTACTGAAGCCCACGTGCCTAGAGCCCATGCTCCACAACAAGAGAAGCCACCACAATGAGAAGCCCACGCAGCACAACAAAGAGTAGCCCCTGCTTGCCACAACTAGAGAAAGATCCCATGCAGCAACGAAGACCCAGCTCAGCTAAAGACAAATAAAGAAAATAAATAAATTTATAAATAAGAATTAAGAAAGATTATCAATAGAAATGCAGATCACTGTAACAAGGAACTAAAAACTATAAAGCCGAACCAATCAAAATTAGGCAAATCAATTGCCAAGATAAAAAACAATCTAAAAGTAATGAATAGCAGACTAACACAGAACAAATAAGTGATTTGGTAGAATAATGGAAATCACCCAATCAGAATAAAACACAGAAGACAAATTTTTAAAAATAAAAGCAACATACAAGATGTACAGGATAGTATAAAGCATGCCAAAACACACATAATAGGGGTTCCTGAAGGAAAATAGAGAAAGGTGATCAAAAATGTACCTGAAGGGCTTTCCTAGTGGCGCAGTGGTTGAGAGTCTGCCTGCTGATGCAGGGGACACGGGTTCATGCCCTGGTCTGGGAAGATCCCACATGCCGCGGAGCCATGGCCGCTGAGCCTGAGCATCCAGAGCCTGTGCTCCGCAACGGGAGAGGCCACAACAGTGAGAGGCCCATGTACCACCAAAAAAAAAAAAAAAAAAATGTACCTGAAGAAAATATGGCTGAAAACTTCCCAAACCTAAAGAAAGAAACAGATATCCAAGTACAGGAAGCACAAAGGGTCCCAATCAAGATAAAACAAAATAGACCTCATCAAGATGTATCATAAATAAATTGGCAAAAGTTAAAGAGAAGATTCTAAATATAGCAAGAGAAGAACAGTCAGTTACAAGGAAAACCCCATAAATCTATTAGCTGATTTCTCTGCAGAAACTTTGCAAACCAGAAGGGAGTGAGTGGTATGATATATTTAAAGTCCTGAAAGGGAAAAAACTGCAACCTAGGATACTCGACACAGCAAAATGATCATTTAGAATGGAAGGAGAGATAAAGAATGTCTCAGAGAAGCAAAAACTAAAAGAATTCAGCAATAGTAAACCTACCCTAAAAGAAATGTTGAAAGGTTTCCTCTAAATGGAAAAGAAGTAAGAATCTGTAGGAAAGAGAAAATCCCAATAGGAAAGGCAAATATATAGTAAAGGTTGAAGATCACTTAAATAAGCCAGTACATAGATTAAAAAACAAAACAAACAAACAAACAGAAACACTGTAAAAGCAACTACTAACTACAATAAATACTGCAGGTATAATCATGAAGATGTCAAATATGACATCAGGAACACAAAATGTGGGGGAGGGGAGTAAAAAATGTAGATCTTTTAGAATGCATATGAGCTAAAATAACTATCAGTCTAAAGTAAGTAGCTACAGTTATGGGTCAACATACTTGACCCATAATCACAAATCAAATACTTACAATAGATTCACAAAAAACAAAAAGAAAGACACTCAGGCACAATACAAAAGAAAACCATCCAACTACAAAAGGAAAAACAGAAAGCAATGAATAAAAAGAACTAAAAAATCAACTGGAAAACAAATTTTAAAATGACAATAACTATATACTTATCAATAATTACCTTAAATGTTAAGGGACTGAATGCTCTGATCAAAAGACAAAGAGTGGCAGATGGGATTAAAAAAACCTACAATATACTGCCTACGAGAGACTCGCTACAAGGCAAAAGACTCACACAGATTGAAAGTGAGAAGACAGAAAAAGATATTTCATGCAACTGGAAATGAGAAGAAAGCAAGGGTAGCAATAGTCAAATCAGACAAAATACACTTCAAAACAAAGTCTATAAAGAAAGACAAAGAAGGACATGATATAATGATAAAGGAATCAATACAAGAAGAGGATATTATACTCGTTAACATAAATTTACCCAATATAGGAATACCTAAATATGTAAAAGAAATACTAACAGACATAAAGGGAAAAATTGACAGGAATACAATTATAGTAGGAGACTTTAACACCCACTGACATCAATAGACAGATCTTTCAGACAGAAAATAAATAAAGCAACAGAGGCCCTAAATGACACAGTGGACCAGTTGGACTTAATATTTACAGGACACTACATTCAGAAAAACCAGAATACACATTCTTTTCATGCGTGGACAGAACATTCCCTAGGAGAGACCACATACTAAGTCACAAAAGAAGTCTCAACAAATTTAAGAGGATAGAAATTATTAGTATCTTTTCTGAACACAAATGGTATAAAACTAGAAATCAACCACAGAAAGAAAAACAGAGGAAAAATGTACAAATGGAGACAAAACAACATGCTACTAAAAACCCAGTGGTTCAATGATTAAATAAAAGAAGAAATCAGAAAATACCTTGAGACAAAGAACAGTGAAAATACAACCTTAAAAAATCTATGGGATAAAGCAAAAGCAGTTCTAAGAGGGAAGTTCAGAGTAACATAGGCCTTCCTCAAGAAACAAGAAACATTTCAAAAAAACAACTTAAACTACCATCTAAAAGAATTAGAAAAAGAATAACAAACAAAACCCAAAGTCAGCAGAAGGAAATAATACAGATCAGAGAGGAAGTAAATAAAATAAGACCTCTCCCTCCCAAATTAGGAAAGATCAGTAAAACCAAAAGCTAGTAAAAAAGAACACCCCCCCAAAATCAACAAACCTCTGACCAGCCTCACCAAGAAGAAAAGAGATGACCCCAAAAAACAAAATAAGAAATCAAAGAGAAGAAATAACAACCTATACTGCAGAAATACAAAAAAAGCATGAGAATACTATGAATAGTTATATACCAACAAATTGGACAACCTAGAAGAAATGGACAAGTTTCTAGAAACATACAGCCTGCCAAAACTGAGTCAAGAAGAAACAGAAAATTTGAACCACTGCTGCCCACCTGGCATTACCTGTCCCCCTCATCTGCACACCACCTGCCCAGATCAATCACTAGAAGTGAAATAGAATCTGAAAGAAAACAACCCCCTGCAAACAAAAGTCCAGGACTAGACAGCTTCACTGTAGAATTCTACCAAACATACAAAGAAGAACTTAAACCTATCCTCAAACTACTCCAAAACCAAAACCACAATAAGGTATCACCTCACACCAGTCAGAATGACTATCATCAAAAACTCTGCAAATAATAAATGCTGGAGAGGGTGTAGGGAAAGGGAATCCTCCACACTGGTGGTGAGAATGTAAATTGGTGCAGCCACTATGGAGAACAGTATAGAGGTTCCTTGAAAAATTAAAAATAAAGCTACCATCATATGGTTTAGCAATCCTACTCCTGGGCATCTGTCCCAAAATGATGAAAACTCTAATTTGAAAAGATACATGCACCCTAATGTTCATAACAGGACTATTTATAACAACCAAGACACTTAAACATTCCAAGTGCCCATCAACAGACGACTGGTTTTAGAAGATGTGGTATATATACAAAGGAATATTACTCAGCCATAAGAAAAATGAAATATTGCCATTTGCAGCAAGATGGATGGACCTAGAGAATATTATACTTAGTGAAATAAGTCAGACAAAGAGAAAGACAAATACTATATGATATCACTTATATGTGAAATCTAAAAAAGAATACAAATAAATCTATATACAAAGCAGAAACAGACTCACAGACATATAAAACAAACTTTTGGTTACCAAAGGGTAAAAGGAGGGGAGACAGTGATAAATTAGGATTAACAGATACAAACTACTACTATACATAAAATACAAAAGTAATAAGGATTTACTGTACAGCACAGGGAAATACATTCACTATCTTGTAATAAACTATAATGGAAATTAATCTGAAAAAATATATGTATATAACTGATCACCTTACTATATACTTGTAACTAACACAATATTGTAAATCAACTATATTTCAATTTAAAAAATATAATGGCAGCTGACAACTGTATCCTTGGAATGACAACTTTAGCTACAGTTTACTGTGGTGCCCCTCTACAATGAAATGTTCAATCAGTATGGAAATCTTTTACACCCTGTTTTTGTTCTTGTAACAGGCATCATATAAATTCTCAACAAAACAGATATTCATATACACTTCAATTACAAGAATCATTTTAAGAATGATAAAATTTGATTTTATTTCATTGGAAATTGAAAATAGGTCAATTAACATTTTTACTTATTTGTAAAAAAGCAATTTCTGATTTTTTGATAGTTTTTCTCATAGTTTCCTTTTAATATAGTCTTTTGGGGGAAAGACAGGGAACTTAACTACCCATAATTGGTTCTGGTAATTCAAAATGTAGTCACTGGGATGCATCATCATCTAAATTTTTCCCAAAGCATAAGCTATAACTTGGGAGTATATTAGCTTTGGAAGCATTTTTAACTCTTTCAGAAGGCCAGAACACTATGAGTAGATTGGTGCAGTTTATTAAGTGACAATTACATGCTTGAAAAATCAAGCTCAATTATTAACTTGGAAAACATTTGAGTCAAGTTGAGCCTAAGTTTCTAAGCATGTACCTAACACTTAGCCAAAAATATTTAAGTATCCTGCAAATATTTCATATCTTTTCTATAAGTTAGATGACAACCTATCCAGAGCTAAAATAAATTATGAAATTGTATATAATATAAAAATGGATTCTAACACTTCATTTTCATACAGCTCTTTCTGAGACAGTACATGTTAGAACATCTTAAGTACACTTTATGTTTGATTATTCCTATATGCTTGGGAAACCACTGGCAGGGTTAAATATATTTTCTAGCAAAATGGTTCTAAGGAAAATTAGAACAGTACTTGATTAATTGAATGTTCAACCTAATGGTGAAAGGCATTTATAATTTCATCACATTGAGAGCACTTCAAATAGTTCACAGGAACCAGAGATCTACATCCTGTGAAAGAATTTAAGTAACTGGCTAATAGTAGGTAGGTTGCCTCCTCTTGACAACTGTTCAGACAGAAAGCAAGGAATCCGATGGGAAATGTGCTCTCTTATGTTGAGGATCCTAATTTCACTTAAAATTCTTAGCTTCTAGGGAATCACAAAGCAGAAACCATTGAAAATTATTTTGTGCAATTTCAGATGTCCAGTTGTTCTCCCAACTCTCATTTATAATATACTTAAGCCATTTATAATTAATTCATTTTCAAATAGTTCCAAGTAAATTTTTAAAAATTAAATCAAACAACTGAGCTTGGAAAGAGATTCCAGTTATACAGAATGATTGTATTGGTTAAACAAAACCAATAATTTGTCAAATTGGGTTTCAACACAATTCAGTTGTATAGCATGTAAATACGATATTATAAAGGCAACCATTTGCTATTCATACAGTAAACAGATGAAGCTGGCCTTCATAAAGGAAATAAGAATTGGTTTTTGTTATAGATTTATCTGGGAAAAAAGAAACCCAATACACCCTTTCTCTTTCAGCTCTCTTTCTCTATCTTTCACAGCTTTCAAACATCTTTTGCTATACCATTATTTATGGGGGTGGGAGGCACTTTTCAAGTAAATGTACAGCCAGTTGGTGGTTAGAAGTTAAATCCTACTGTTTTTTTCCATATCTATACCCTCTTGTCAACTTATTGATTATGGGACACACGTTACTCCTTGCTTTCTTCAAGGCTTAGGCTATTGTGATTTAAAACACTCTTGACAGTTAAAATCTTCTAATTTCAAGATTATTCCCTCTGCTATGAATTTTGAAAATCTATTTGGTTCTCAAAGACAATAATATTATTCATCATCAGAATGTTTCAACATAAAGTTCTCTTTTGGTGAAAGGGCCACAAGCACAAAAACAAAAGAACAGAATTTAAAATGAATCTGTTAAATACATCAATGTTACTATATTAAACATTCACTGAGAAAAATTGAAGTACTTATGCATGGGGTAAGAAAAACTAAAAAACTGAAAGCAAAAACATTATTGGTGGGGAAATATGAACATCCTCTTTCTGTGTGTGTGCTTTAACTACCAAATTGATCTGGCTGAATAGTCTATTAAAAGCACAATCTTCATAAAAAATTGCCTTTGGTATCTCCTCAAGATTTATAGGATATAAAGACTCCCTTATTACTTATTTTACGAACTATCATGTTTAGGGAAAATTAAAAGGATTGTTAAAGGAGGAAACACAGATTCTTCAGTCTATGAAAGAAGCTTACCAAAGTTGCATCATTTCTTTTACAGCTGTTAAATAATTTGCTCTGCAAGTTTTCTGAATGATATTCAACTGAGAGAAACTTCTTTTGATGAACCAGAGAAGAAATAGCTTGAACTGTGCTGTAAGTTATCGACGAGCTTTCTTCTCGTCAATACAGAATGAAGCGTTTGACCCATCTGAGTTACCAACTAGACATCACATTTCTCAGATACATCTTTGATCAGCCCCTATGTTATTCTTATACTTCTTAGAAGGAGGTGATTTTATGTAAGAAATTTCTTTTATCAAATCTTTTCTTTCTTTTTTAAAAAAATAACATAGACTTTAAAAAAAACTATCACTCCAATTTCTTCCTTTTCAGCAAAACCAAGGAAATTAGAAACATACTTTAATAAAAGTTAAAAAGATGACTAGCAAATAAGGAGGAAAGGGGGAAGTAAATACAATCCTGCTGTGAGGGAATTTAAGATAAATGGCTTTCAAGTGTTTAAATAACCCATCCTCTGAAACTAAAGGAGGGAAGCAGTAATGGAAATGAGTATTTATCCTATGTCCACTCAGACCATATATTTAGGAGTTTAGGAGGGAGTGTGAGAAAGATGTTATTTGATAATGTTACTGCTTTGGAAGAAGGAGTAAATGAGCACATTTTTTGAGAATGTAGAAGGTGATTGTGGAGCTTGAGGAGACTGCATAACAGATTGATATTTTAATGAATATTAATTTAAAAATTCATTTAAAATAAAAATATAGTAAACTGTTGTATTTACTTATGTATTAAAATATTCATAAACTTTCACTATTATGAGAAGAAAAATCATGCAAATGAATAAACTATATGGGGATATATATTTCTTTCTAAGCATGATCCCTCACCCCACCTTACAGAAAAAATGATGGAAAAATGGATATCACCACACAAAAGGTAAAAACAGCATATTGTTTAAGAAATTTTAAGCACTATATAAGCGCTGAATATACTGTGCACAGAATTCTACAAGTGAATACAGAAAAGTATCTGAACATTTATGAATGAAAATTACGCAGGGTGGGGACATTATAATTATTTCTATTTCTCTAATAATTCTGCAATGAAAGTACATTGAGATAAATATAATCATATTTTAATATATTTAATTAAACATATTCTAGTACCCATAAGCCTGCATGAAAGAGTGAACATAAAAGCAACGTATTATACAGTCCTTGCCTTTAAGAATTTTATGGGCAAAGGAAGGAAAAGGGTTGATCTTTGTCCATTATCCTAAGTGGGGAGGTCTAGAAAACAATCTGAAAATCCCTTTGGATAAAGTTTTATTTATAATGATGAAAACATGAGTAAAATAAAAATGAAGAGCATTGCAGTTTCTCTATTTCAGGTTTTGAGCCCAAATGCAGCCTTAAGATTATAAGTATGCACAGAAATATTCATCCATGACATTGCTTATGTCCTTTGCAAAAAAATATGCAGGTCATCAAAAGTTCTTTATGTAACAGTAAGCTTCGGTTAAAAAGAAAACTCTTGTTGTGAGAAGAAAAAAGAAACCAACCTAGAATACATGTATTTCTTTTTCTTTTTTTTTTTTTTTTTTTTAGGGCCCAACCGCTCCACGGCATGTGGGATCTTCCCGGACTGAGGCACGAACCCGTGTCCCCTGCATCGGCAGGCGGACTCTCAACCACTGCGCCACCAGGGAAGCCTAGAATACATGTATTTTTAAATAAAATTTTCCTTTTCATATAAATATATTTATTGTTAATAATTTAGAAATTTTAGTAAACCAAAAGAAAAAATTATCATTTCACCCCACTAAACAAAGGTAATATGCAAAATATGATGAAATATTTTGCAGTTTTGCTCTATGAATATTTAAAAACCTGTGTTTAAAAAAACAGCATAATACTGAATAGATTTTCATTTAGTTTTATTCATTTTAAATATATTTTCAACTCAATAAATATTTAAAAATTATTTTCATTACTTTATTTTATAAATAATAAATCAGCCCATCATAATTTATTTAGCCCATTCCTATTTGTTGGATATTTGGTTCCTGATGATTTCTATTTAATAACACCATGCTATGAACCTCATTTAATAAAATTTCTGCACACATTTTCATAGAGATAACTCCAAAAAGTGGAATTATGGCACAAGGAAAACATAAATATTGAGGCTTTTCATATTAGCATTTTTTAAAGCTGAGGTTAGAGAGTGTGGATTGGAATAGACTACTTATATTTAGATCAGAAACAAGATCATGTAACCTTGTTTGTACTCAGAAAATTACAAGATTGAGGGGCCAAATAATGATCTGTGTTTTAAAGGACAAGAAGACTGTCATTTGTTGAATATAAAGAATCAACTGTGGTTATGGAAATAAATAATAGAGCTAGATTAAAAAAGAAAAATCTTAATAGAAAAATGTGGAAGGGACTCCAATATATGATGGACGAGGAGGAAATAGTTGTCAGTCACTTGTTCCTGACATGAGTGGTAGAAATATCCAGAGGGTTTAACCATGACCAAGGTGAATGGAGGTCAACTGAAGGGAAAATATAATTGAAAATAAAATAGTTAAAAATATTCTGATCTCTATTTGTTATGATATCAAATCTTTAATTATTATTAACTTTTTCACCATGCAGAGCTGGTTTAGAAATGGATTACATATCCACAATTATACTGCATTCATGAGAGTGTTAAGACAAAAAACAGATCTTTGATAATCACAAAATCTTCCATTTACAAAATACATTTTTCTTGAAAAATGTGAAGCCACTGTAAGTCCCATTGAAGTTTTAACATGAAGCCATTGAAGAAAACTCTTTCCTTAAGAACTTTTAATTAGTTTTGAGAGAAAATGTTTGCTCATTGGTTTTAAAAAAGCTTACATTATTATCTTGCTTTTAGTCACAAATGTTTTATCTAATATGTTGCTGTTGTCCAGGACTCATTAATTTTATTGTTTCCCTTGTTGTTAGTGCTCATTACTTTGCTCATTTGAAATCAGAACAGGTTAGAAAGGTTAAAACTTTTTTTTTAAACCTGTGTCCTGAAAATAAACAGCCTATGAGATAAAGCTGAACACCTGAACATTTGATGTATTACGTCTCAGTAGTATCTGACAACCCTTACTCCCTGGCAATGCAATTTTTTTCTAATAATTTAGTCTCAGTCTATTAAAAGACAATTACAGATAATGCACACAGGCAAGTGGTGAAGGATGCCCAGAATAGCTTCTGTAGAGAGGTTATCAAAACACAACTCACCAAAAGAATTTTTGCATTGATTTTTTAAAAAAATTATTTCAAAAACACAGTTATATAGATTTTTACAGGACTAAATATAACAAAAAAAGATGGAAAGGATTTCCTCTTTGCTACCTCATATAACACATTTTTAAAACATAAGGTAGGGACTTCCCTCGTGGAGCAGTGGTTAAGAATCTGCCTGCCAATGCAGGGGACAGAGGTTTGATCGCTGGTCCAGGAAGATCCCACATACCACGGAGCAACTAAGCCCATGTGCCACAACTACTGAACCTGTGCTCTAGAGCCCTCGTGCTGCAGGTACTGAGCCCACGTGCTGCAACTACTGAAGCCTGCATGCCTAGATCCCGTGCTCCACAAAAACAGAAGCCACCACAATGAGAAGCCCACACACCACAACGAAGAGTAGACCCCACTCACTGCAACTGGAGAAAGCCTGTGCAGAGCAATGAAGACCCAACACAGCCAAAAATAATAAATAATTATAATAATAAGGTAAATGTTACAATAGCTATTTATTGCCTTATTATAACTAAATTCTTATTCTTTATTGCTGTGTACAGTTTTGAATATTTATTTGAGTGTACCAGTGTGATTTCATAGCTGTCCTGCTGGTCCTTCACCTTGGACTACTGCATGATTAACTACTGAAGAAGGGATATTATCACAACAGTAGCCATTACAGATGGATTAGACTTGCATCATGACATTCTGCAACAAAATTAAGAAACCTCTTGGGACAATTCTGAGTATAATCAATTGAAACTATTGTATTCACTCAGCCCTCTAGAGGATTTAAAATGCACTGATACTCATATGAAACGGCAGTGACTGTGCATAGTATAAGTACACTTATTTCTGAAATCCTTTTTGATGTCTTATTTCATATATGAGGTAGAGGTCCTCTCCTTGCTTTGTTGACTGGGAAGCTATAGTATATGGAATCACCACATGGAACATGCTGTGATCTACGTGAAAAGAAGAGATACCCCTTATATCATCATTTCCTGTACCCCGCAAGAAGGGGCTGCCTAAATCAGGATGTTTTTCCAAGTTGAGATTGATTGTTTCTGGAATAAGTTCAGAAAAATCAGAAGCTTCTCTTCCTGACTTCGTGTAGACTGCATTTGGATTGCAGCCCTAATACCAGCAAACTTCTTGGAATAGTTGGGGTACAGGATTTTTCAAGGACACTCTCTATGCAATAAACAGAGCATGTGATAGCATTGCAGACAACTTGATGGGAATCAGATGACCTGGCCCTCTGCCCCCTCTGCCAGTCACACAACCTCTCTAAATACCCATTTTGTCTCCTCTTTAAACTGACAAGGTTAGAGAGACATCTCTAAGGAACACCTTCTGCACTTCTAACAAGAGAGTCATCAAACAACCTCACTGTGTATAAGGGGAGCGACAGGAAGAGTGAAAGTAGGATGAGCAACAGTTTAGTAGAAGTAGAGCTGACTCTACTGTCACGAGCTCTGGAACCTGTGGTGAGTCATGTAAGTTCTCTGTGTCCTCTGTCGGCTTCTCTGTGAAATAAAGGAATAGACCTAGAATGCTGATTTCCAAACATTTTCAGCTACAGTATATGGAATAGCATACCCTTTTTTCCCACAGGAAAATCATATGTGGAAACCTAGTATACAAAACATAACAGGGAAAGTGCTTAGGAGGAAGATGGCTTGGGACGGACAGGGCTGGATGGGCATCCGTGCAGCCTTTGCCTTGCTCCCTCCTCAAATCCATGCATTTGTGTGGAAAAGCACAAGATTAGATACCCTTCATGAGAAAGACACTGAGAGACACCTGCTACTTCATGGTTTTCTCCTCCAATCCCCCCCACCTCCCCAATACAAATACTGTAGCATCAAGATCTTTGAAACCAGATTACTTCCTGGTCTTTAACTAGTTACCTCTACACATAAGGGATGGAATTATCTATCTGTAGTAGCAAGCTCTGAGAGTAGCTAATGGCAGGAACTAAGGAGATTTGGAAATAACCAAACTTTATGTAACCTCAAGGAAGGAGGCTAATAATATTGGAGATCTGTAATGGTATGAATTGTGTCCTGTCTGAAGGAAAACTATTAAAACTCGATAAGATAAACCCAGTATGGTATTTCCCAGAAAACATTCTCCTGAGAGATGTTAGTAGCTGCATTTTAGGAAATAATATATGCCTCCTCTGTTAAAGAAATGTAGGATTAGATAAAATCATTGTCTTATTCTGTTTACATATACTTTAATATGCTAATATTCCAAATAAAATTTCAAGAGAGGTCCTATAGTAGGCATTTTCAAACTTATTTTGGGAAATGCAAAGAGTTGAAGAAGGGGAGCTTCATTTCCATTAGATGAGGACAATGTTGGAATCATAGATCAGCTTCTTCAACACATCTAGTGGTTGATGGCTCTGTGAGAATTCTTTTAAGCTTGTATGAGTAAAATATGAATATGCAAATTTAGAATAACTCCCCTTCCTACAATTTTGTAGTAAGTCTGGCCTAGTCCTGCCATGCAAAGTCCTTTCCTGATATCACAGATAACTGATTGTACAAGTTAACAGTCTGGTCATTTTTCCAAATGAGTGAAAACTACACTTGTGGACCATAAAATAAAATGAGATTTGTAGCTTAGCAAAAAAATTTATCCATAACACAGCTTATAATCAGATGGCAACTTGAATAGTGTAGCATCAACAATAATTTAAAATGGCTATATAGAAATTCAAAGTAATGTGGTTGGGGGTATAAAAAGAGTTTTGATGTATTCACTTGGAAGTTCATTCAATTTATAATTATCTTAGAGAGGACAGCTATAATATACCATCACCACCAAGCCGAGGGTAGCTTCCTTGAGCAACTTGAGAAAACTGAGTAATTAGTTCTTTTAACCTGCCTTCGACTGAAGTGTCCCAATATGTTCCTTCATTGTTTATTGCAATACAATGTTACTTGTATAGGATTTATGTGTCAGAGTGCTCATTTTGACAAACCTCAAATCCAATAAACTAGGGATATACTTCAGCAACCCATTCCATCTCAAGAGGGAACTCAACTCTCATAAGCAATCAGAGGGCATGTGTTGGCTTTCTTTGCACAGTTACATACATATTTGTACTTTTACACACACAGTGCACTCCTTTCTTTTTTCTTTGCAGAAATGAGAGCATACCACGCATACTCTTATATAGCGTTTCTTAAAAAAATCTTATCAAGTTTTAGATCTCTTCCCACATCTGAACTTATATATCTATAAAATGGTTCTTATGGCTGTGTTGTGTGATTCTTTAATAAATAATGCTAAAATGAGCTTCCTTTGTACATACTTTTTGTACACACATGAAAGAATTTTCTCAGATAACCTCTTTGAGTCAAAGTGTTGGTTCAAAAGTTATGCATAGCTTAGTTTTAACCATGGCAGTCTTTACTATCAATGGAGAAAACACCTTGAACAATGGAAATACATCATCCATTGCTCTTCTTGGCTCTGAATTCACCTTCTTAGATGTTCTTTACTTGGCCATAATCCTCTAATACCAGAGTTTAGTGCACATAGGAGAGTATGTCCTTCTTGGGCAATGAGACTCTTCAGTAGTCTACTTTCGGTAGTCTACTTTCAAATGGTGTAAGTCTGGGATCCAAAGAGTTATATTAAGTGTCAATTAGACATACTTTTCAGGCCAAGCTTTAGATTTCATCAGTAATAAAATTCTCCAGAAAATATAAAAGATTTTTGGGAAAATGTGATTACAGTGAGATCTATGTGCTAGTAATCACATCAAAATCTTTTCTGGATATGGTACCTATTCCCGCTGCATTTATTTACTTTTATGCTTTACCACACACAAACACACACACACACACACACACAGTGGTATATATCTTGAGGCTAACTGAAACACAAGTCTTCAGAGGAAATGAAATTGCAGTTCGCTTTCCAACCCTAAAAGTCTTGAATTTATGAACTATTTCCATGGCTTGCTTGTAGGGCATCCAATTTTTGCCTAAGCCCATGTTTATTTTTATAGTACCCTGCTATAATTCTCAAGGAACCACTGATACACATTGACATTCTGGCTCTATACAAATGCTTCCTCTAGAACAGCAAACTTAGTAGGCATATAGTCTGCTTTCCAAGTTATCAAAGGTGACAGTTTTAGAAAATGTTCTCTCTGACACAAGAGAGGTATACAGCTATCCAAGCTGCAGTATCTGTGTACTTGCTACAAGCTGCCTGACTGCTACGACATTGCAGCATATTTTGAGTTATACAGCTCACTGGTTTTTATAACAATTTTTTACAGTAGTTAAAACAGAGTAAACTTCTATAATAATCTACACATTGATTCAAGTTGGAATAACAAGAACTGGATTTACAATCTCATGTGAAATAAGTAATAAAAGACAAAATATATGAAACATTGGCACAGAAAACATTGGCCATTGGGCAACAAACAAACAAAAGAAAAACCCCACAGGGATTCATGGTGGACAAAAATCAAATGAGGAGACACCTATGAATGCCAGTCTTACTTGCTGGAGAAAGTGTACATATTGTAGCACTGGGAGGAGTAGAGCCAGGAATCTGGAGAAGTCAAGCCTCTGTTGTTCCCAGGATGGAACATTGGAGAGGAGAGAGGTACACAGTAAGACAACCCCTGAGATGTGCACAGTCCCTCTCAAATATTCAACTGAGTCCTGACGGATGAATACATACATGAGGAAGCTATTTGAGGCTGGGGGAAAAACTACCCAAAAGAATACAGGGAACGGAACAGTGCTTATAGATCACAGTGGGTTAGGGATAACACCCATTCCCAAGGCAGAGTGAAAAACTTTATAACTCAGGGATCATCAGTACCAACCCTGTAATAGTATTTCATACTAAAACCAGCTTATTAAGAAAGATCTTGCCTCAACAGGGGGTAAAATTTAGCCCTAGAATAAATACTGTTCTGATACAACCTAACCAAGCTTAAAAGTAGGACTTGAAGGAATCAAACTGAATTCAACTAACTCAACTGCATCCCACAGCAAAGTTCCAAAATATTTTTAGGCAAGCAATAATATCCAGCACCATCTGGTATCTAATAAAAAAAATCATCAGGTATGAAGAGAAGCAGAAAAATATAACCCATAACGAGAAGAAAAATAATTAGAAACTGACTCAGAAATGACACACGATAGAATAGTTAATAACATCAAAACAGTTATCATTTGTGCAACCTATCAGTTCAAGAAGGTAGATGAAACATTAAGCATCTTATGTCATATGCAGACATGAAAGATAAAAATAGCCAAATATAATTCTAGAGGTGAAAACTACAATGCACGGGATTCTTTAAAAAGACACTGGATGTGTTTAACAACAGATTGGACAGTGCAAAAGAAAAGATTAGTGAATTGAAATATTATCCAGAAGGAAACAGTGGGGAAAGTATCAAAACAAACAAACAGATTATAAAAACAGACCATTATGAGCTGCGGACAATTTAAAGTGGTTAATTATATGTGCAATTGGAATCCCCAAAGGAGAGAAAAGATGGAGGGATGGAAAAAATATTTGAAGAATGATGGCTAAAATTTTCCAAATTTACTGAAAAGTATAAATCCACAGTTCCAAGGGGTTCAATGAACCAAACAAAAGAAACATGAAGGAAACTATACTAAAGCACAGCATAATCAAATGCTTAAAGTCAGCGGTAAAGAGAAAATCTTAGAAGCAATGCGAAAAAACAAATGTCAAGTTTTATACAGGGGAAAAAGGTGTAAATGTGTTTGCCATTTCTCTTCAGAAACAATGAATGCTAGAAGACAATGGAACAATATCTTTAGAGGACAGTGCTGAAAAATAAAAACTGTCAATCTAGAATTTTTTATCTTGCAAAAAAAATCTTTCAAAAGGACAATGAAGGACTTCCCTGGTGGCTCAGTGGTTAAGAATCTGCCTGACAATGCAGGGGACACAGGTTCAATCCCTGGTCTGGGAAGATCCCACATGTCACAGAGCAACCAAGCCCATGCACAACAACTACTGAGCCTGAGCTCTAGAGCCCTCATGCCACAACTGCTGAGCCCACGTACAGCAACTACTGAAGTCCATGCACCTAGAGCCTGTGCTCCGCAACAAGAGAGGCCACTACAATGAGAAGCCCGCACACGGCAACAAAGAGTAGCCCCTGCTCACTGCAACTAGAGAAAGCCATGTGCAGCAACGAAGACCCAACGCAGCCAAAAATAAATAAATAAATAAATTTATTTAAAAAATAAAAAAGAGAGAGTCTGGAATCTGTAACACACAGGTCTTCAAACAAAAAAAAAAGGACAATGAAATAAAGACATTTCAGACACAAATTAGGTATGCATAAATTCTACTTTTATGAGATAATGTTCAAGAGTTTAACAGAAATATTCGTTCAAAAACTTGCTATTATTAGGCTTTTCAATTTTTAGCATTTTAGTAGGTCTAATTATGATCTCGATATACATTTAACTTTGTACAAACATATTTTTGTTTGTTTATTGACTGTAGGTATTTATTCACCTATTGCCCATTCAAATTGTTTTACATTTTTTATTGGGTTGTTTGATTTTTTGCTTAATGATTTATATTTTATAAAACTAGCTTTTTTTCCCTGTTATATAAGTGGCTATTATTATCTCTCCATTTGATGATGTCTATTGAGTAACAATAGCTTTTGATTTTAATGAAGAAAAATTTGCTGATATCTTCTTTTATGGTATGTTGGAGTCTCACCTATAAAATAATTTTCTATCTCAAGAGGATAAAAATATCCTCTATCATTACTTTCTAAAAATTTTAAAGTACAGACATCCCTTGATTTGCATGGTTCTGATACAGAATATTTCAGTTACAATGGTTCAATTAAGGAACACTGGTCCCCCAACAGCATGGTTCAAATATTAGTTACCATGGTGTATTAACCGTGAATAACTGCATAAAGTACAAATTTCATTGTGGTTCTACAGTCCACAAATTGCTACATAAATAAGAGATGGCTACCACGGTCAGTGATAAATCATGTCACTTTTTTTCAGAGCCTGTTGATTATTGGTCACTCTGTGTCTCTTATTCAGTTCAGGCATAGACATCAAAGCATGCAGGTGTCCTGCACTGTCTCCCAGTGATAAACCCACATGGCATTTAAAAAGAATGGATAATCAAAAGAGGAAATTGACCAAAAATGATGAGGATGCAACAAAGGAAAGAAAAGTGCTGACAACAGAAGTGAAATTCAAATTGAACAGAAATGGAGTTATAGATGATATAGCTGACATGGGAATGCTGATGCGCTGCCATTCGAGAGACTAGATAATGCAGCCAGGGGAACTTAGTGACACTGAACTTATCAACATAAATGAGGAATAAGATAGGGATGACAAAGATAATGTCCCAGAGGAAATGACACTAACAAAAGACTCACATCAAAGGACCCCTTGGAGATATTGTACAACCTTCAAAGCACAAAGGATAAATTGTTGGAAGCTCAACCAAACACTTGGCCAAGTCACAGGAAAAATGCATGCTCCATATCATTGGATATGTTCAATGAGAAGAAGGCAAACATTGTTCAAGCCACTATTGATATTTTTTTTTTTACAAAGTAACAAAATACTGTTATTCTCAATGTTTGTAATGTTTTCCATTAACATTGTACTAAATAAATTCTAGTTTTATTGTTTTTCTTTCTCTATACATTTATAAGGAACAGTGAAAGAGTTTTAATGTTTTGGAAAAAAACTTAAATTCATGGAACAAACTTTTTTTTATTGATTATGAAGATCATTTTGCATATCTTCAGCTTGCTTGTAAGTGAGCCTTCTCATACACTATCCCTGCCCACTACCATAATATTTTAATTAAAATATGCATACTAAATACTGATATTTCAAAGGGAAAGTCCCTCTATTTTATCATGTTTCAGGAGCATCTTGGCTTCTCTTGGCCTTTGATCTGTCTTAAAAATTTAATAATAGGCTAGTAAATTCTTTCATATTTGCACTATATAGAGTGAGGCTATACTATAACATCTATACACATTTAGAATCTTATTTTCCAGGTGAATTAAAACTTTTGTCATAATATAGTAACCTCTTTATACACACAATAATTTTTTTCCTTAAGTCTGTTTTGTCTGATATTAAATTACCTTCCCCAGGTTCCTTTAGGTTGGTATTTTCCTGGTATGTCTTTTTCTATTTTAAATTTTTCACATATTTACGCTTTAAACATGTCTTTAAAACACATGTAACCAATTTCGTTTTATGGTTTTTTTTACTCCAATGTGATAGTCTCTATTTTGTTAACTACCAAGTTTAAACAATTCACATTTATGTAACTATTGATACATTTGGACTTCCTTTACTATCTTACTTTTAGTATTTCCTCTGGCTTGCATTTTCTATACTTGTTTTACTTCCTTTGTTCCTTTTCCTGGATCAATTTAGGCTTTTTTCCCTTATTTTATTTTTTGTACTGCTTTGGAAGTTGAAAACTTTATATCTGTTCTTTAATCACTTCCCTTGAAATATTACCATGCATATTTAACCAGTTTTTACCATGAGTATCTTGCCAAACCTTACTTTAACCCTAATTATATCTTTTTGATACAGAAGCAAATTTACCCAACGTATTTTATTTCTATAAGTTTTTCTGTGGATATATATATATATATGAAACATATATATATATGTATATATATGAAACATAGAATATACTGCTTTAACCATTTTTAAGTGTACATTCATACTATTGTACAACCATCACCACCATCCATCCACAGAACTCTTTTCTTCTTCCCAAACTGAAACTCTGTATCCCTTAGACAGTTACTCCCTATTCCTCTCTCCCAGCAGCACTTGAAAACTGTCATTCTACCTACTTTCTGTCTCTGATTTGATTACTTTAGGCCTCATGTAAGTGGAATTACCCAGTATTTGTCCTCTTGTGATTAGCTTATATTGCTTAGCATAATGTCTACAAGGTTCATCCCTGCTTTAAAATGTCACAATTTCCATTCTTTTTAATGTTGACTAATATTCCATTGTATGTTTACACCATATTTTGTTGATCCATTCACCTGTGGATGGATACTTGGGTGGCCTCTATACTTTGGTTTTGTGAATAACGCTACTGTGAACACTGGTGTACAAGCATCTGTTCAAGTCTCTGCTTTTCAATACTTTTGGACATATACCCAGAATTGGAATTTCTGGACCATACAGAACTTCTATTTTTAACTTTATGTTCCTCAGTACATAACTGTTCCTCAGTACATAAACTGTACTGTTTCCATATTGGCTATACCATTTTACATTCCCACCAGCAATTTTCTAATAAAAATATGTGTATGAATGAGCAGCAGAGTAGAATATGATAGATATTTCACAAGAAGTACAAACAAAATATAGGGAATTTACAACAAAGTTTTCCAAGTGTGGATATTCTGTCATCTGGAGTCCTTGTTTAAATGCATTTTGCTTCCATACTTCAGAGAGAAAATTAATTTCTGAGATAGGATCTGGTAAAGGGTATTTTATGTTTGCCTACATTTGAGAACCACTTGTTAAAGGAAGGAGATGTTATTTTCAATCTTGTATTTAAAAGCAGGTTTTACAGAATTCAGCTTGTTCATAGACTGAGTAGCCAGTGGAGAGACAGCAACTGAATATTTGAGGGAAAGAGTTTCTCAGACAGGAACAAACGGAAGTTGGCTTAAGTACAGGTTCAGAGTTATTCTTAAAGTGCAAGATGCCTACTTAGGTTGTCTTTCCTTTAACTCAGTGTAATAAAATTCTTAGGGAAAAGATATGATTGCAATGGGTTATTAAAAGAAGCAAGAGTAGTTTGTTGAACGGTTAGCTGCTTAAAGTAAATCTGGAATGATGGTGGGAAGAATGCTGTACATACTGGTTACTGACAACAACAAGTTTTCTTGACTGTAACAAAAAAAAATATCTGAAGTAAATGGCACAGTGGTAACTCATTTGAATTAATGAATTAATTAATCATAAGACTGCTTTAAGAAAAAGGAAGTTGTATTAAACATGGTGAACACATTCTGTATTTGTCACCATCATTTAACGCCATTTCCAAATAAAGAATGTGAACCCTAGTATTGTTTTTATTATATTTATTACCTTCTCAAAGCAGGCCTTAGATACATATTTATATTTTCCACATGCCATGAACTTTATAAGTTGTTCTACATTATTTTACAAACCTCTAAAGAGTGAACCTAAGTCCTATTCAAAATGCATCTACATCAGTTCAAGATGGTGGAGTAGAAGGACATGCGCTCACTCCCTCTTGCAAGAGCACCGGAATCACAACTAACTGCTGAACAATCATCAACAGGAAGACGCTGGAACTCACCAAAAAAGACACCCCACATCCAAAGACAAAGGAGAAGCCACAATGAGACGGTAGGAGGGTCACAATCACAATAAAATCACATCCCGTAACTGCTGGGTGGGTGACTCACAAACTGGAGAACACATACCACAGAAGTCCACCCACTGGAGTGAAGGTTCTGAGCCCCACATTAGTCTTCCTAACCTGGGGGTCTGGCAATGGGAGGAGGAATTCTCAGAAAATCAGACTTTGAAGCCTAGCAGGATTTGATTACAAGACTTTGACAGGACTGGGGGAAACAGAGACTCCATGCTTGGAGGGCACACACAAAGCAGTGGGTGCATCAGGACCCAGGGGGAAGGAGCAGTGACCCCATAGAAGACTGAACCAGACCTACCTGCTACTGTTACAGGGTCTCCTGCAGAGGCGCGGGGTGGCTGTGGCTCACCGCAGGGACAAGAACACTGGCAACAGAAGCTCTGGGAAGTACTCCTTGGCATGAGCCCTCCCAGAGTCCACCATTAGCCCCACCAAAGACCCTGTAGCTTCCAGTGCTGGGTTTCCTCAGGCCAAACAACCAACAGGGAGGGAACTCAGCCCCACCCATCAGCAAACAAGCAGATTAAAGTTTCTCTGAGCTCTGCCTACCAGAGCAACACTCAGGTCTACCCACCACCAGTCCCTCCCATCAGGAAGCTTGCACAAGCCTAAACCACCAGAGGGCAGACAGCAGAAGCAAGAAGAACTACAATCCTGCAGCCTGTGTAACGAAAACCACATTCACAGAAAGACAGAGAAAATGAAAAGGCAGAGGGCTATGTACTAGATGAAGGAACAAGATAAAATCCCAGAAAAAAAAACTAAACGAAGGAGATAGGCAACCTTCCAGAAAAAGAATTCAGAATAATGATAGTGAAGATGATCCAGGACCTCGGAAAAAGAATGGAGGCAAAGATTGAGAAGATGCAAGAAAAGTTTAACAAAGACCTCAAAGAATTAAAGAACAAACACCTAGAAGAATTAGAGAAAAAACAACCAGAGATGAACAGTACAATAATTGAAATGAAAGATACACAAGAAGGAATCAATAGCAGAATAACTAAGGAAGAAGAATGGATAAGTGACCTGAAAGACAGAATGGTGGAATTCACTGACATGGAACAGAATAAAGAAAAAATAATGAAAATAAATGAAGACAGTATAAGAGACTTCTGGGACAACATTAAACGCACCAACATTCGCATTATTGGAGTCCCAGAAGGAGAAGAGAGAGATAAAGGACCTGAGAAAATATTTGAAGAGATTATAGTCAAAAACTTCCCTAACATGGGAAAGGAAATAGCTCCCCAAGTCCAGGAGGCCCAGACAGTCCCAGGTAGGATAAACCCAAGGAGAAACATGACATGACATACAGTAATCAAACTGACAAAAATTAAAGACAAAGAAAAATTATTAAAAGCAACAAGGGAAAAATGACAAATAACATACAAGGAAACTTCCATAAGTTTAGCAGCTGATTTCTCAGCAGAAACTCTACAAGCCAGAAGGGAGTGGCATGATATATTTAAAGTGATGAAAGGGAAGAACCTACAACCAACATTACTCGACCCAGCAAGGATCTCACTCAGATTCGATGGAGAAATCAAATGCTTTACAGACAAGCAAAAGCTAAGAGAATTCAGCACCACCAAACCAGCTCTACAACAAATGCTAAAGGAACTTCTCTAAGTGGGAACTGCCAGAGAAGACAAGGACCTACAAAAACAAACCCAAAACAATTAAGAAAATAGTAATAGGAACATACATATTGATAATTACCTTACATGTGAATGGATTAAATGCTCCAGCCAAAAGACACAGGCTCGCTGAATGGATACAAAAACAAGACCCATATATATGCTGTCTACAAGAGACCCACTTCAGACCTAGGGACACATACAGACTGAAAGTGAGGGGATGGAAAACAGATATTCCGTGCAAATGGAAATCAAAAGAAAGCTGGAGTAGCAATTCTCATATCACACAAAATAGACTTTAAAATAAAGACAAGAGACAAAATAGGCTTTAAAATAAAGACAAAGAATGACACTACATAATGATCAAGGGATCAATCCAAGAAGAATATATAACAATTGTAAATATTTATGAAGCCAACATAGGAACACCTCAATATATAAGGCAAATGCTAACAGCCATACAAGGGGAAATTGACAGTAACACAATCTTAGTAAGGGACTTTAAAACCCCACATTCGCCAATGGACAGATTGTCCAAAATGAAAATAAATAAGGAAACACAAGCTTTAAATGACACAACAGACCAAATAGATTTAAATGATATTTATAGGATATTCCATCCAAAACAGCTCATTACACGTTCTTCTCAAGTGCACATGGAATATTCTCCAGGACAGAATACATCTTGGTTCACAAATCAAGCCTCAGTAAATTGAGGAAGGCTGGAATCATATCAAGCATCTACTCTGACCACGACGCTACGAGATTAGAAATAAAGTACAGAGGGAAAAAACGTAAAAAACACAAACATGAAGGCTAAACAATATGTTACTAAATAACCAAGAGATCACTGAAGAAATCTAAGAGGAAATCAGAAAATACCTAGAGACATATGACAACAAAAACACGATGATCCAAAACCTATGGGATGCAGCAAAAGCAGTTATAAGAGGGAAGTTTAGAGCAATACAATCCTACCTCAAGAAACAAGAAAAATCTCAAATAAACAATCTAACCTTACACCTAAAGGAACCAGAGAAAGAAGAACAAACAAAAGCCAAAGTTAGTAGAAGGAAAGAAATCATACAGATCAGAGCGAATTAAATGAAATAGAAGCAAAGAAAAAAATAGCAAAGATCATTAAAGTTAAAAGCTGGTTCTTTGAGAAGATAAACAAAATTTATAAACCTTTAGCCAGACTCATCAAGAAAAAGAGGGAGAGGACTCAAATCAATGAAACTATAAATGAAAAGAGAGGAGTTACAATGGAGACTGCAGAAATACAAAGCATCATAAGAGACTGCTATAAGCAACTCTATGCCAATAAAATGGACAACCTGGAAGAAATGGACAAATTCTTACAAAGGTATAACCTTCCAAGACTGAACCAGGAAGAAACAGAAAATATGAACAGACCAATCACAAGTAATGTAATCGAAATTGTGATTTAAAATCTTCCAACAAACAAAAGTCCAGGACCAGATGGCTTCACAGGTGAATTCTATCAAACATTTAGAGAAGACCTAACACCCATCCTTCTCAAACTCTTCCAAAAAATTGCAGAGGAAGGAACACTCCCAAACTCATTCTACAAGGCCACAATCACCCTGATACCAAAACCAGAGAAAGATACTACAAAAAAAGAAAATTACAGACCAATATCACTGATGAATATAGATGCAAAACTCCTCAACAGAATACTAGCAAACAGAATCCAACAACACATTAAAAGGATCATACAGCATGATCAAGTGGGATTTATCCCAGGGATGCAAGGATTCTTCAATATATGCAAATCAATGTGATACACCACACTAACAAATTGAAGAATAAAAACCATATGATCATCTCAATAGAGGCAGAAAAAGCTTTTGACAAAATTCAACACCAATTTATGATAAAGACTCTCCAGAAAGTGGGCAAAGAGGGAACCTATGTCAATATAATAAAGGCCATATACAACAAACCAACAGCAAACATCATTCTCAATGGTGAAAAACTGAAAGCATTTCCATTAGTATCAGGAACAAGACAAGGATGTCCATTCTCACCACTCTTATTCAACATAGTTTGCATAGTCAGGGCAATCAGAGAAGAAAAAGGAATAAAAGGAATCCAAACTGGAAAAGAAGAAGTAAAACTGTCACTATGTGCAGATGACATGATACTATACATAGAGAATCCTAAAGATGTCACCAGAAAACTACTAGAGCTAATCAATGACTTTGGTAAAGTTGCAGGATACAAAATTAATGTACAGAAATCTCTTGCATTCCTATACACTAACAACAAAAGATCAGAAAGAGAAATCAAGGAAACAATCCCATTTACCACCGCAACAAAAAGAATAAAATATTTAGTAATAAACCAACTTAAGGAGGTCAAAGACCTGTACTCAGAAAACTATAAGACACTGATGAAAGAAATCAAAGATGACACAAACAGATGGAGAGATATACCATGTGCTCGGACTGGAAGAATCAATATTGTGAAAATGACTATACTACCCAAAGCAATCTACAGATTCAGTGCAATCCCTATCAAATTACCAATGGCATTTTTTACAGCTAGAACGAAAAAAATCTTAAAATTTATAGAGACACAAAAGACCCCAAATAGCCAAAGCAATATTGAGGGAAAAAAACAGAGCTGGAGGAATCAGAGTCCTTGACTTTAGACTATACTACAAAGCTACAGTAATCAAGACAATATGGTACTGGCACAAAAACAGAAATATAGATCAATGGAACAGGATAGAAGGCCCAGTGATAAACCCACGCACCTATGGTCAACTAATCTATGACAAAGAAGGCAAGGATATACAATGGAGAAAGACAGTCTCTTCAATAAGTGCCACTGGGAAAACGACAACTACATGGAAAATAATGAAATTAAAACACTCTCTAACACCATACACAAAAATAAACTAAAAATGGCTCAAAGACCTACAAGGAAGACCAGACATTATAAAACTTTTAGGGGAAAACATAGGAAGAACACTCTTTGACAGAAATCACAGCAAGATCTTTTTTGATCCACCTCCTAGAGTAATGGAAATAAAAACAAAAATAAACAAATGGGACCTAATGAAACTTAAAAGCTTTTGCAAAGCAAAGGAAACTACGAACAAGACGAATAAACAACGCTCAGAATGGAAGAAAATATTTACAAATCAATCAGCAGACAGAGGATTAATCTCCAAAATATATAAACAGCGTATGCAGCTCAATATTAAAAAAACAAACAACCCAATCCAAAAATGGGCAGAAGACCTAAGTAGACATTTCTCCAAAGAAGATATACAGATTGCCAACACATGAAAGAATGTTCAACATCATTAATCATTAGAGAAATGCAAATCAAAACTACAATGAGGTATCACCTCACACCAGTTAGAATGGACATCATCAGAAAATCTACAAACAACAAATGCTGGAGAGGGTGTGGAGAAAAGGTAACCCTCTTGCACTGTTGGTGGGAATATAAATTGATATAGCCACTATGGAGAACAGTATGGAGGTTCCCTAACAAACTAAAAATAGAATTACCATATGACCCAGCAATCCCACTACTGGGCATATATCCTGAGAAGATCATAATTCAAAAAGACACATGCACCCCAATATTCATTGCAGCACTATTTACAAGTGCCAGGTCATGGAAGCAACCTAAATGCCCACTGACAAACGAATGGATAAAGAAGATATGGTACATATATACAATGGAATATTAGCCATAAAAAGGAACAAAACTGGGTCATTTGTAGAGATGTGGATGGACATAGAGACTGTCATACAGAGTGAACTAAGTCAGAAAGGGAAAAAGGAATACCGTATATTAATGCATATATGTGGAATCTAGAAAAATCGTACAGATGAACCGATTTGCAAGGCAGAAATAGAGACACAGAAGTAGAGAACAAATGTATGGACGCCAAGGGGAGAAAGTGGCAGATGGTGGGGGTGGTGGTGGGATGAATTGGGAGATTGGGATTGATATATATATACTAATATGTATAAAATGGATGACTAATAAGAACCTGCTGTATAAAAATGAAATAGAATAAAATTCCAAAAAAAAAAAAAGGTTCCATCCTTTCCTTAGGGTAAAGGCTGAGAAGTAGAACTCCTGGATCTCAGTGCATAACCATTTACCTGGGTTAAAAAAAAAAAAAAATCTGCCTCACTAAAGAGCATGTATTACCTGGAAGCAAAAGAAAAACACCCACCATCTTGGTAAAAGCATGCCAATTAATTCTGCAACCATTTAAATAACACAGATGTGAATCTAGTCTACTTAGGTTTAGGAATATACAGCATATGCTGATTTTGAAATCTAAACAGCTGCAAAGTGATGAAAGTTATCACATCATGTTAGGCTTAATCAGAATAGCTCTTGAGACAGTAATGGAGTTGATATGCTAAAAGAAACAGCTGGCTTTGTTTTGTGTTATAATTCCCAGCAATATGGATGAAACCCAGTCACTGATAATTCTGATTAATTACAAACTACAGTTTTATTTTTTCTGTAATAGTTGAACATAAAGTTTCCAAGGTTTTTGTTTTATTTTTTAATATATTAAGGGCAGATACTTTCCACAGAATTTAATTTTATATGTGGAATTATACAGAAACTGATTTAGCATGCGATGAAACTGCTCCAGCTACAGCATTTGTGTTGCGTAGTGGTTAATTCTGAACTTGTCAAAATTCAGGGAGAGACAGCTAAATTGTGATTCTGCTCCTGTGAAAATGATATGTCTCCAATATTAGATTAATTTCCTGTAAACTTTACTATTTGGTAGTACCAAACCTTGTAAATGTCATCTTTATCCATCATCTTGAGGCATTTTGATGTTGCTTGTATAGCAATTTTGATTTTATTTTTGGTTTTTATAGAGACAGTTATTTCCCTATTAAATCACACTCTACATTTTTATTACAAATTCATCAAAAGATCTATCATATCTCTTTGAAAATTAATAATGCTTGTTTAGTCTCTGTGTAAATTAGGTGACAGAGGGATGGGTAAAATGGAGAGAATAAATATTATACTTAATGTTTTTACATAATATAGGGAAAAAAACTATTACTAACGTATGGCTAAGTCATTCCATTAATGTGTTGTTCTACAGAATGTGAAGTTGCTAAACATCCAAGTTCATAATGACCTCATTAGAGTGTGAAGAACACCACACAAGAATCAAAAGACCTCATGTTCTAGTCCTGGGTCATCTAAAAGTCACTGAATAAAAGACTCTGTTTCAAGAGACCTTTATTGATTTATCAAAAAATGTACTTAAAGTATCTATTTCAAAAGTCAGTTCTAATTCAAGGTTCCATACTTGTAATGATACTACAAGTTCATTACATTTAGTGGACAAAACTAGCTTCTTTCATATCTAAACTTTATGCATAAGCATATGTAAATTCAGAATATATGTACCAATGTTCATATACTGAGTACCTGTTAAATGAAAAGAACTGTGTCCATCACAGAGAATAATAATAATCCTAGATGTGAAAAAGTTGCAAAAATGGCCACAAGACTTGGAAAGTCTACATCAGTTGATAGAGTCAATTTCTCCACTGCTTGAATCTGGGCTGGATTTATGACATGCTTTGACCTATTATTGCACCGGTGACAACGTGCCAGTCCTCAGACTAGGCCTCCAGTTGCCTTACAGCTTTTACTCCTGTTCTCTTGGAATCCTGAACTGCCAAGCCAAAGTTAATAAGCCAAGTCAGCTGTCAACAGACCAAAGTTAGTTTCATCGATTTTAAGAGACCACCAGCCAAGCTTCAAAGTAACCTGTAGACACATTCATGAGCCCAGCTGAAAAGCAGACAAACCATCCATGTGACCCAGTCCCAAATGTCAACTCATGGAGTTCAGAGCTAAATAAATGTTGATTGTTTTAAGCCAAAAGTTCTAGAGCAGTTCACTGGGCAGCAGTAAATAACCAATATAGTAGTTAATATTCATTGAGCTTCTACCATGTGTCAGGCATTAGATCAGGCATATAACCTATATTCTCTCATTAGTATCCTTACTCCAATCTCTGAAATGGTAATTGTTTCCCCCCAGTTTACAGATGAGGGCCATGAAGCATAAAGTTAACTTGACCGAGCTTACAAAGCTAGTAAGCTTTTTGACTTTATTAGGCATTTTACCTCATTTGATCCTCATAGCCAAGTTATGGAATAGATGTCATTTTATAGATACTTACATGTTAAAATGTTTGAATATAAAATGGAGCTGGTTTTGTATCCATACTCTAGCTGGGTTGGCAAATCCATTATGCAACATTACTCAGGATAACCTCTTATCGCTATGTACAAAAGCTCAGGGCCAACGTGGTGAGTTACATGAGGTGACATTGGCAATCAGGGTCCTCTTTACAGGATTTCATGAACAAAAATCTTTCATATAATTCTGGAATGGGAGGAGTAGTATCTTTTGTTCATCTAAACTAAGAAATATTTAAAACAATGTGGGTAAAAGGATTTTACCTTTATTGAAAAAAAATCTTATATTTGGAGTAACCAAATCTTCTAAATTTGCCTGGTTTTACTGTTTGTTTTTTTGTTGTTGTTGTTTTTTTTTGTTTGTTTGTTTCTGAAAGTCTTATGTCTAGGAAACGGTTCCATCTCAGGCAAACAAGGACCACTGTACACCCCATGTGTGCTGGTCACTATGCTAGGCCCATACATAGTTATCTCAGAGTGGTATATGTTAATAAAATATGAACGAAGACCCAGAGGCAAATTTGCTTCATGGGGAATGCAAATCAATTTGTAGCACAGGAAATGAATTGGAAAGTGGTGAATATGTAGGAATGGTAGGTCAGGGAATACTAATAAAAGCAGACCCCAGAAATACTGATGAAGAGTGAAATTTAGGAGTAAATGAAGCTATAAATTAGCTGTTCACTGTATGAAATATTGAGGGACAGCAGTATTCTACAAAATTCCACTGAAGCACATCAACAAGTTCTGAATAACTGGTGAATTTAAGAACATCACAACCAAACTCTTATGGAACATTTGAGATGATGTGATTCTTGTACAAAACAAAAGGGCAAACAGGTTTAGTTTTTTTAAATTGCTATTTTTAGTTCACATGATTTAGGAAGAAACGTCAGTTTTACATTCATCCCTTTAGTTATAGCTGCAGGTACGGATAATAAGATTTTTAGCAGGAGCATCTTTGAATAAAACAATGAATAATATGTCTTATGGTTCATTAACCATGCTAATACATACATACTTTGCCAGTCAAATTTGAATAACAGATTAAAGCTCACTGTGCATTTTCAGCAGGGTTTATGACTTAAGTTATTTTTAAATAATCTGATAAGGAAATACAAACAAGTTTTGGTTACAGTATCCAACTCTGCTACAAATATAACCCTTTGGTCTCTGCAACTTCATACATCAGATTTTGCTTAGAATTTTTCTCAGGTGGTTTTCTGATCATGGTGGTTTTGTTTGTTGTTGTTGTTCTGTCTTTTGTCTTTTAAAAAAATTTCTAAAGTTCCATATTTATCAAGATGATTTATGTCAATATTATGACAACTACTTACCAATAAAATATGTTGCAAATCTACAAAATGATTTCTCCTTACCCTAATTATTACTTCAGACACTTTCTAAGTGTCTTCAAATATCATTCATTGTATATATTATTTTTAATTTGCTCTTTTTTCATTTAGTCCTAGTTACTAAAAAAAGATAAATAGATAGATAAAGCAATCAAAATTCAGGAAGCTAAATAAACCAAAGTATAAACCAAAGGAAAACCTCTTCCAAGCACCGCTTAAAGTAACTTTTAGGGACTTCTCTGGTGGTCCAGTGGTAAAGAATCCACATTCCAATGCAGGGGACGTGGGTTCAATCCCTGGTTGGGGAACTAAGATCCCACATGCCACAGGGCAAATAAGCCCATGTGCCACAACTACTGAGCTGGCGCACCTCAACTAGAGAGCCCACATGCTGCAACTACAGAGCCCACGTGCCCTGGAGCCCCTGCGCCACGGAGCCCTTGTGCCACAACTAGAGAGAGAAAACCCACACATCACAACTAGAGAGAACCCGGAGCGCCACAGTGAAAGATCCCACATGTCTCAACTAAAACCCAACGTAGCCAAAAAAATAAAGAAAATAAATAAATTAAATATTTAAAAAGTAACTTTAGAAAGGGGCTCACAAATAAATGTAAACACCCCCTTTACTTTTCACCCACCTACATTCATCTACAGGCAGTTTTTGAAACTCTACTGTGGTCTAGCAAGAGGAAGGAAGTGGAAAACAACCATACTGGAGGAAGAAAGCTATCTATCCCACGGAATGCAGATCTATAGCAGAATTACTTTGATAGAAGGAAACACAAAATGCAACTTTCTCCTATCCACTTGCGCCGAGGGCTCGCATCATTATTTCTTTGCACTTCCCTAGCAATTTCCAAGTCCCCCACAGCTGTCATTGAACTTCACGCGGTTTGGCAGCAATGGCAGTGAGGGCACGGAGACAGCAGTAACTGCAGGGTCACACTGGCCCTGCTCCCCCTCCTCCACTTCTCAAGAGTGTGTCTCTATGGATAACTAAAGTTAGAGTTGAATAAACAACATAGTGAGTGTTGTTTAGTAGGTGAGTTAAGAATAAAATGAACCAGAGAGCTAACCACATGACACCACCAACTATGAAATGCACAAGCATATGAGCTGAACAAGATCATTCTCTTTACAGTTTTATCATTTTCACGTATAATAATTATTGAGCATAACTTAAACATGTCTCAGAAATATCTCAGTATAAACTTAAATATGTCTCAGATTAAAGCAATATCATCTATGTATTTAAAATATTTCTATATTTTGGGGATATATATTTCTATATATATTTCTGTGTTTTGGGATTTGTTAGGAAACAAGACAATTATCTCCTCTTCCTAAATTTTGTACTAAATATTGCCCTCCCCACCTACTCTTATGAGCACTGAACGGTTTCCATTAATGTAATGTGAGATACATATTTTACAAAATTAAATGGGCTTTCAATAATCAATTTTCTATAAATCTAAACCTGAACTAAGGAGCAAGTTTAGAGTGTCTTTAAATTTCTTTTAAGTGTTTTACACTTTGAGAATTATTTCCTATCTCCTTTACTCCATTTCTAATAGTTATTCATTTCCCAGAGCATTCCTTTATATTTGCTTACAGATATCTTCCGGGAAGTACCATAATATATGGTAATTCTAGGACAGTGTCCTAGAATTGTGATTCTCACTTTTAAAAACTGAGAAAGTGAAGGTTGTTTGTGTAGACAAGAAATCACATTTATTAATTTTATTTTGTAACAATAAGCTAAGATCGTCAAACAAAGGAACACATGCACCTGCAGAAAATAACTTTGTGATAGATGATATCAATACATGAACAGGGACATATTTGAGGCTTACAATATTAAACGAAAGGAAAATAAAGGAGGATTACTTTGGGTCCCTCAATTATGTGCTGATATAATGGTAGTGGCCAAAACAAGAAAAGCCAAATAAATAATAAGTTTCTGTCCTGAAATTTGATATTAAATACACAAGATAATAAAACTAAATATTATTAAGAGACATAAGTTTCCACAGAGCATTTACCATACAGCATGTGTTAGGTTTTATAAGGTGTTTTCTAGCATATGCATTACATAATGTGTCATGCCATGGAGAATTCAGTTCTTTATTTTAATTAGAAATTAAATAGCAAATTATAAACGTAGAAGTCCTATTCTTCAAGAAGGCATCCTTTTTCTTAATATCCTTCTAAACTTTAGTAAGATTTAGTTTTGCCATGATTTCCTCGCTTTTTATCAATGGGAATTCATGTGGCATAACATTTCAATAAGATATCTGATTACATATAGAAATTTTTACAGTTTTCCAACAATATAAATTCCATGAATAGAATAATCAAAATATTATTGCTATCATAGCCTTACATTTTTCTACAACCACAGGAAACTAAAAAGAAACAATAGAACATTTTAATGTATATGAAAAATGACTACTGTGTAGAAGAAAAATACGATTGCCAGTATCTTGCCTTGATCGTTAATTCCTCCTTTGTTTACTACAAAAATATTAAAAATCAAATCATAGAGCAAGTGATCATCAGTGCTATTCACCAGATAGCTTTGTTTCCCTGCCTTCCTGACACAGGGTGAGACTGCACTTTCCCTTACTCATTGGAGTCAGGATCATGTGACAAGTTCTGACCAATGCTTTGAGAGCCAAATATTTAATATGCTGGTAAGATATTCTAGCTATACTATGCACTATGTTAGCCACTGACTACACGTTATGGGTTGAACTGTGTCCCCCCAAATTCACATGTCAGAATGTGACCTTATTTGGAGATAGGGTCCTTGCAGAAGTAATCAAGCTGAAGTCAAGTCATTAGGGTGGGCCCTAATCCAATATGACTGGTGTCCATATAAAAAGGGGAAATGTGGGCACAGAGACAGGGACAGAGGAAGATGATGTGAAGATACAAAGGGAGAACATGACCATCGATGAGACAAGGACAGAAGCCTGGAACAGATCCTTCCCTTACACACAAAAGAAATCAAGCCTGCTAACACTTCGGGACTTCTAGCTGCCAGAACTGGGGGACAGTACATTTCTGTTGTTTAAGCTACCCAGTCTATGTCACTTTGTTTCAGCACACTTAGCAAAATAATACATCACAAACGCCATGTTAATGGATTTAAACATTCAGTATTTTAAGGCATTAGTTCTCCCCAAATTGATCTATAGCTTCAATCCAATCCAATCACGTCCAGAGCAGGTTTCTTTGAACAAAATTAACAAGATGTTTCTAAAATTTATATAGGAATACAAAGGATCTAGAGTAGTCAAAATAACTTTAAAAAGAAGAATAAAATTGGGTTATTATCACTGCCAGAATACATAAATAAGTCTTTAAATTCAATAAGAAAATAAAAACCCTAGTGAAATGTGTTAAAAAATTTGAACACTTTACCACAGCAGATTTATGCATTGTAAATAAATGGGCTCCAGGTGAAAGACACTCAATATTATTAATGATCATGGCAATGCAGTTAAAACCCAATGAGAGACCACATCACACCTAGTAGAACAAACAAAATTAAAGACTGACTGTATTGTATGTTGGAAACAATGCCAAGCACTTGGAAGACAATTTGGCAGTTTTTTAAAAAGTTAAACATATACCTACCGTATTTCTCCTACTAAAGATAAATGAAAGCATAGGTCTACACAGACACACAGATGTTCATTGCAGCTTCATTTCTAATAGCCCCCAACTGAAAACAACCCAAATGTCCATCAACAGTTGAATAAATAAAACTCTTGTGGTATATCAATATGATTAAATACATCTCAGCAATAAAAAGAGATGAACTATGGAGACATGTAGTCCTTGTGAATCTCAAAATAATTATGCTGAGTGCAGGAAGCCTTCTACAGAAAAAAAGATTGTGTAATGAAAGATTCCACTTAAACAAAATTTCAGAAAATAAATTAACCTAGAGTGAGAGAAAGAAGATCAGTGTTTGTCTGGGAAGAGGGAGAGGGGGCAGGAGAGGTGAGAGGGAGAGATTACAAACTGGCATACAGAAAACTTAGGGTGACAGATATGTTCATTTCCTTGAGTGTAGATATGGTTTCATTGGTATATACATATTTCAAAAAACATCAAAGTGTAGAGTTTATGTCCAGTTTATTATATGTCAATTACATCTAAATAAAGTATTAAAATCAGGTTAGGTGGCAAGTCTTAAAAATTTAAGAGATTATGAATAATGAGGTTTCTTCCTGATGAAATATAAAAGGATGTTGTTTATTCAGAGAAAGTAAAGGAAATTTGGGGGATGGTGGCAACTACACTTTATGATAAAATGAAAAAATAATAAAATATAATTAAATGTTAATAAGAATTTTCATGAGATTAGAGAATAAAAATTATTAATCTGAGGTAGAAAAGTCATTTAAGAAATGCCCCTTTCCCATTAGAACTCAACTGTTCCCTTTTAAGTATGAATGCAGATTTTAAAATGTATCCCTGTGTAGGAATTTTTTGGATTTGTATAGGAGAAGAATATAAATATGGAATAGGCTGGTTAAAGAATAGCTCATTTGACTAGAAGGCAAGTTACTAAGGGTAAGAGGAAATTGATAAACTGGGAGAATAAATACTAAAATTGAGAGAACTGATAAAGCAAAGTGCAGGTGGTAGAGATATTGGGAAGATTGGAAGGACTGAAGCTTGTAATGAGATGGTCAAATATTGAAATTTTATTTTCCAGATATCAAGTAGTTTTACATAGAAATCTTTGCTATCTGCTTTTGCTTTATGTTGTGTTTTGGAGGGGAAGTAGAACAGAATCACACACAATTTACGTAACCGCTAGAATTGTGAGAAATATTAATACACATGTTATTCAAGTCAAATACTCAAGTGAAAACTGTGCTTACTGCTATGTTATAGGAGTGTACTAATGGCTTCACTATAATGTAATGAAGTTCAACTGGAAAATATTTGTAATGTGAGGATATCAGAAAATAAAGGCATAATGGAGCTTATTCACCAGCACTCACAATTCAATATGGGAGGCAGAGATGTAAAGAAACGATTAAAAATATCCAGGGCTTGTGAAAATAGAATAATGTGCAAATACAGAGCTAGGACAAAGACAATACAGAAGACTGCTTATAGGTGAACTTATGGGAGATTGCATCTGACCTGGGCTTTCAATGATAAATAAGAATTTGCTAATAAGACAAGGACGATGAGAAGATATTTGGGCCTGAAAAAATACTACATGCAAGAGTGTAGGGTGATCAAACGGTTTGGAATCTAAAGCCATATCTTCCAAAACACTAATACAGGCTAGAAATATTTTATAATTTAAAGAATCATGAGTGTATTACAAGGAAAGGTCACAATGTGTACAACTGAAAATACATTTGGCATTTCAGAAACAGGTTTTCAAAAAACAGGTTACATTGAAATGTAAATTAAAATTGAATAATCTCCAAAAAACAAACAAAATACAAATAGTAACTAAAGTTCGTACTACAGTTCACCGGTTTCTTTTTGACCAATAACATAGGCTTACGGTAGGTGAAATAAATAGAGCTAAACATAGAACACTCTACTAGCTATCAGTGTTTGGTTTTGGAGGCTGTCAAGGTAAGGACAGGACACTGTAATAGAGAAGAGGATTAAAGAGGGTGGAAGTTTACCTTCCTCCCATGTAATAGACTGAAATGGAGTTCTAATTGCCAGGGGGCTGTTCTCTACACAGTAACTCAAGGACAAAGTCTTTTTTGTCTTATTGCTTTGCAGTCCCCTAGGAAACTGTCATTATATGGTCAAATTTGAGTTGCTCTGGTTTCTGGTTGACTGTAAGGGGAAAGACAGGTCAGAAAAGTCCTGCCCATCTTTAGCCTGCGCTTGCAAGGTGCACGTGTACTTCTCGTCGTGTGCCACTATAAAGACCTCAGACACATGCTACAGTGAACTATAAAAGAAAAATAATAAAGAAATGTAGTTCGGTCACATGTACAAGAAAAGGAGAAAACAGGTTTTATGGACAGCAAGCAGTATCCACTGCAGAGAAGCAGCAGTCCTCTCTGGGGAATTCCCACTTTATGAATCTTAGTTCGGAGGAAACCTGAGCTCTTGGTACTTAATTCCAGCCTCTCTAGGACAAAGGTATGTAATCCCAACTTTGCTAATCAGACACACCGGTGCCAGACTTAACTCATTGGGTATTTGACACAAGATAGATGGAGTAAGGAGCAAGCACCATGCTGGCGGCAGTAATAATAGTGATAGTTGCACAAAGGGGCTCTGGGCACATGAGCTGAGCTGCAGCATCAGGGACTTGGATAGCAGATGCAGTGAGGCACACTCATAAAAACACGTGCATATGTGCACACCACATACAAACAAACACATACGTGTGTGTGCCAGAGGTGCACACACCTCTAAGGATGTGCTAAGGTTTAGAGTTCAGTGGTGAGAACAAAAGTTTTCATGTTCTCATCAAACTAGGTCCTTGGAGTGGTTTGTCCCTTGTTTTCGAAAGCTCCCGTCTTAGCCTTTCCAGGCTGACTTAACAAGATACCATAAACTGAGCAGCTATTGAACAACAGAAAATTTTTCTCACAGTTCTGGAGGCTAGAAACTCCAAGATCAAGGCACCTGCAGATTCAGATGAAAATAATAATAACAAAAGACTTCCTGCCATGCTCTAATAACTCTGAGGTAAAGAGAAATATCTAAAAAGTTCTGGGAAAATAATCCAGCAATAAAAGTACTAAAAATCTCTTTCATCCTCTTTTTCTTTGCTTTTGTTGTTTTTATGCTTCTATGTTCTAGATTATTCAAATTGACTGTGTTTCCGGCAATTCACAGGTAGAACAGATAGTCAGGAAAAACACCTTTATGGAAGGGATCTCCAAAAACTCACAAGAAAAGGAAATTAAAAAAAATTTTCATTGAAACTCAGTGTGCACAAAATAGACAATTTTGATACGAGGACACTGACAATAAAGTTATTTAATTCAGTGCACATTTATCAAGTGCCTACTTAATATATAACAGTTAATTTTCTTATCCTGCCCTAACAGTTGTTAGTGGAAGAGGATCTGGGTTGATGGGGACTCCATTGCTTGGTTAACAGTGTAAAAGACGAAGCACAAGAACTAGTTCAATTAAAAACGAAAGACAGAAGAACTATACTTACCATACCCTATTTTGTGGAATCTTTCATCATAGTTACAGAAAAAGTAAAATGATTCTTCCTCTGTAGAAAGATGAGAATATGGCACATATGGAACTCAAACAATGTACAGTAGGGGATCACAGAGCCCAGCGTTGGAGAAAATCTTACCTCTTGGCATGAAAGGGCATCCCTCTGGGTTTATCTCTGTTTTCTTAAAGCATTGGATTTTCCAGGTTCTATTTTATAGTTTATACTGGTACAAAGTTTGAAAGCTAGTTTATACTAGCTTTCAAAATAGGTTTCTCAAAGTTTTTATTTCCCTTAAATATTTTGAAGTGTACAACACAAGTACTTTTAAATAATCAAGTCTTGAGAACCATTTTAATTTTTCCCCTTTCTGAAAAAATTCTGTATAGAGTTATTATGTTGGCCAAATATATCTTAACAATTTTAGCAAGGGTACACCATAATAACGAAGACAAATGTCTTATAAATATCAATATTTAACCTCCAAAATTAATTACTAGTATTTTATGAGACACTTGAAGAAGGGAAATAAAGTAAATATTATCTTAACAATATATTTCTATATCATGAAACGTACATCTTTTCCTCTGTAAACCTCAAGAAAACGGTGATGGACTTTTGCCAAACATGATTATTTCTATGAATGTCTATAATTTAAGCAATCTATTTTGCATGTGTAAGCAGTAGACTATTAAGCAGAATACTACTGTTTCTAGCTAGAGATATTCAATACTTCTTTTTTCATATAAAAACTGTATATTATAAAATTTGATTAAAATTTTTTGTTTTTTGCCAGTTTTTTTTTTTTTTTTTTTTTTTCTTTATTTGCCAGTTTTTAATCATGTTTACAATTTAATATCTAGGGAAACCATATTTCAATGTAAATGTATATCTTGGCAAATTCTACCTATTTATGGCTAACACACATTTTATCAGACAATACATAGAGTGATGTGCTTATAACTTTGGATTTTAATGTTGAAATGTAAACTTATTTATTTAATTTACAAGTAATATTTGCGGTATAGTTTTCAAGAGTTTGCTAAAACCACTTTACTATATAATTCATTAAAAAACTGAGAATAAGGAAATAACTATTATCAGCAGGTGATATTTATATTGAACTGTAGAATTTACCTGTTTTATGATTAGCCACCAGAAAACACAATTTAGTTTTGTTTTAAGGAAAGCTTAATTTAGTAGCAATCACACTCACCTTTCTCCGAGAAGCGTGGTTGATACAATCCTACATCATGCTGTTCAACAAATGAAAGCGTCTTTTTTATACGATTACAGGGAATGAGGCTCGCCTTGTTCAACCAAGAGTCCAGGAATACTTAAGTACTTTCCTGAACAGGCTTGGCAAGCACGAATATCTGGGGAAAGCTAAAAAGAAACATTCAGGTATAAGAAGATGTAAAACCAACCTTTCCTAATGATTCAGAAACCTTTGTACCAGTTGAGAGTTTGGAGTGAGAAATACTTATTCTTTGGAATTCATGAGGGCTGGCCTAAACCAGAGCTATATGGCAATAATGAAGTCATATGTCACCCAACACATATACAAGCATGGTTTAAGGCTACAATCTGGGAGAGAGTTATCAGACATAAGTTAAAGGTTTTATATTTTTTTAAAAGATGTATATTTCAAAGCTTTTATGGCCTACTTATAAGCATCATGTACTGCCATCCAGTTGTAGTGAAGAAGAATTTCTTTTAAGCAATGTTTTACTCTTTCAAAACATTGCAAGCATAAAACCCAAATAGCTTTACCAAAGGCTGGGATATTTCTCTTCATTCTTTGTTGAAAAAAGAAATAAAGCTACAGGCAGCAAAGATGATCAACAAGGAATCATCAGTGAATTTAAATTTACCATGCCACTTAAATCTCCGAGCCTTTGTTTAGCAATACATAAAAAAAAATTTTAAATGGTTACTGAAATTTGCATTTTTACATTCTTTCATCAAAATTGAGTCTAAATTTTAATTAAAGTTTCAAAATCCTTCATCTTGTAAATAAGAGTCCATGACTCTTGGAATTTTAATATTCTCTTAGGACCCATTTCGATAACGTCCAGAAGGGCTGTTGCCAGTAGATGCTCCCAGTAGGGTTGTGATTATCCCTCAATCGTTGTCTTGCTGATTTCCTCTGGTGAACTTTATAACTATTTAAAAGTATCACAGACTGAGGTAATTTTAAGCTATTATATCTTTCCTCCAAAAGGTTTTTTTTTGTTGTTGTTGTTGCTGAAAATAAAGAATTAAGAGTGCTCTACTCTGTGAGAGACTTTGTAAAGACTCAAATGTAAGGTACTCATTTTGTGAGGGACAATTCTGCTAATAGGGAGGGAATGCCCTAAAATAAGGTGCACAATTTTGTCCCCCAGTTCTTGTTTTGTGCTACCTCTATTTCCTGAACTTGCCTGGTTCTTCTGATTAAAATGCATTACCCCTTTCATCTTACTCCCACACCAACAAGAATGCTAAGATAACTACTCTCTTTTTCTTTTTTTGAAACTTTTTTTGGTATTTGACATTTCAAACATGAAAAATAATGTAATGTATACTTAAAGTATAAAGAATAATAAAGTAAAAACCTATGGAACTACTTCCCAGATTAAGCAACTGAGTACTTAAAAAGACCTGGAAGCCTCTTTCTGCCCCTCCTTCAAAAACTTTTTCTCTCATAGAAGTGTTAATATCATTAAAATTTAGTGTTACTCATTCTCATGTTTTTCACTATAGTTTGACTACACATATATGTCCGTTGAAGATATAGAGTTAGGTTTTGTAAGTTTATAGAGTTTATATAAATGATACCATACTCTATGTATTCTATCATGTTGTGTTTTTGTGATTTAGCCATGCTGACTAGTGAAGGGCTGATACCTTAATTTTCATCGTTGTATGTTATTATTTTAGATGATTATAAGACAGGGTATTTACTTATTTTTCTGGTGATAGTCATTAGGATTATTTCTAAGGTTTTTTTTTTTTTTTGCTATTAAATACAAAGTTGCAAGGAACACTCTTGATGATGGTCACTTGGTATACATGGCAACAGTTTCTCTAGGATTTTGTAGATGCAAAGTATACATGTATTTTAACTCCACCAAAGAATGCCACACTAAATTTTTAAAGTACATGCACAAAGTCCATAGCCACTTGCAGTATATAAGCATTCTCTTAGTCTACACATTCACCCATGATTAACTTGGCAAGCTCCACAAAGATCCCTGTTGGAATTTTAAGTAAAGATCATCAAATATCTGAATCAATTTCAGAAGAGATAAATTTATGACAGAGGCTCTTTCTGCCTAGATAATATGATTTGTCTCTATTTTGGTCAAATTTCTATAAGCATAGTTTGGTGGTAAACATTTTATCACGATTTTTAGGGAGGAGGAGCTTCAAGATGGCCGAAGAGTCAGATGCGGAGATCACCTTCCTCCCTACAGATACACCAGAAATACATCTACACGTGGAACAATGCCTACAGAACACCTACTGAATGCTGGCAGAAGACCTCAGACCTCCCAAAAGGCAAGAAACTCCCCACGTACCTGGGTAGGGCAAAAGAAAAAAGAAAAAACAGAGACAAAAGGATAGGGACAGGACCTGCACCAGCGGGAGGCAGCTGTGAAGGAGGAAAGGTTTCCACACACTAGAAGCCCCTTCGCGGGCGGAGACTGTGGGTGGTGGAGTGGGGAAGCTACAGAGCCGCGGAGGAGAACGCAGCCACAGGGGTGTGGTGGGCAAAGTGGAGACATTCCCGCAAAGAGGACCGGTGCCGACTAGCACTCACCAGCCCGAGAGGCTTCTCTGCTCACCCGCCAGGGCGGGCGGGGCTGGGAGCTGAGGCTCCGGCTTCCGTGAGACCGCAAGGAGAGGACTGGGGCTGGCGGCGTGAACACAACCTAAAGGGGCTAGTGCGCCACAGCTAGCCAGGAGGGAGTCCAGGAAAAGCTCTGGAGCTGCCGAAGAGATAAGAGACTCTTTTTGCCTCTTTGTTTCCTGGTGCATGAGGAGAGGGGATTCAGAGCACCGCTTAAAGGAGCTCCAGGGGTTTCCCTGGTGGCGCAGTAGTTGAGAGTCCGCCTGCCGATGCAGGGGACACGGGTTTGTGCCCCGGTCTGGGAAGATCCCACATGCCGCGGAGGGTCTGGGCCCGTGAGCCATGGCCGCTGAGCCTGCGCGTCCGGAGCCTGTGCTCCGCAAAGGGAGAGGCCACAATGGTGAGGGGCCTGCGTACCGCAAAAAAAAAAAAAAAAAAAAAAAAAAAAAAAATATTTCAATGTAAATGTATATCTTGGCAAATTCTACCTATTTATGGCTAACACACATTTTATCAGACAATACATAGAGTGATGTGCTTATAACTTTGGATTTTAATGTTGAAATGTAAACTTATTTATTTAATTTACAAGTAATATTTGCGGTATAGTTTTCAAGAGTTTGCTAAAACCACTTTACTATATAATTCATTAAAAAACTGAGAATAAGGAAATAACTATTATCAGCAGGTGATATTTATATTGAACTGTAGAATTTACCTGTTTTATGATTAGCCACCAGAAAACACAATTTAGTTTTGTTTTAAGGAAAGCTTAATTTAGTAGCAATCACACTCACCTTTCTCCGAGAAGCGTGGTTGATACAATCCTACATCATGCTGTTCAACAAATGAAAGCGTCTTTTTTATACGATTACAGGGAATGAGGCTCGCCTTGTTCAACCAAGAGTCCAGGAATACTTAAGTACTTTCCTGAACAGGCTTGGCAAGCACGAATATCTGGGGAAAGCTAAAAAGAAACATTCAGGTATAAGAAGATGTAAAACCAACCTTTCCTAATGATTCAGAAACCTTTGTACCAGTTGAGAGTTTGGAGTGAGAAATACTTATTCTTTGGAATTCATGAGGGCTGGCCTAAACCAGAGCTATATGGCAATAATGAAGTCATATGTCACCCAACACATATACAAGCATGGTTTAAGGCTACAATCTGGGAGAGAGTTATCAGACATAAGTTAAAGGTTTTATATTTTTTTAAAAGATGTATATTTCAAAGCTTTTATGGCCTACTTATAAGCATCATGTACTGCCATCCAGTTGTAGTGAAGAAGAATTTCTTTTAAGCAATGTTTTACTCTTTCAAAACATTGCAAGCATAAAACCCAAATAGCTTTACCAAAGGCTGGGATATTTCTCTTCATTCTTTGTTGAAAAAAGAAATAAAGCTACAGGCAGCAAAGATGATCAACAAGGAATCATCAGTGAATTTAAATTTACCATGCCACTTAAATCTCCGAGCCTTTGTTTAGCAATACATAAAAAAAAATTTTAAATGGTTACTGAAATTTGCATTTTTACATTCTTTCATCAAAATTGAGTCTAAATTTTAATTAAAGTTTCAAAATCCTTCATCTTGTAAATAAGAGTCCATGACTCTTGGAATTTTAATATTCTCTTAGGACCCATTTCGATAACGTCCAGAAGGGCTGTTGCCAGTAGATGCTCCCAGTAGGGTTGTGATTATCCCTCAATCGTTGTCTTGCTGATTTCCTCTGGTGAACTTTATAACTATTTAAAAGTATCACAGACTGAGGTAATTTTAAGCTATTATATCTTTCCTCCAAAAGGTTTTTTTTTGTTGTTGTTGTTGCTGAAAATAAAGAATTAAGAGTGCTCTACTCTGTGAGAGACTTTGTAAAGACTCAAATGTAAGGTACTCATTTTGTGAGGGACAATTCTGCTAATAGGGAGGGAATGCCCTAAAATAAGGTGCACAATTTTGTCCCCCAGTTCTTGTTTTGTGCTACCTCTATTTCCTGAACTTGCCTGGTTCTTCTGATTAAAATGCATTACCCCTTTCATCTTACTCCCACACCAACAAGAATGCTAAGATAACTACTCTCTTTTTCTTTTTTTGAAACTTTTTTTGGTATTTGACATTTCAAACATGAAAAATAATGTAATGTATACTTAAAGTATAAAGAATAATAAAGTAAAAACCTATGGAACTACTTCCCAGATTAAGCAACTGAGTACTTAAAAAGACCTGGAAGCCTCTTTCTGCCCCTCCTTCAAAAACTTTTTCTCTCATAGAAGTGTTAATATCATTAAAATTTAGTGTTACTCATTCTCATGTTTTTCACTATAGTTTGACTACACATATATGTCCGTTGAAGATATAGAGTTAGGTTTTGTAAGTTTATAGAGTTTATATAAATGATACCATACTCTATGTATTCTATCATGTTGTGTTTTTGTGATTTAGCCATGCTGACTAGTGAAGGGCTGATACCTTAATTTTCATCGTTGTATGTTATTATTTTAGATGATTATAAGACAGGGTATTTACTTATTTTTCTGGTGATAGTCATTAGGATTATTTCTAAGGTTTTTTTTTTTTTTTGCTATTAAATACAAAGTTGCAAGGAACACTCTTGATGATGGTCACTTGGTATACATGGCAACAGTTTCTCTAGGATTTTGTAGATGCAAAGTATACATGTATTTTAACTCCACCAAAGAATGCCACACTAAATTTTTAAAGTACATGCACAAAGTCCATAGCCACTTGCAGTATATAAGCATTCTCTTAGTCTACACATTCACCCATGATTAACTTGGCAAGCTCCACAAAGATCCCTGTTGGAATTTTAAGTAAAGATCATCAAATATCTGAATCAATTTCAGAAGAGATAAATTTATGACAGAGGCTCTTTCTGCCTAGATAATATGATTTGTCTCTATTTTGGTCAAATTTCTATAAGCATAGTTTGGTGGTAAACATTTTATCACGATTTTTAGGGAGGAGGAGCTTCAAGATGGCCGAAGAGTCAGATGCGGAGATCACCTTCCTCCCTACAGATACACCAGAAATACATCTACACGTGGAACAATGCCTACAGAACACCTACTGAATGCTGGCAGAAGACCTCAGACCTCCCAAAAGGCAAGAAACTCCCCACGTACCTGGGTAGGGCAAAAGAAAAAAGAAAAAACAGAGACAAAAGGATAGGGACAGGACCTGCACCAGCGGGAGGCAGCTGTGAAGGAGGAAAGGTTTCCACACACTAGAAGCCCCTTCGCGGGCGGAGACTGTGGGTGGTGGAGTGGGGAAGCTACAGAGCCGCGGAGGAGAACGCAGCCACAGGGGTGTGGTGGGCAAAGTGGAGACATTCCCGCAAAGAGGACCGGTGCCGACTAGCACTCACCAGCCCGAGAGGCTTCTCTGCTCACCCGCCAGGGCGGGCGGGGCTGGGAGCTGAGGCTCCGGCTTCCGTGAGACCGCAAGGAGAGGACTGGGGCTGGCGGCGTGAACACAACCTAAAGGGGCTAGTGCGCCACAGCTAGCCAGGAGGGAGTCCAGGAAAAGCTCTGGAGCTGCCGAAGAGATAAGAGACTCTTTTTGCCTCTTTGTTTCCTGGTGCATGAGGAGAGGGGATTCAGAGCACCGCTTAAAGGAGCTCCAGGGGTTTCCCTGGTGGCGCAGTAGTTGAGAGTCCGCCTGCCGATGCAGGGGACACGGGTTTGTGCCCCGGTCTGGGAAGATCCCACATGCCGCGGAGGGTCTGGGCCCGTGAGCCATGGCCGCTGAGCCTGCGCGTCCGGAGCCTGTGCTCCGCAAAGGGAGAGGCCACAATGGTGAGGGGGCGCGGCCAAAAAAAAAAAAAAAAAAAAAAAAAAAAAAAAAAAAAAGGAGCTCCAGAGAACGGCGTGAGCCGCGGCGATCAGCGCGGACCCCAGAGACCGGCATGAGACGCTAAGGCTGTTGCTGCCGCCACAAAGAAGCCTGTGTGCAAGCACAGGTCACTATCCACACCGCCCCTCCCGGGAGCCTGTGCAGCCCGCCACTGCCAGGGTCCAGTGATCCAGGGACAACTTCCCTGGGAGAACAAACGGCGCGCCTCAGGTTGGTGCAACGTCACGCCGGCCTCTGCCGCTGCAGGTTCGCCCCGCACTCCGTGCCCCTCCCTCCCCCCGGCCTGAGTGAGCCGGAGTCCTCAAATCAGCTGCTCCTTTAACCCCGTCCTGTCTGAGTGAAGAACAGACGCCCTCAGGTGACCTACACGCAGAGATGGGGCCAAATGTAAAGATGAACCCCTGGGAGCTGTGTGAACAAAGAAGAGTAAGGGGAATTTCCCTCAGCAGCGTCAGGAGCAGCGGTTTCAATGTCCACCGTCAACTTGATGAACCTGCATCTGTGGAATACCTGAATAGATGAAGAATCATCCCAAATTGAGGAGGTGGACTTTGGGAGCAACGATATATGTATAGAGTAACGATATATGTATAGAGTAATGATATATGTATAGAGCAACGATATATGTATAGAGCAACGATATATGTATATTTCCCCTTTTTTTCTTTTTGTGACTATGCATGTGTATGCTTCGGTGTGTGAGTTGTCTGTATAGATTTGCTTTTACCATTTGTCTTTGTGTACTCTCTGTCCTTTTTTTTCTTTTTTTTACTTAAAAATTACTTTTCTTAATAATTTTTTTAACTTTAATAACTTTATTTTATTTTAGTTTAGTTTATCTTCTTCTTTCTTTTTTTCCTCCCTTTTATTCTGAGCCATGTGAAGGACATGGCTGGTGCTCCAGCCAGGCTTCAGGGCTGTGCCACTGAGGTGGGAGAGCCAAGTTCAGGACACTGGTCCACAAGAGACCTCCCAGCTCAACGTAATATCAAACGACAAAAATCTCCCAGAGATCTCTATCTGAACGCCAAAACACAGTTCCACTCAAAGACCAGCAAGCTACAGTGCTAGACACCCTACGCCAAACAACTAACAACACAGGAACACAACCTCATCCATTAGCACAGAGGCTGCCTAAAATCATAATAAGGCCAAAGACACCCCAAAACACACCACCAGACGTGGACCTGCCCACCAGAAACACAAGATCCAGACTCATCCACCAGAAACAGGCACTAGTCCCCTCCACCAGGAAATCTACACAGCGCACTGAACCAACCTTAGCCACTGGGGAGAGACACCAAAAACAACGGAAAATACAAACTTACAGCCTGTGAAAAGGAGACCCAAACAGAGTAAGATAAGCAAAATGAGAAGACAGAAAAACACACAGCAGTTGAAGGAGCAAGATAAACCCCACCAGACCTAACAAATAAAGAGGAAATAGGTAGTCTACCTAAAAAAAATTCAGAATAATGAGAGTAAAGATGATCCAAAATCGTGGAAATAGAATAAAGAAAATAAAAGAAATGTTTAACAAGGACCTAGAAGAACTAAAGAGCAAACAAACAGTGATGAACAACACAATAAATGAAATTAAAGATTCTCTAGAAGGGATCCATAGCAGAATAACTGAGGCAGAAGAACAGATAACTGACCTGGAAGATAAAATAGTGGAAATAACTTACTGCAGAGCAGAATAAAGAAAAAAGAATGAACAGAATTGAGGACAGTCTCAGAGACGGCTGGGACAACACTAAACACACCAACATTTGAATTATAGGGGTCACAGAAGAAGAAGAGAAAAAAAAAGGCCCTGAGAAAATATTTGAAGAGATTATAGTTGAAAACTCCCTAAAACAGGAAAGGAAATAGTTAATCAAGTCCAGAAAGCACAGAGAGTCCCAAAAAGGACAAATCCAAGGTGAAACACTCCAAGACACATATTAATCTAGCTATCAAAAATTAAATACAAAGAAAAAATATTAAAAGCAGCAAGGGAAAAACAACAAATAACACATAAGGGAATCCCCATAAGGTTAACAGCTGATCTTTCAGCAGAAACTCTGCAGCCGGAAGGGAGTGGCAGCACATATTTAAAGTGATGATGGAGAAAAACCTACAACCAAGATAACTTTATAGCAGTACAATCCTACCTTAAGAAATAAGAAACATCGCAAATAAAACACCTAACCTTACACCTAAAGAAATTAGAGAAAGAAGAACAAAAAAACCACACAGTAAGCAGAAGGAAAGAAATTATAAAGATCAGATCAGAAATAAATGAAAGAGAAATGAAGGAAACAGATTTGATGGAGAAATTAAAACCTTTACAGACAAGCAAAAGCTAACAGAATTCAGCACAACCAATCCAGCTTTACAAGAAATGCTAAAGGAACTTCTCTAGGCAGGAAACACAAGAGAAGGAAAAGACCTACACAAAACAAGAAAATAGGAACACACATATCGACAATTACCTTAAGTGTAAATGGATCAAATGCTCCAACCAAAATACATAGACTGGCTGAATGAATACAAAAACAAGACCTGTATATATGCTGTCTACAAGAGACCCATTTCAGACCTAGGGACACATACAGACTGAAAGTGAGGGGATGGAAAAACATATTCCATACAAATGGAAATCAAAAGAAAGCTGGAGTAGCAATTCTCATACCAGACAAAAGAGACTTTAAAACAAACACTATTACAAGAGACAAAGATACACACTACATAATGATCAAGGGATCAATCCAAGAAGAAGATATAACAATTGTAAATACTTATGCACCCAACACAGGAGCACCTCAATACATAAGGCAAATACTAACAGCCATAAAAGGGGAAATCAACAGTAAAACAATCATAGTAGGGGACTTCTAACACCCCACTTTCACCAATGGACAGGTCATCCAAAATGAAAATATATAAGGAAACACAAGCTTCAAATTATACATTAAACAAGATGGACTTAATTAATATTTATAGGACATTCCATCCAAAAACAACAGATACACATTCTTCTTAAGTGCTCATGGAACAGTCTCAGGATAGATCATATCTTGGGTCACAAATCAAGCCTTGTTAAATGTAAGAAAACTGAAATCCTATCAAGTATCTTTTCCGACCACAATGCTATAAGGCTAGATATCGATTACAGGAAAAAATATGTGAAAAATATAAACACATGGAGACTAAACAACACACTACTTAATAACCAAGAGATCACTGAAGAAATCAAAGAGGAATTCAAAAAATACCTGGAAACAAATGACAATGAAAACACAACGACCCAAAACCTATGGGATGCAGCAAAAGCAGTTATAAGAGGGAACTTTATAGCAGTACAATCCTACCTTAAGAAATAAGAAACATCGCAAATAAAACACCTAACCTTACACCTAAAGAAATTAGAGAAAGAAGAACAAAAAAACCACACAGTAAGCAGAAGGAAAGAAATTATAAAGATCAGATCAGAAATAAATGAAAGAGAAATGAAGGAAATGATAGCAAAGATCAATAAAACTAAAAGCTGGTTCTTTGAGAAGATAAACAAAATTGATAAACCATTAGCCAGACTTATCAAGAGAAAAGGGGAGAAAACTCAAATCAATAGAATTAGAAATGAAAAAGGAGACGTAACAACTGACACTGCAGAAATACAAAGGATCATGAGAGTTTAGTACAAGCAACTATATGCCAATAAAACGGACAACCTGGAAGTAATGGGCAAATTCTTAGAAATGCACAACCTTCCAAGACTGAACCAGGAAGAAACTGAAAATATAAACAGACCAATCACAAGCACTGAAAATGAAACTGTGATTAAAAGTCTTCCAAAAAACAAAATTCCAGGATCAGATGGCTTCACAGGCAAAATCTATCAAACATTTAGAGAAGAGCTAACACCTATCCTTCTCAAACTCTTCCAAAATATAGCAGAGGGAGGAACACTCCCAAATTCATTCTGTGAGGCCACCATCACTCTGATACCAAAACCAGACAAAGATGTCACAAAGAAAGAAAACTAAAGGCCAATATCACTGATGAACATAGATGCAAAAATCCTCAACAAAATACTAGCAAACAGAATCAACCTACCTACGGAGACAAAAGACCTGTATGCAGAAAATTATAAGACACTGATGAAAGAAATTAAAGATGATACAAATAGATGGAGAGAGATACCATATTCTTGTATTGGGAGAACCAACATTGTTAAAATGACTCTACTACCCAAAGCAATCTACAGATTCAATGAAATCCCTATCAAACTACCACTGGCATTTTTCACAGAACTAGAACCAAAAATTTCACAATTTGTATGGAAATACTAAAGATCCAGAATAGCCAATGCCATTTTGAGAAAGAAAAACGGAGCTGGAGGAATCAGGCTCCTTGACTTCAGGCTATACTACAAAGCTACAGTAATCAAGACAGTATGGTACTGGCACAAAAACAGAAATACAGATCAATGGAACAGGATGGAAAGCCCAGCAAAAAACCCACGCTAATATGGTCACCTTTGATAAAGGAGGCAGGAATATACAGTGGAGAAAAGACAGCCTCTTCAATAAGTGGTGCTGGGAAAACTGGACAGCTACATTAAAAGAATGAAATTAGAACACAAAAATAAACAAATGGGACCCAATGAAACTTAAAAGCATTTGCACAGCAAAGGAAACCATAAGCAAGACAAACATACCATCCTCAGAATGGGCGAAAATATTTGCTAATGAAGTGACTGACAAAGAATTAATCTCCAAAACGTACAAGCAACTCATGCAGCTCAATATCAAAAAAAAAAACAACCCAATGCAAAAATGGGCAGAAGACCTAAACAGACATTTCTCCAAAGAAGATATACAGATTGCCAACAAACACATGAAAGAATGTTCGACATCATTAATCATTAGAGAAACGGAAATCAAAACTACAATGAGATATCATCTCACACCAGTCAGAATGATGGTGGGATCGGCAGTGTGGGAGGGAGGGAGATGCAAGAGGGGAGAGATACGGGGACATGTGTATATGTATAACTGATTCACTTTGTTATAAAGCAGAAACTAACACATGATTGTAAAGCAATTATACTCCAATAAAGATCTTAACAAAAAAAAAGATTTTTCGGTTGTTGGCACAGAGAAATGCAATTGGTTTTCGTATACTGATTTTGAATTGAGCCACTTGGTGAATTGTCTGATGAATTACAATAATTTTTTGCTAAATTCTTGTGGTATCCTATGTAGGCAATTATTTCATTTGTGACTCATATTTATTTGGTTTCTTTTCAAATGTTTAAATATTCCCTTATATTAAAAAAATTTTTTTTGACTGCATTGTGTCTTCATTGGTTCCCATGGGCTTTCTCTATTTGCAGCAAGTGGGGGCTACCAGTGCAGTGTGTGGGCTTCTCATTGTCGTGGCTTCTCATGTTGCGGAGCACGGGCTCTAGGCGTGTGGGCTTCAGTAGTTGTGGCACGTGGGCTTCAGTAGTTGTGGCTTGCGGGCTCTAAAGCGCAGGCTCAGTAGTTGTGGCGCATGGGCTTAGTTGCTCTGTGGCATGTGGGATCTTCCCAGATCAGGGATCGAACCTGTGTCCCCCGCATTGGCAGGTGGATTTTTAGCCACTGCACCACCAGGGAAGTCCCTGAAATTCTTTTTTTATTCAACAAATAAAATATTGAATAAAAGCCATGACAATAGCTTTTTATTATTTTAAAAAATGCTTCTAATGTTTAACATAAATTTTATATTAGTAGTAGATATCATTCAGTGTGGTAAGGATCCAGTCTGTTTCTAGTTGGAAAGTATTTTAAAAATAAAATGGTATTGAAGTTTTTGAAATGTTTCTAATGCACCTATTGAGATGATATTGTGGTGTTCTTTCATTTTATTAGCATGGGAATTAGGCAAACAAAATTTCCCCAAAATTGAAGCAGCATTCTCTTCTTGAATAAACTCAAATGGGTAATTTTTGCATCAATATTAATGAGTGAGAATATCTCATCCTTATCTGATTTTGATAACAAAGTTATATATCTTATAAAAGAAAATGATGGTGTTCTTTTTTTATTTTCTCTGGCAAAGTTTGTAAATAATAGAAATTATATGATTATCGGGATTATCTATCTGATAGTTTGGTGAAGTAAACTTTGAAATCATCTAAAAACTATTTGTTGTATATTTTTAAATGTATTCAAGTTCTTTAATTTGTTATAAATTTTTTGAAGCTTCTTATGAGTTAGTTTTGAAAGCTATCTTTTCCTTGGGCTTGGTCATTTTTCTAAGTAAAACATTTTGACAAAATAGTGTTCAAAGTTTTCTCCTATTTTCTTCATAGTCTCTCCTCTGTAATTTTTTCTTTATTATTGTTATTAATATTTGTTTCTTCTATTTTCTTGATAATCTTTCATGAGAGTCAATTTTATTTATAATGTATCTCCATTGAATTGAACAGGGCCAATATCAAATAAGTCTATGTTCATTAATTAATAAATCCTTACACTAAACAATTTTAATTTTAAAATTTGATTCAAAATTATTAATAAACTTTTATAGATCATCCAGCATTTAATAAATTTTATCACATGGAGTATTCCCAAGAGAGTAAGAATGCTTCCAAAATAAAAGAAACTTTTTAAGTGAAATATATTATTAAAGATAAGACAAAAAGGATTAATGATCATATCCAGAGTTCATTCTGTTTTAGAATGACTCCCAGAGTAACTTGAATAGATTAAGGGCCGTGGGTTATAATTAACTATGGCTCACCCACCTGTTTTATCTTAATTGAGCAGTCTGGATATAGACAATTAAATAATAGAAAAAGATTTATTAATTTGAGTGCTTTGAACAAAATAGAAGTGTTCTATTATTTTCCTATCATCACATCTTTGGTCTCAAGGTAGTTTATAATCAAATTTTGCCAGTTCCTTCAACTTTCTGTGTCACTTTTCTATGTGTAAAATGGGAAAATAGCAATAGAAATGACTTCTCTAGTTTTTGAGTGTATTCATTTAGTTATCATGTAATAAGTGTAGAGTAAATGTTACCTATTATTACTAATATTGTTGGCAGAGATATTTGTTGCAGATTCAGTATGACTCCTTCTGAACTATGGCAAAGTGACTGCATTTTGCTCATTTATGCATACATCACCATATTTGACACAATGTTATTCTCAAAGATCTTCAACAATTTTTTTAAGTTAAATGAACTAAAATCTGAGATATTGCTATTTCTCACCAATATTGATTTTTACGTTTCATTTTGTCTTCTAGGTGGGCAGACAACTCTACTTCTGAGCTTTCACTTAGCTGGGACCACATGACTGGTTCTGCCCAATAGGAAGCAAACATTTGTGACACATGTCACTTCTCAGACTAAGAATTTAATTCCAGAGCATATCTCTCTATTGTGTCATTTCATGCCAGAGCAACAAAAATGACATATCCTGATGGTGGAGTTAAAAGATGACACAGCTTCTGTTGGCCTGAGTCCCTAAAGTTCCATGTGGAGCAGAGCCCTGTACAAACCTTCATGGAACTTTTTTTTTTTTAATGTCTTAAGTCACAGAGAATTTTGAGGATGTGTGTCACTGCAACAAAGCTGAGTCTATCATTACAAATTTATACCTTTTCTTAGTAGGAGGTAAAATACTAGCATTTGTACAAAACTTAGTGTTATCTCTTCATTGCTTTTTCTTACTGGGAAGTTGATCAAGCAGAAGAAAGTGAAGAGTCTGAATGAGTCATAAGTAAATAACCATCCATTGGCTTTTCAAAGTATATGTTGCTCTGTGTAGAATGGACACTAAGAAACAATTTGACTATAGTAGATACAGGAGAAAAAAAAAAACTTGAGGGGAAAGTGTTCCTACATAACAGATACCCAGTAAATTCTTGATAAGAACTTCATATGACTGGGGTTTTGCAAAAGTCCTGAAGCCCATAAATACATGAATTTGTGGCAATCCCGAACCAGAGATGTGTTGCCTCAACTATTTTTCTCCAGAATTAAAACCCTCAGGATTCTGCTAGAGATTCTGAAATCAATCTTTCTAAGGACCATAAAATAAACATATCTCAACATGCTCCCATTCAGCTTCTCACTTCACTTTAAATTGAAACTGTAATGGATTTCTGGCTAGTTTGTATTACAGGTATTTCTCTACTTCAAATCAGGATGAAATATCAGGGAATGAGTGGTAGAAAAGGAGAGTCCTGCCTATGTGTTCGTGTCATTATCACCTTGCCATGTGTTCAGTCCATTGTTATAACATTTCTGTCTCTATCTTATTCCTTTCTAACCTCATAAAGCTGTATCTTAAAACATTTGAGAAAAAATGAATAAAAATGGTAGAAACATAAGAAAAAATGTTTTCGTGATATGTAAGCCTCCAGATTCAATATTCAAACTGGGCTGGATTCCAAAGAACCACTTACTATTTTTCAAACTGCTCCAGCAATTGTCTTTCTTTTTTAATTTCTAAAAGCTATCATTAATAACCATTTCTTGAGGGTATACTCTCTGTGAATCCAAGAGAGCACAGGATGAGTTTTTGTACATCAACTCTCAACTATTTTCTTGTGTGGAAAACAAAGGACTTAATTTATATGATATAGCAAAACAAATAAGTAGAATTTTTAGAGTTTAAGTTTTTAAGACATTTGTCATTGTTTACATAGTGGTTTAATTCTACATTCTCAACTCTCTGTTATAAATATTTCTTGGTTTCATATGCCCTCCTCTCACTCAAGGGAGTGGATAAAGCATGCAATGGCTCATAAAGAGGTAGAGACTTTCAACATTTCTATTCACAGTACATTGGCCGAAGCACATCATACGGCCAAATCAGACAATAGGGCAAGAAAATATTCTCCTCTAACAACAAGGCAGGCCAAATCACTTGGACTTGTTGATTGCTTATATAAATATTCACAACTTCTTATCCTTCTTGTATCCACATTGCTTGGAATGTGACTTCCTAGATTCTCCCTTCTTAGACGTGGAGAGTATTTCACCACCTTTAAATAAGGGCTGGTCTTGTGATGGACTTCGGATAAAAGATAGTGATATAAGTGGTGGTTCTCTATTTTTGAACATAAACCTTCAGGACCTTTCACATTTTTACTCTTTCTCCTGGACCCCTGTTACATCCTGAGAAGAGATAATTCAGCCAACTGAGGCAACCCTAGACAAGACAGCCACAGACAACTCCTCAGTTTGCTACAAATGCATTAAAATGAACCTTGCCAAGATCAGCCAAGTCTGGCCCTGACCAGAAGATGACTCTGGAAGACTAACAACCTCACAAGTAATAAAGAAGGCTGCTGCCTTATGATGTTATGTTTTAAATCACTTTGTTCATTATTGTGGCATTATCATGGCAACAGATAACTGAAACACATGGCAGTTCTACAGGTACAAAATCTTACAGAAAGAGGGTGGTGTTGAATAAATCAAAAAATAGTATCATCTTACACATTTTAAAAATGAATTCTATTTTATCTATAGAAATAAAAAAAATATATTACTACATAATATTATTTAGACTAAAACAGATTACTACATGTAAGAGTCAAGAACCTCTTACTATTCCAAGAGTTCCGGATCAACAAGCTGGCAATTTAGGGAATTTTTGTATAATTATTCCTAGAATCTAGTAAACTCACCAAGCATTAGACGCTCTTGTTAATTTCTTCTGGAAGAATTCATTATTCTCATTTTTATAAGAAAATAATGTCTCTGATTAATTAAGTGTATGGAATAACAATTTCTGTAATAACTTCATGATTTGGCATTTCACTGCTCTTTGTTGTTCTTAGATCTTTTGCCTCAGGATTTTTTCAACATTTCATATGATGTTCTCTTTCTTAGAAGTCTTCATTCCATTTACCTCCTGTACTCAATCTTTTTTTCTCTCTTTCTCTTGTTCCAATTTCACTAAGTATAATTAACTGATGTTCTTTATTGTTCTGGCCACAAAATAAATGCATTCCTAAAATCATCTGTAGTCTGCTAGTCTGTCCTATAATTTCTCTTATGGGGACAATTTTTTCCTTACTATTTTAACTCTCATCCATTAAGGAAGAACTCCCAGTGTATATTTCTGATACTGACATATTTCCTCTGTTTAGTCATATTTTCAGCTACCTGCTAGCATTTTATATATATATATATATATTTTTTTTTTTTTTTTTTGCAGTACGCGGGCCTCTCACTGTTGGGGCCTCTCCCGTTGCGGAGCACAGGCTCCGGACGCGCAGGCTCAGCGGCCATGGCTCACAGGCCCAGCTGCTCCACGGCATGTGGGATCTTCCTGGACCGGGGCACGAACCCATGTCCCCTGCATCAGCAGGCAGACTCTCAACCACTGCGCCACCAGGGAAGCCCTGTAGATGTATTTTTGATGTATCTATGGGGAGGAAGTTTATTTCCACGTCTTACTCCTCTGCCATCTTGAAGGTCCTCCCCTGCAATTCTTACAGAGGAAACCATGTGTTTTAGTGACAAGAGCACTGCTGAGAATTAGGAAGCTTTGCTTATGCTCCTGGCCTCATTGCTTACATGCTGTTTGGCATTAACATCAAACTTCCCACTGCCTCAAGTTGCTCATGTGTATAATGAGTTCTTCTGTTACAACACTGAGGTCTACCTAACAGGGATGATATGAGAATTAATTGGCGGGAGGTGGGGGGAGTCTTTAACCTGAGAAATATATTTCTAAGAAATATATTTAAAAATAAATAAAACAAAGTTACTTAATAGTTAAAATGCTTTCTAAATCTCTTCAGATATGATGCTTTTGATTTAATGGTTTCCAAAAGGAGCAACAAAAATTCATCTGCTCTCCACTTTGAATCAAAGAATGACCATGCAGCTACAGCATTACATACTAATATGTTTCTATGCACATACTACTCATCAGCTTACTTCTCCTACAGTGACACAGAATGAAAGGTAATCATCTGCTCTTGCACAGTGAAATGAAGATATCCGTATTAACCAAGCAAATGAGTACATGATAATTGTTCTTCAGGGATAAAATAACAACACCTTGCTTTGCTGGAAGTCCTAATGCAGATGGTGTAAAACGCGATAGCATATTACATGGAATAAAACTTTATGTTGAAATTCACTGATTAAACATGACACATTAGGGATGCATGCTTTTTGAAAACACAGTAAAAACATTAGATTAGAATTATAATTTTTGTGCAATGTAAATGCCATTATTATAATTTTTAAAGATTTTTTAAAAATAACATAATGTAATGAAAACTTACACTAGTATAAGCAAGTTGATTTTAGTAGGAAGGCCTGAATACAAAGTAAATCACAAAAAAATCTCACTTTATGAATAAGTCTGGACATATATCCAGATAATTCTATAAGGCAGGTGCCATTGGTAACTGTTTGTAATGTACTGAATCACCCCCAAATTTTTGACTCAAATCCTTAAAATAAGAGGAAGTTTAACATAGAAGAAGACTAAAATTTTGTAATGTATTACTCTATTAATGCTTAAAAATAATACAAAATGTATTGATTGTAATATTCAAAATATACAAATACAATATTTAAAAGACTGAATAATACATGAAAATCCTGAATCTTTGGATTTGTGTTATAGAAGTCTACAAACATTTATGCATATGTGGATCAACAAAAGACACGGATTTAGCAAACCTAGGTTTTCATCTTGGATTTGATACATGAACTCTGTGGTCCTGGGCAAGTCAAGTTTTCTTACTTGAGAAATAACAAAACTAGACAAAATTATCTTTCAATTCCCTCTAAACTAAGATCTCTGAAACCTGTATGAACTCCATTTTTCCTTAAGTCACAAGTTAACACAGTGTTTACTTGATGGATTGTAAAAAGAAAGGTATTAAATAGGTTGTAAAAACTGATATCACATATTCCTATTGTTTGAAAAAGTTTCAAATGTTCAAATTATTCAATTACAAACTAGCAGAATGCTAGTCAGTTTTCACAAAAACATACATAATTATTAAATAAATACTGGTAATCATAAACTCATAAAAAGAGCAAAGGAATAATGCCTTTTTAAATTCTTAAACCTGACAACCAAGCTAAGATACTCTCCTGCCTTTTAAGACATTTAGCTTACATTAAAACGATCTATTAAAAATGCCTACCAGCATGTTTAAATCTGCAATATCAGCTTTTTGTCATCTTTTACACCAAATCAAAATTAATCAATTAAACTTTGTTTATTCAGAAGGTGACTCTGTAAAGCAAAATTAACAAAATGAATTGCAAATGAAAACAAAAATCAAGACCATCCAGAAATGTTTTGCATCAGCTAACATTTGATGAGCACCTACTCTGTGTCAGACGCCATCTTAAGTGCTTCCCATTTGCTGGTTCCTTAAATACTCACAACTCAAAGAGGTGTTACTGTTGTGTCATTTACACAGATGACAACATGAGGCACAGAGGAGTTCAGAAAGGCTCAAAGCTCTTCTAGCTCCCAAGTGGCTGAGCCAGGACTGGAAGCCAGGAATTCTAGTTCCAGAGTCTATGCTTTTTTACCACTCTAGACCCTCTCAACATATGTCATGCAGTTTGGGAAACCATGGGTAGATCAGTGTGAATGAATCACCAGAAAATGTGAGATTGGAGATGACAATCAGAGGAGAGTTTGTAGTAGGAGTCTGGATTTAACAGAAATGACTAAAATTTTCCAAGCAGAGATGTGATATGAAAAGAGCAGGGGCTTCCCTGGTGGTGCAGTGATTGGGAATCCACCTGCCAGTGTGGGGGACACAGTTTCGATCCCTGGTCTGGGAAGATCCCACATGCCGCAGAGCAACTAAGCCCATCCGCCACAACTACTGAGCCTGCGCTCTAGAACCCATGAGCCACAACTACTGAAGCCCACAGGCCTACAGCCCATGCTCTGCAACAAAGAAAAGTCACCGCAATGAGAAGCCCACACACCGCAACAAAGAGTAATCCCTGCTGGCCGCAACTAGAGAAAGCCGCATCAATGAAGATCCAATGCAGCCAATCAAGCAATCCATGTATTAAAAAAAAAGAGCAGAGTTTCAAACATTTCTGGCTGCAGTGCACACAGTGCACTAGAGAGACCTTGCTAGCCAGAAGGCTCCCGCTATTATGAACATGAGCCAGCAGTGACCCAGAATGGAAAGGCAGTGTAAGAAGTGTGAGGAGGCACTGTGAAAATAACCAAGGCGTTGTGAAATAATGACTAAGACATGCAACCAATTATTGTTGGAGGAGGAGGAGTGGTAAGAAACCTATGAAATAAAAGGAAGTTCAACAGTTTTGAATTCCACGCACTTGGAAATGCATGATTAAAAAAAAAAAAAAAAAGGCACCAGAAAACACAATTGTTACTAATGGTTAAGACCAAGAGGATGAATTCAGTTTTAGGTGTTGTAACACACCCTAAAGCCTCAAATTAATATTATGAAGTTTTGAAGATAAAGTAACAAGTTTGTATCTAATGTCTTCCTTTGAGGAGAGAGAGTTAGTAAGAGAATGTTATAAATTTTCAAAAACTAAACTGCATGTAAATTTCTAAAGAAATCACCAAAAAAGTATTTGGGCTTTGTGTCATAAAAGGATTAAATTATGGTTCAAAGAAATAAAATCCATGTAAACCTGTATAGTTTCCCAGAAAAGATATTTGCCATTCTAACATGCTACAGGAGAATTTGAAATAAATCTTAAATAACAAAACTACACTGATACTTCATATTATATAAAGTACTTCTCAGACCATCTGTAGCTTTGTACTGGCCATCAATCTGCCTGTCTGTTATGGTTTTCCCAGTCACCTTTTGTTTAAATGAAACACATCCTGCAGGAGTAGAATCATCAGGAAGCCCATATTTTCTGAGATATTTTGTGTTCAAAATGGTTTCTCTGTAGGCTTTTGATTTGAAAGAAAGGGTAGTTAATTATAAAATCCTTGGCTCACAGTTTTTTCCCTTGAGTATCATTAAATATGGTTCAACTCTTATTAACATTGAATATGAGTGTCTAAAACTCTGATGGCAATCTCATTTTCTTTTGTTTATATGAGGTATGAACATGGGTATAAAAATATGTAATCTGTTGGAGTATATTTTCTAATTATTTTTTCAAAACTATGTTCTCAGTTGAATGTTTTTTGAATTTCTGTGTGTCAGAAAAAATTATTCTAATATAATATGGCCAAGTGTTTTAGGTTAATTCTAAGTTAGACTGTGATATTTCTAAGCATTTCTTGAAAATAAATACAAAAACTTCTAGAGCCTAATGGCATTTGGAAAATGTGTTCCAAGGGAAAAGAGACCAAGTTACAAGTTTGACCTCTTAGGGAGATCTTTACTGTTAGAGACAAAAGGAAATTATCAACACAGCATGGTATCTATTCCAAATAATTTTTTTTTTGCGGTACGCGGGCCTCTCACTGTTGACTCCTGTAATAAAGCCAGGGTACCAAGTTGCCCTAAATCCTTTGAGCCAGCAGAAATGGCCCCACCCCCCCTTCCTAGAGAAAGGGTCTTCCTAGAGACCATGAAAATGTCTCACCTTCACCAGATGGTTGTGCTGTCTTCCTCTGGATCTGCTCATACCTCCCCTCATTGCTTCTAACTGAGCAGTAAGACCAAGACTTGACATGGCCTGACTGGGAAGTGCCTCTCCTGCTCTAGAAGGAAAGAGATCATTCACTGAAAGATCTGCAAGTCTTAGTTAATACAGACAATGGGGGCTGGAAGAACATGCATGGGTATGGACCATAAGGGTTGATATCTTATAGTACAATGGAAAAAGGGTTATTTTAAGGGGAAACTTGTTTTATAGTTAGTTAATGTTAATTATAAACCAAGTTGATAAGTTCCCAGCTGTGCTCCCATATTCCTCAATTAGCTTACCTCAGTCTAAAATATTTCTTATTCTCTCTAATGCTCTCTAAGGCAGTCAAGGTCCTTTTTTGCTCCAGCTATTCTGTGTTACTTTATCTTGCCCAAAGTTTAGAAATTGATTAATCTCTAAGGGAGATTACATTTTATCTGGGTCTTAAATAATTCATTCAATTTTATAGCTAATCTTTGTTTACTCATTGTCCTCACAATCTAATGGAGGGCAATCGCCTTTACTCTGCCCTTAGAAATTATCTGAACATTTTATATTCTCAACCAATTTCTAGCAATTCAGAGTTGAAGGTAAGTTTGATTCAAAATTTCTTTGATAATCTTTCAGTTCGGTAGTATTGGGTGATTTTCCAAACTTTGTGTGTCATCATCCATTCTGCGGGGGAAAAAAAAATCCTTATTTTTTAAAAATTGAATTCAATATGAGAAGAAACATGACGTATTTTCATTCTTGCTACTTGAAGTTAAATGATCAATCATCAGTATACTTCCTAAACATTAGGAAAAGTCCCTTGACTATGCAAGAGAGAACATAGGAAACTTCTCCCTTTAACAGAAGAGTGAACCCCAAAGGTTGAAATAGAGAAAAAGGAAGATGCACGTTTCTGCAAATTTAATCATTAAATGATAGTGATTGAGCATATTGATTTCTTCAGATTTTATGTCCAAGAGGAAATTTCAATCTTCAGGAAAGAGGACATATTCTATAAGTATTTAGAGTAAATATTATGAAACTATGTATCTTTTCAGAGAGTACCTGTTACAAGGAAATAATTTCTATATATAAGCAAGCAATAGCCTGCATTTGATGCCTTTATATTCTCAACTTGTCCCACGCCCAAATAAATTAATGCTTATTTAAAGATTAAATAAATCTTCTTGGAAAGTTATATGATTAGTTGAAATCATTGCATGTTAATTTAACTAAACAGCAGAATTTTATATGCTAAGATTTAGGATATTAACCCTTAAAAATCTAAAACAAATAAAACTTTTAAGAAAATATACAAAGAGTCAAAGCTTTATGTAAGAAACAAACTCACAAGTTATAAACTTCTGGTTGAAATACAACAAATAAAATGTCCGTTACAGAAGGAAACTTACAGAAAACTTTTAAGGAAAATATGTCACAGTATTAATTAAATTTGAGAATTTTTAATCATCAGGATTTTAAGATTAAATTTCAGACCGTTATAAAAGCTACTGCTACAAAACACTAAAAGGAAATGTTATTACGAACCAATGAAATGAATTGACAAAGCATGATACTTATTTTATCTCTCTTTTTGCTAATGGAAATTATGTATAGCAACTTGAAGTCCTCAGAAGCACTGAAACTTTTTAATAACTTGTATTTCATACTATGTACATGACTCAGTGGGAAACTTCTCAAAATTCTACAAAGAATTTGTTCTAAGAAAGTTGGAGTTACAAGAGGAGATAAAAATTCAGAGAAACTGTGAGACTTTACTTTCCTATCTGAAATCACTACAAATTAATTCCAGTTGGAGAGATCAGTGTGATCCCTGGAAATGGAAAATGCAGTTCTTCTCACAGAAAGGGAATACAGTGGATTTTATAACTACAAGACACTGGAGCCTAAAAATCTAAAAAAGAATGGGTAGTGAATACTTGGAAAGAGAAATTATGAGTACTAGGAGCCTGCCAGCACTTCCTTATTTTCTGTTTCTGAATGCAACACAACTGGAAAATCACATAAATACTATAGAGTTTTGAATAAATTAGCTAATTTTGTATAACAATCCATCAAATATATCATTACTTTAAGAAAGAATCATATGTTTAGCTCACTTTGGATCAAAAACTTAGGCTGAGTTTAGCTAGGTGGCTCAACTGGGCTCCGCAGAACTCCCATGTGTGTCCAAGAGTCAGCTAGATACCAGTTGTTCTAGGATGGTGTCAGCAGGAACAACTGGGCCAACTGGCATAAATGGACACAAAGAGGATGTCATAACTCTTTTTAACATGTTTATCACATTCCTCCAGTAGACTACGCTGGGAATTTTTCTGTAGTGAAAGTCTGGGTGCAAAGCAAACCAGTTTGCAAGCCCATAAGCATCACATTTGCTGACCTCAGTTAGCCAAACCACTCATATGACTGAGCCCAGAATCAAAGGTGCTTCAGACTATCCACCTGCAATGACAGAAACTAATATTGGGCAATCAGTATAATTACTAAATCACAGTTCACTCTCTGGCTACACCCTGTCATGTGTAAAATATGCTTCACTTCATCCAGGATCTCTAAAACCTCATCCAATCTTGCATTAAGCTTGGAGCCCAGGATATCATGATTTGCAGCCAGACTTATCTATTCTGATGTGGTCTCTGTTGATAAGGAGACCAATTAACTAAAATAATTTATCCATTTCCATATACCAAACCATGAAACAGGAACAAGAAAACTGCAGTAAACACTATTATTCAAAAAGGGGAATAGAGGAAGGAGCATAATAGTCACTGGTCCATAACAATTCTGAAATCCTGCTGAGCAAATGTTGTAAGATACTTCTGATCTGTACATAGGGAATGTTTTCAGATCAAGACTTAGTTATGGTCCTTGGAGATGCCTTTCCAGTACAATATTCTCTTTGAATCTTGGCTCTGCCACTTCTGAGACTTCATTAAAAATTATATCCATTGAGCAACATTCTCAGACTGGTCCTTCTTGTAGAAAGTTGGGGCCCTAGATGCCTTTTTGCATTTTGGATAATATCACACCATTTTAAACTAAGATCACAGTACTTTTTCTAATATAAGCACTCTCAAAAATTGTGTGGGTTTCCCATGATATAATTATATTACATTCCCTGCACCAAAAGCCAAGCACCCATTTTTTTTTTAGACATTCCTTTGTCTCTCCAGACTTAAGAACTGCTAATTTTAGTTGTTGTATGACAATGTCCTTAAGGTTCCTAGTAGCTCACTTTATAACTTCAAGAGGCATCCAAGAGTCTTATCAGACCTTGGTTTGATTTTTGCCTCCAGGTTGTATTCTACTTTGATAGGAAGTCTGGAGGTGGGAAATAGTTTTATTTTCCAACTCAACTAATCCTCATTTCTCTATATTTTCTCAAAATTCTGCTTGTAAATATGCTAGTTCTTTCTTTAGTGTATCTTTTTTCTTATAGTTCATTGCTATACATAACCATATAGTTGCTGACACTTTCAACATTCTGCATAATTACATTCTGCCTTTCTGAAAGTCTGCCAATTTCAACAATCATGTGGTTGAAATTCAAAATTCCCTCAGCAATATCAAACAGATGATGGGGAGGCTCTATATCTGTGATGTCTAAAATGGTTTCTACTTTCTACATGTATCAATTAAACAACTGAAGGGGGGTATGTGACTGAGCAAATAAATTTCTAATTCAAATTAACTTTAGTTAATTTAAATTAAATTAGCCACTTGCAGCTAGTGGCTATTGTTTTAGACAGTGTAGCTTTGGTACTCTGTCACCCACGTTACTGCAGGCAACAATTATACCAATTATTTTACCATTGCATTGAATCATTCTTTTCACTCTCTTTTAACAATTTCATCACCTAATTCCAGACTCTTCCTGTTATCCAGTCACAGATTCAAATTTTAACTAATTTTATTGTTGTTGTTATGGCAATTCCTCCCTCTGGTATATGCTTCTGTGGTTGTATAACACACTACCTAGTAAATTCATGGTTTCAACAACTGTTTATTTAACTCATTGTGGGTTGTGACTGGGCAGTTTTTCAGATCCCTGCTAGGCTCCCATCTATGTCTGGGATTCAAACGTGCTTATCTAGGAAAACCTCAGGTTGGACAAGCTAGTTCAGCTGGAGTGAATAGGAAAAACCCATTCTTCTCTACGTGCTTCTCATGAATCCTTGAAGCAGGTTAGTCTAGGCATGCTCCTATGGTGGTTGGGAGGCATGAACGGCAGGAGATAAAGCTCTGGTATTCAAGAACATTTCTCAAACTCCCCAACATACAGAAAGGACCACTAGCTAGCTAGATATATAGAAATGATTTATAAAAATGGAGTCATCCTATGCCAGATTAATAAAAGCTTTACATTTGTTTACTTGAAATTGACAGGAGACAAGGAAACTGGGCCAAAGTGAAGGAATTTTAGGATTCCAGTTAAATTTTTTTTTTACCACAATATATCTAAGGTTATAAAAATAGATTACAAAAAAGCATTAAGATGCAAGAATCAATATATTTTTATACCGAATGTTTTCTGCTTTATAGGATATTGATTACATTCCTACAAAGAAGGATAAGGTATCATTATCCTTAGTATCATAAGAGCTCCTCCCTAATCACAAATCCCCATCTACTGGTTTTTATGATATATATGTTCATTCCAACACCACAATGCCCACAGAGGTTTACTCAAATGCCAACATTTAAATGTATTCAATTTTCATCATGAATGTTTTTATCACTGAGAGACTAAGTATACAAATGGACAATGACCTGACCAAATATAAAAACAGAACTCTGACCCACAGCCTGCAGCAACTTTCCCAGCAAATCAATCCCTTATCTACAATAACTAGCCCAGGAAGTCAGTCCACTGTAAGTCAGACTTGGAGGACGCGAGACTGCTCTCTCTAGTTAACAGCATTGCTCCAGGAAGCCAAGCAACAGACTCTGTAACAAGCAGCCCCAAACAGCCAAGACATGATTAATAACGATAGCTTTCCTGCTTGTTGTCCCTACTTCCAATCTAGGACCAAGCGAGAAAGCCAGATACACACACTTAACCAATCACATAGGACACCCACCCCTCATTAGTCTTCCTACAGCCTCCTCAGGCCAACAGCCTCCAATCAGGGCATACCTGAAGCCTCCCTTTTTCTCCACCATAAAAATTTCCCACTCCCCTGCCGGCATTTGGGTCTCTGCCAAAATGCAAATGATGGCGGCTGGCTCCCTTGTTACAGCAAGGTCTCAATAAATGGACTTTGCTTATTCTCATTTGTTGTATCTTTATTTCCACACCACAACCTTTTCTACCTCTGCTTATTCTGATTCATGAATAGATAGGTCATTCTTATGATTTCTTTTACCTGGCAGATATAGTTTTATTATGATATTACAATATAATTACAAAAATTATAATTTCAATTGGGTACATATTTGTAGTTATTTTTTCCTTGAAATAGATGATATATTTTCATCCTGCAAAAATCAAAACCCTAGTAGACATAGATCCGGATAAATTATACTCCTGTTCCTGTTTCTATATCACCTTCCTCTTTGCCCACTTCTCATGGCAAACCACTTTTATTATTTTTAATCCTTATAGTGTTTTTGAAATCAGATATAAGCATATGTTAATATATTCCTACTCTCTCTTACTTACATTAAAATATACCATACTGTATACATTCTTCTGTGCCTATTTTTATTTTATTTAACAATATATCCTATTTTGCCAGCAAAATATAGATTTCCATTTTTAACAGCCTTATAGAGCTATAATTTCATAAAATAACCTGTACATCTGAAGTGTACAATTTGATGTTTTGGAAAATGTATACACTGATGAAACAATTGCCACAATCAAGATAACACATGTATCATCCTCTTGTCTCCTTGTACCCATTTTATATCTGCCTCACATCCCATCTTAGCCTGATCTCTAGGCAATCACTGATATGCATCCTATCATATGCATAAGTTTTGAGTTTTCTAGAATTTTACATGAATGCAACCATACAATATATATTCTTTATTATATGACTTCTTTCACTCAGGATAATTATTTTGAAAATCTTCAAAGTTTCATGTATAAATACCTCATTACTTTTTATTGCTATGAGTATTTCATTATGTGAATACAATATAATTATCCATTCTTCTCATGATGACTCCTTGCATTGCTTCCATGTTTTACTTTATACAATGAAGCTGCCATGAATGTCCATGTCCATATCTTTGTAGAAACATATGCTTTCATTTCTCTTAGTAAAATACCTAGGTGTGGAATGGCTTGGTCATATGGTAAGTGTATGTTTTACTTTTTGTAAAACTACCGAACAGTTTTCCAAAGTAGTTGTACCATTTTACATTTCTACCAGCAGTGGATGAGATTTCCAGTTACTCTATTTGTTCACCAACACTTGGAATGGTCTGTCAGTTTAATTGTAGGTATTCTAATAGAGCTTCAGGGGCATCTCATTGTGGTTTTAATATGCATTTCATTAACTAGGGATGTTGTGTATCTTTTCATGTGCTTATTTGCCATTTGTGTATCTTACCTGGTGAAGTGCTTGTTTACATATTTTGACCATTTAAATTGGATTGCTTGTTTCCATATTTTTGAGTTTTGAGATTTACATATTCTTGATATAAGTCCTTTGTTAGACAGATGAATTGCAAATATTTTCTCCCAGTCTATTACTTATCTTTTTTTATTCATTCCTTTAACAATGTACTTTGGAGACCAGAATTTTTTTTATCTTGGGGAGTTCTAATTTTTTTTTTTTTTTGTATGGATCATGGTTTTGAGGAGAGCTTACATCTTAATGACTTGAATCTTCCTATCCATGGAATATATTTTCATTTATTCAAATGTTCTTTAGTTTCTCTCAGCAATGCTTTGGAGTTTTCAGTGTACAGGTAGTTCCTAACTTTTCTCAGTTTCATCCATAAGCACTTCATATTGTTAATACTCTAAATTACATGTCTATGGGTTTGTAAGTATTAAATCAAACTTGGATTCCTGAGATAAACTCCATTTATAATGATATATTAACCTTTTTTACGTATTATTGGATTTTGAGGAATATTACTCTGGAGTATTGTTTTCTATTAATGTCTTTGGGTTTGGTATAAGAGTTTGCTGGCTTCATAGAGTGAGTTGGAACATATTTCTTCCTTTTAAATTTTCCACAAGGATTTGTGTAGACTTGGTATCATTCCCTCCTTAAAAATTTGATAGGATTCACCAATGAAGTTGTTAGCCCATGGAATTTTTTTTTCCCATGGAAAATGTTTGGCTACAAATTTCTTTATTTCTTCTTGCTTGTGTTTGGTTAGTTTGTGCCTTTAAAGTACTTTGTCCACGTCATTTAAGCTTTAAAGAGTATTGTCATTGAGTAATTAAATATATTTTGTTATTTTCTTTTTAATAGCTATAGAATCTGTAGTATTGTCACCTCTCTCATTCCTGATATTGGTATTTGTGTCTTCTCTGTTTTATTTTTGATTAGCCCAGCAAGATTTTACCAACTTTATTATCTCAAAGTCAACTCTTTTTTTCATGGGTTTTCTCTTTGTGTTTGTGCTTGCTATTTCATTCGTCTCTACTACTCTGATCTTTATTATTTCTTCTGTTTAGCTTGGGCTTAATTTACCTCCTATTTCTAGATTCTTAAGGTTGATACTGAGAAAATTGACTCCACAGTATTTTATTCTTATTATATAATGGAATTTAAATAATGAGAAAAGAATCTTGTGTATTTATCTATGTAGTTGCCATTATAAATGCTTTTTATTACTTTGTTTAATTTATTTATGTATCTGGGATTATTTTTGGGGTTGACTGGTGATGAATACCTGGAAAAGCTTTTATTATTTCATGTTTGAAAGATATTTTTGCTGCTTATAAAATTCTGGATTGACCTTTTCTCTCAATATTTTGAAGGTACTGCTTTCTCATTTGCATTGTATCCAATAAAAAAAATCTGTTGTTTTAATTATTGTTCCTCAGTTTTTAATGTGTCTTTTTCTTCCAGCTGCTTATAAGGTATTTACTTTATCATGGTTTTGTGCAACTTGATTATGGTGTGCCTTGATGTTTTCTTTTTCCTTCTTGTTTTTTGTGCTTGAACTTTATTGATCTTCTTCAATCTGTGGGTTTATAATTTTCACAGAAATTTGGAAATTTGGGGGCCTTGTTTCTTTAAAGATTTTCTGCCCTCTTCAAGAACTTCAATTAAACATCATATGTTAGGTGCTTAAAATTATTCCATAGATCAGAGATATTCTGTTCATTTTTAGTGTTCTGTTCATTTTTGTTCTATCTTATGTATTTTAACAATTTTTCTAATAAAATTTTGTGTAAAAACTATTGAGAAGCCTTAAAATAATCAAATAAATAAAAATTCAAATAAATAGTTGGTGTTAAATTTCTGAGTATAATTGTTTTCCCATGTGGATTTTATAATATTATTTTCCTCTTACTTTAAAAAGAGACATAAAATTGAACCATGTAAAAACCCAAATTGGAATATTATTCTATTCCAATTTTTAAAAATACAAGCCATCTTCATTCTCTACAGTGTTTCCTCATTTACACAATGAGCACAAGAAAAGTATTCATTTATTCATACTATGTGAAACCTATGAGCTAAATTTTAACTCTTCTGATTGAACTGCTTATTTAGACAAGATGAATACAATTTCAGGGCTTACTTTTATTTCCCACCTCCCAGTCTGTCACTGTTGTTGTTATTTGGTAATTGTAAGTCTGAAATTTTGGAGGAGTTTATTAACCTCAAGTAGGTGAGCAGCTTCCAGAGCATCTCTACCTTTAGTGCTAAGGTGTGAAATAGCTAATAGTTGAAAAACACTGAACACAATTACAATGTAAGGTAAAATTTATCTCCATAGGTAAACTGCTTAGATAAAACTTTGGGACCAAGTCAGGACAATAATTCAAATATTTTTAAAGAGATTCTTTATATTTAAGAAGTGAAGGTTAGAAAATTTTATGCAATTGGATATATTTTATTAAGATATAATTTATACATAATAAATTATACAGATATTAAGTGATTAATTCCATGATTTTCATATTTTATTAAGATGTAATTTATATATAATAAGTTATACAGATATTCAGTGATTAATTCCATGATTTTCATCAATTACATATGCTCAGGAACTACCACACAAAAGAAAACATAGAGTAATTCCATCATCCTAGGAAGATTCTTCATTACCCTTTCCAGTCAATACACACCTACCATAGGCTATTACCCATTTCTATTTCAATTATTTTTAGTTTAGTTTAAGTTTCTGTTTCTTTTTCTATTTTCCTATGCTTTAAGGTTTAGATGACTAGTTTTACTATTTTCTTCTCAAATATAAGCAGAGCTATAATTTTCTAAGTCCTAGTTAGTACTGTCCTACACATTTCATTTTCATTCAAAAGTAATTTTTTCTTGTATTTAATATAATTTTTGAGTTATTTCCTCAAGCTATTCTTTGTCTATTACTATTTCAGTTATTTATACAATTTTGTTTTTTCTTTTGTTCTGGTTTAATTTCTCTTTTTTAAATTTTTAAGTTGGGTGCTTAGACCATTAATTTTACTTTCTTCTTTCCTAATAAAAGCACATGACATTAGACATTTTTTTTAAGTCTAGTTTAGACACACCCAACGAATTTCTATTGTCATTCAAAATCTTGTTTTTTAAATTTTTTGTGTAATTCCTTCTTTGACTTAATTTTCAAATATTTGGGCTTCCAACATATCATTTCCTAATTGAGTTTGATTATATTTCCATTGTTATCAGAATAATATTTTTATGATGTACATTTACATGTACTGAGAATTACTAAATGTCTCGTGTCTTTTAAAATAATGTATACCCTTAAGTAGTTGGACATCATATTTCTATAAATATCAATTAGTTCAGGTTGCTTTATAGTGTTGTTAAAATCTTCTGTGTATTTAATAAACTTTTTTGGTCTATTTGTTTTACCAATCACTGAAATCTGCCCCTGTTGCGGATCTGTCTACATCTTTTCCATGCTGTAAAATTTTTCATCACATACTTTGAAATTCTGTTAAGTGCCTGCATATTTCAAACTTCTATGCTTCCTTGAAGTACTGATTCTTCTATTATTACAAATTATCTCTCTCAATCTCTAGTAATACTCTTCCCCTTGAAGTCTACTTTGTCTGATACAGCCATTGCTTAGTGTTTGCATCGTACATTTTCACATAGCTTTACTTTTAAAATAGTTCTTTCTCTATATTTAAATATAATTATTTTTATTCCAAACATAGTTGGCTCTTACTTGTCACCCACTCTGATAATCTTGGGCTTTTAATGGGGGTGGGCATTAGTCCATTTCCATGTAACATAATTACTGATAAGATTAGGCTTAAGTCTAAAATTTGTTACTTATTTTCTATTTATCCTACTTTACCTCTGTTTCATTGCTCCTATTTTTTGTCTTCTTTTCAGTGAATTGAATATTTTCGAAATTCCAATTTTTCTTCTTTTGCTTTCTAACTCCACCTCTGTGTTAATTTTTTACAGATTGTTCTAGAGATTATCTTAGCCATTTTGTTATTATAGTTTACCTTTAAACAATATTTCACTATCTCATAATGTAAGAAGCCGACAACTTTATTATTTCTTCCATCCGTCTCTCATCCTCTGTGCTCTTCTACTATAATTTTACCTGTACTTTTGCCCAAAATTCCAAAATACATTGTTATTGTTACTGTTCTAAACGTTTGCATGTATATACATATACATATGTGTGTGTGTGTGTGTGTGTGTGTGTGTATACACACATACACATTCTAAAAGAAAGCGCTTCATTTCTTCCAGGAGACCTAAGGTTCTGTCTGGTATTATTCTCCTTCATTTTAAAGTATTTCTTTTAAAATTTGTTGCTATGTATTTCAGTTACAGATAAATTATTTCAGCTTTAGTCCATCTGAAATTGTCATTTTCCTCCATTCAGTATTGAATTTTGTTCTTCTGTATGTTACATCTTCCTCTGGCTGCTTAAAGATTTATTACTATTTGACTTTTCAGCAGTTTGACTATGATGTGTCTTGCTGTAGTTTTCTTTTTATTTATTCTCCTTTAGAATTTGCTCAGTTTCTTAGATGTGTGATTAGACAGTATTCAATAATTTTGGAAAGCTCTCAGACATTATCTTTTTAAATATTTTACCTGTCCTATTATCATTTTCCTTCTTCATGCCCAGTTACACGTGTTTTACCATTTGATATTTTGCCACAGACACTGGCTGTTCTGTTTTTCTTTTGTTTCTTTTTCCCTCTCTTGTTTCTGTTTTTGTTTCACTTTGGATACTTTATCTGTTGTCATGTTCATTGATTTTTACCTTTGTTGCCTCTATTCTGATGTAAAATCTATCTAGTGAATTCTTTTTTCTGTCTTATATTTTATTTAATATATCCATTTGGTTCTCCTTTTTGTAGTTTATTTCTTTTTCTTGAAATTTTCCATCGGTTCACACACGTTGGTCACCTTTCCCACCAAATACTTTAGCATTTTTATCAATTATTTTAAAGACCCGTTCTGACATTTTAAATTTCATCATAGTTACTTTAAATACCTTTTCTGACATTTCTAATTTCACAGTCATCTCTGTATTTATCTATATGGGCTATTTATCTTGCTGATTTTGGGTTAAATGCTCTTTCTTATTGTATTTGGGGGGGGCATTAGTTATTTTGTACAAAATAGAAACTTATGTTGTGATGTCAAAAGCAAAACCTGCAAGATATACTTCCTTATACTGATAAGCTGCTAGAGTCAATAAGTTAAGTCAGTAAGATCTATAGTGAAATTTTATTTGTTATGATTTTTATTTGTTACAATTTCCCATTGGCTTTCAGTGTAAGATCAGACATTTTTTTTCAGTAGGGTTTGGTATCTAAGGACTGGTGTTATTCTGATAAGCCATTTGCTCTTTACAGCCAAGACCCAGCTTTAGAAATTGTAAGATAACTTCCCTTCATAGAGAGGCTTTCAATTTTTGAATACTGCTCTTTGGAATCCTGCTCTTTGTCTTCCAGTCCTGCTCTTGGCCTACCCTTGACTCTTGCCTTCTGCCCTGCCTCATCTTTGGAGTACATATGCTTTACACTTTGTGACAACTAAGGATAATTATGAGCATTTTCTCTCAGGTTTCTCACCTTTAGCTTTCCAGAGTTGAAAGCCAAGCATGTCTTGGAAAATTTCTCAGTTTTCCTGTGCCAATCCCAGCCTTCAGTTGCTGAAAGTCTGAAGTGCCTTTAGTGTATTTATCATGTTCTGACCCCAGTCTTTTGTGAAGAACTCCCAGGCACCAAGTGAAAATCTGTGAGAAAAAATTGGTAGCAAGGTTCAGACTCACATGATGCCTATGGCTCATCAGCATCCTAATCTGTTATAATAGTCCATATACAGCCATAAAAAGCTCATGATAATTTATCAGTTCCTTTACCCCTTCTATGGTAAATTTCTCATCGTACCACTACTCCACCAGAGATGAGGTGATAAGCTCCACCACCATAGTTCTCTTATCTCCTAGAAAGTGATGTCACTATCTAGAATTTAGCTGATTAACTTTCATCGAGTCTTCAGGTCTTGCTGGTAAAACAAACAAACAAAAACAATGATTTTGTAGATTATTTGGCTTGTTTTTCATGTTAGGCTATGGGTGATGTTCTTTTGTGACTTTTACATCATTACTAGAAGCAAAACAGGCAATTAGATATTGTCACATTTCTAAAATTAAAAAGAAAGAAATTTTTAATATGATGGACTTGGAAATCATTAGGGATAAACAATCATATGTGATATTTATATCTGTATTCTATGTGCTGACAACCTAAATATTCTCCACTTAATAAAAAAATTCTGAGACATACAATTTTCCTGTACTCCATATTTCTTTCTGATAATCTTAAGAAAACACATTCTTCCACAAAATATCGTGAACATGTTTACACGAAGAACGCAATATTTTAAATTATTTTACCCAATCTAGCAACAAAGAATTGAAATTCAGGAAATAGCTTACTAGATGCCATCTCATGGTGGAATAATGTTATCTAAAGGTGTGTAGCATCTCTGATTTCATGAGACTGCTTGTTAGAATTCTGCCCATGAGATCATTGAATATCAAGTCATTGCCTGCTGAAGTTACTTACGTGGATAAGTTTTGTTGCTTATTTTACCACTGACAAAACAGTAAGAAAAAGACAACAAAAGCAAATACATGTACAGAACTGCATTGCTGCAATTTGGCAACGTGCAAAAATACCGCAGTCTGACAGTGTGAAAAAATGACATTTTCCAGCCATACTTGAATTTGGTCTAATAAGAGATATGTATTTCACATAAAGCACATTTTTATCTATATACGTACCATTGTATATTTTTATCAAAAATTTTCTCTTTCACAGTAAAATAGTGCTGTTATGTGTTGTTTTATGCATTAAATGTGTAGTTTCTAAAGAATGAGCAGAGCTGAGGAAAGCAGTCTTCTGACTGAGCATATTTGCATTCCCAAGAATCTTATTTAATTGGAAGAATTTTACTGCAATTGTCCTTTTTAGTGTTGCAAAGTCTGCAAAATAGTTTGTAAGTCTCCCCACCAATCAGAAAACAAACCTGATTACCATGCAAGATAAGAAACATGTAATATGCTTAATTCAAGTCTGTTTAATTTTATAGGTGATTTTTAGTTTATTAGAATTCTTTTTTTTTTCAGTTTGCAAGTCAGAGAATAAAGAAGGGGAACACAATGCTTCTTTAAAAATATCCTGCACGTGACTAAACCCCAACTACTCTGCAGGTAATGAAACTGTATTTTATATTGAGTTATGCACATCTCATTTAAATATCTGATAAAATTTTTAGGGACGTCTTGACCACACAACTTTGCGTTAACAGAACAATAGCATGTCACTGAATAACAATCGTTGAGATATTCATGAAAGGTCTGCTACCTGTAAGAGCAAGCTAATGATAGGCAAAAAGACTGAGGCGGAAGGAATGCGAGCTGGGGAGGCAAGGTGGGAACTTCTAAAGGATCTCGTACTTGGTGGTATGAAACACTCTTAGGAGTATAGGTCTGGTGTTTCTGGTGAGAGTCATGATGAAATTAAGTCATTTAAAATTTTTAGGCTTAGTCTGAAATTGGATAGTTAATGTCTTAGCAAAGGTATAAAGAATTTTCAATACAGAATATTCTGATGAAGATTTCCTTTGAAACTCATCAAATTCACTCTGAATTCTATTACGGAGTGATCTGTAATTTTATTTTGTATAATAAGTCAGGGCTAGAGATTTAGATAGCTTTGCTTGCTCTGCCTAGTTTCTGGGTCAAAATGAGATGAAATAAGTATAAATATACATCAGAGAATAGAGAAGAACATCATTGCAAATTCCTATGGGTATAAAAAAGGAAATACTCCTGCATTTAAATCTGTATATGCCCTTATTACTTGTGTGATTCAGGCATAATTCAAAAGCTGAGCTTCATCTCTTCTATCTGGCCCTTAGAATTAATTCAAGATTAGAGGCACTATATGCAAAAGACTTACTATAACGCCTGGAACATAGGAGGAATGGAAGAGCAGAGTTTAGTAAATCTTTCATTGGTTAACTCCCAGTGGCCTGATATTTTGGATGAGGATCCTGAACTAAAAGGGTGTTACTAAAAACTCTAACCGATCCATAATTGCAGATCGTCAATGGAATACTAATGTATAGTATCAAGGAACTGAATTTGTGTTAATATAATTGCTTTCTTCATTAAACTAATATATGTTAGTTACTGCTCTAGATGTTTAAACATAATTACACCATAGCCTCATCGACTCTACATTTTAGCTTAATTCTAGGCTTTGTCTCTTTCTCAGACAGGTACTATAAAATAAAAATTAGATAATTCATTTTAAAATCATTAAAAGTAGATTAGAGAATGCATATCTACATATTTAGCTTTGGCATTTAAAGTTGCTTATTAAAAATCATTTATAATTCATTTTATCCAATGTAATAAAAGCATATTCGTTGTGAAGAAATAAATGAATTCAAATATTTTTCATGAGCACTAAAATTGCTGATAATTTCCAAACCTAAGAAGGATTTCCCCTTTCATTTGGAAATTACAGAACAAAGGCAAACATTTAAAACGGGAACACATGATAAAAATGGGGAATTTTCTATGTTCTATAAAAATGACAATGCATTTCAGAAATCTACTTTAAGGCAAAAGATAAAATGACATATATGACTTAATTGCCACATAACAATAAATTTAATATTTAATAGTTTTTATGGCTTAACATGCCAGACATTGTGCTACATTCTTATATATGTTACTTCAATTAATTCTCATAGCAATCGTATGAAATAAGCATAGTATCTCTCTTTTACACATGTGGAGTTCACACTTCTAGAATTCTATGGGCTTAGATTTGAGTTAATTAATTCTTTTTTACATAATTGTGGTAAAATATACATAAAATGACATTTACCATTTGAACCACTTTGAAGTTTATGATTTAGTGACATTAAGCACATTTATATTGGTGTGTAACCATCACAACTATCCATCTCCAGAACTTTTCATCATCTCAAACTGAATCTCTGTATCTCTTAAACAATAACTTCTCATTTTCTTCTTCCCTCAACCACTATTCTACGTTCTGACTCTAAGAATTTGACTGTTCTAGGTACCTCATGTAAGTGGGAATAATACAATATTTGTCTTTTTGTGTCTAGCATATTTCACTTAGTATAATATCCTCAAGTTTCATCCATGCTGTAACATATATTAGAATTTCCTTCCTTTTAAGGCTGAATAATAATCCATTGTATGCATATATATATCATATTTTGTTTATCCATTCATTTGTTGATGGACATTTGGGTTATTTCTCCCTTTTGGCTATTGTGAAGAATGTTATTATGAACTTTGGTATACAAATACTGTTTGAAGCTCTGCTTTCATTTCTTTTGGATATATACTTACAAGTGGAATTGCTAACTCACATGACATTTGGGTTATTTCTCCCTTTTGGCTATTGTGAAGAATGTTATTATGAACTTTGGTATACAAATACTGTTTGAAGCTCTGCTTTCATTTCTTTTGGATATATACTTACAAGTGGAATTGCTAACTCACATGACATTTGGGTTATTTCTCCCTTTTGGCTATTGTGAAGAATGTTATTATGAACTTTGGTATACAAATACTGTTTGAAGCTCTGCTTTCATTTCTTTTGGATATATACTTACAAGTGGAATGGCTGACTCACATGGTAATTGTATGTTTAAGTTTCGAGGCCTCACAATTACTATTTTCCAGAGCAACCATACACCATTTTACATTACCACCAGCAGCCCACTAGAGTTCTAATTTCTCCATAACCTTGCTAACACTTGTTATTTCTTTTCTTTTTTTTTCACATTAATAGTATTTCACTGTAGTTTTGATTTGCTTTTTTCTTTTCATGCACTTATAGTCATATGTGCACATTCTTTGGAGAAATGTATATCAAGTTCTTTTCTACTTTTTAGTTGAGTTCCTTATTGTGGAATTGTAGGAGACTTTTTTGTATATTCTAGATATCAATTCCTTATCAGATATATGATTTTCAAATATTTTCTCCTATTCTGTGGATTGTCTTCTAACTTTTTCATTAGTGTCCTTTGATGCACAAAAGTTATTTGTTTTGAAGAAGTTCAATTTATCTATTTTCTCTTTTGTTGCCTATGTTTTTGGTGTCATACCCAAGAAGTCATTGTCAAATCCATTGCTGTGAATATTTCCTCTTTGTTTCTTCAAAGAGTTTTATAGTTTTAGCTTTACATTTAGGACTTTGATCCATTTTGAGTTAATTTTTATATGGTTTTAGCTAAGGGTTCAATTTCATTCTTTTGCGTGTGGATATCCATGTTTCCCAGCACAATTTTTAAAAAAGACTAACATTTCCCACTGACACCATTGTTAAAAATCATTTGACAATATATGTGAGAATTTATATCTGGGCTTTGGTCTATAGATCTGTCTTCATGCCGGTATCACACTGATCTGATTACTATAATAAATTTTGAAATCAGGAAGTGCAAGTTCTTCCACTTTTTCCTTTTCAAGAGTGTTTTGACTACTCAGGATCCCTTGAGATTGCATAGGAAGTTTTGGAGAGTTTTCTTCTATTTCTGCAAAGAAACATCAATGGGATTTTGATAGGGATTGCACTGAATCTGTACATTGCTTTGCATAGTACTGACATCTTAACAATATTGTCTTCCGATTCGTGAGCATGGGACGTCTTTCCATTTATTGGCATCTTTCTTAATTTCTTTAAGCAATGTTTTGTAGTTGTCAAGGTATAAGTCTGTTGCCTCCTCTGTTAAGTTTATTCCTAAGCATTTTATTCCGTTTGAGGCTGTTTTTTGTTTAATTTTCTTTTTATATTGTTCATTGTTATTGTAGAGAAACACAATGAATTTTTACATGTTGATTTTGTATCTCGTAATTTTGCTGAATTCATTTATTGATTCTAATTAATTCTAGTATTTTTAATAAAATATTTAGAGGATGTTGTATATAAGATCATGTCATCTGTGAAGAGAAATAATTTTACTTCTTTTACAATTTAGATTCCTTTTATTTATTTGTCTGGCCTAATTGCTCTGGCTAGAACTTCCAATACTATGTTGAATAGAAGTAGTGAAGTGGACATCTTTGTTTTGGTCCTGCCCTTAGAGTAAAAACTTTTAGTCTTTCACTGTTGGGTATAGTGTTAGCTGTGGATTTTCCATATTTGGTCTTTACTGTGTTGAAGATGTTTCTGAGTCCACTCATTCTTATCTCAGAGTCTGCAATGTTAACTAATACCTCTCAGTTGCTTCCTACTTCTGTATCAAAATTTTTTATTGAATTACAGAAGTTATCTATCAAGTGCTAACTCACTCCAGGGCACTGTGCTACCTACTGGTATTTCTGAGATTCATCCAACATATCTGTTGCTCTTTGGTGCTTAAAAATGTAGTGGAAAGAATATATCATTTGAGTTTTAACAGAAGAATATGCACAGAATGCTAGGAGCAGAGAGAGAGAGAGAGAGAGAAATAGAGAGGGACATAACTTAATTCTTCCTTGATGGAGGAGGTCAGATACATCCCAGAGGTGAGCACTGAAGAATAATTATCTATTTGGTGAATAAGTATCCTGACATTCAGGAAGTACAGGTTGATTCTAAAGCATTCCAGAAATAGAACACATGATACACACTGGGAAGGGAATATATGTCAGGCTCAGGGATTTGCAAATAGAGATGCCTAAATTGTGTCATGTGAATTTGGTATGTATCTTGATATGAAAAGATACATTTAAAATGTAATTGGTAATTACATTTTAATAACAGCACACACAAACATATACACACAAAAGGAGGAAGAATATTTATTTATTTATTTACTCATTTCTCTTGCCTAACTACTTCCCAATAGGTGTTAATAGGATCTAGGAATTGAAGGGCTACATTTAGAATTAGATTTTTCTGTTTAAACATCATTTTTTAACATTTGCATTCGACTTTTGTAATGAGATTAATAATAGCATAGATACCTATATTATGCTTATTTGGTTTGCATTTTATAGGCAGATATTGTATGAATAATTTTTGTATTAATTGGTTCTTAAATTCATCCAATTTTTTGGTTTGCTGGTCAACAAACAAGTACTTTTAAAATAAGAATAATGCATATTTTAAGTCCCTGAATAACTGAAGATGTCTTACTATTGTCTTTACCCAAGAAATACAGGTTTGGATGAGAAAAAAATTCTTTACAACATTTTTCCTTTCAAAATTTTGCATATATTTCTCCACTGTCTTCTAACATTTAGAGTTGCTGAGAAGTGTGCAGTCAGCTTAACTTTGCCTCTTCTGTAGACAAGTTCTTTTTTCTCCTCTACCTAGGTTACACCTGGGTTTTTTCCTTATCTTTCTTCCTCATCTTTTTTATGGCCTAAGGAAACCTGTATTTAATTTTTAATGTTTGACTATGGTTTCTGTTACAATTGCTCTGTATTCTTCTTCAAAATTATATTGAATCTCAATTTCTGTCATAATTATTTAAAATTGATTTCTTAATTGTTCTCATCTATTTTTTTTATGCTGCATCATTGGAAAATTTATCAGAAAACATTTCCCTTATTATTAACTCAGTTGTCTAAAACACTAATTAAGTTCTTTTTAGACACAAAGATTAAAGAATATAATTAGAATTTCCAAACACAGATAGATTGCAAGATTATATTTATGCAAAAAGTTCAAATGGTCTGATCAGATGAAAGAATGGTGAAGTAAAGTGATTATTGCCAGACTGGCATACTAAATAAGATTTTTTTTAAAAAACCTAAAATTTAAATTGTGGAATAAATACATGTGTGTTTATTTGAATATCAATTCAGAAAGTTATTGTATCATTTTTAAAAGTAAGAAAAAAAAGTAATTTAAAGAAGAATGAAGAGCATGTTGAATGCATGGAGTCATCTTACAACTGTGGTATTTATAAGTCAAATCCATCTTGGAATATACTGTTTAATATTGTTCTCCACATTCCAGGGATGAAGAAGAATGGGTTGTTTAACAAAAAGAAAAGGAAAGAAGGAAATTTAGAATCAGGAAGACTCAATACAATAAAAGTAATTATTTTCGTAAAACTTTTAGAACACTGGAGTTAAGTGAAATACTAAAAATTTAGTCAGGTAACCTATCTGTCAACATGGGAGAGGGGAGGAGGTATATATTGTCATATGAACCTCTAATTTAAGATTCTGGAGTTCAATTATGCTTCATTCGATTTGGCTCATGCAGGTTGGAAGTTAATATGAGCCATCAGTAAGAGTAGTGTAAATGCAGGGCTTACATATGGACTGAAACAATCTTAAAAATGACCTTGCAGCCAAGATGAAGTTTCACTTAATTTTATAAGTACTAAGGTACACAGAGCTTTTTTTTTTTAACATCTTTATTGGAGTATAATTGCTTTACAATGTTGTGTTAGTTTCTGCTTTATAATAAAGTGAATCAGCTGTACATATACATATATCCCCATATCTCTTCCCTCTTGCACCTCCCTCCCTCCCACCTTCCCTAACCCACCCCTCTAGGTGGTCACAAAGCACCGAGCTGATCTCCCTGTGCTATGAGGCTGCTTCCCACTAGCTACTGGTTTTATATCGGGTAGTGTATATATGTCCATGCCACTCTCTCACTTCATCCCAGCTTACCCTTGCCCCTCCCTGTGTCCTCAGTCCACTCTCTAGTAGGTCTGCATCTTTATTCCCGTCCTGCCCCTAGGTTCTTCATGACATTTTTTTTTTTTTTAGATTCGATATATATGTGTTAGCATACGGTATTTGTTTTTCTCTTTCTGACTTACTTCACTCTGTATGACAGACTCTAGGTCCATCCATGTCACTACAAATAACTCAGTTTCGTTCCTTTTTATGGCTGAGTAATATTCCATTGTATATATGTGCCACATCTTTATCCATTCATCTGTTGATGGACACTTAGGTTGCTTCCATGTCATGGCTATTGTAAATACTACTGCAATGAACATTGTGGCATATGACTCTTTGAATTATGGTTTTCTCTGGGTACATGCCCAGTGGTGGGATTGCCGGGTCATATGGTAGTTCTATTTGTAGTTTTTTAAGGAACCTCCATACTGTCCTCCATAGTGGCGATATCAATTTACATTCCCACCAACAGTGCAAAAGGGTTCCCTTTTCTCTACACCCTCTCCAGCATTTATTGTTTGTAGATTTTTTGATGAGGACCATTCTGACCAGTGTGAGATATCATCTCATTGTAGTCGTTGTTTTTATTTTTGGTTTTGTTTTGCGGTACGCGGGCCTCTCACTGTTGTGGCCTCTCCCACTATGGAGCACAGGCTCCGGATGCACAGGCTCAGTGGCCATGGCTCACGGGCCCAGCCACACTGCGGCATGTGGGATCCTCCCGGACCAGGGCACAAACCCGTGTCCCCTGCATCAGGAGGCAGACTCCCAACCACTGCGCCACCAGGGAAGCCCTTCATGGTAGTTTTGATTTGCATTTCTCTAATGATTAATGATGTTGAGCATTCTTTCATGTGTTTGTTGGCAATCTGTATATCTTCTTTGGAGAAATGTCTGTTTAGGTCTTCTGCCCATTTTTGGATTGGGTTGTTTGTTTTTTTGGTATTGAGCTGCATGAGCTGCTTGTAAATTTTGGAGATTAATCCTTTGTCTGCTGCTTCATTTGCAAATATTTTCTCCCATTCTGAGGGTTGTCTTTTTGCCTTGTTTATTGTTTCCTTTGCTGTGCAAAAGCTTTTAAGTTTCATTGGGTCCCATTTGTTTATTTTTGTTTTTCTTTCCATTTCTCTAGGAGGTGGGTCAAAAAGGATCTTGCTGTGATTTATCTCATAGAGTGTTCTGCCTATGTTTTCCTAGACAACATAGAGCTTTTTGAGCAGAGATGTGATTCAAACACAGGTGCATATTTGGAAATTTAAACTGCTTTGATATTGAGTAGGAGACATATGGAAACTAGATAGAAATCTGTTTCAATAACCAAACAGGCATGTTAACTCACTTGATTAGAATGGAAAATTTTGTTATAGTCCAGGAGCTATTATAAAGCCAATATAACTGAACCTCAGAACAGAGAAGGATCAATACTAAGCAGACATTATATATTAGCAGTGTGTACTTACAACTGACCAGATTTATTCCTATGTGTTTAGAGACAAATATGACAGGAAAATGACAGCTGGCAATAGTGTCACATTCCTGCACTCTCTTGAATGCTCCCCCATCAAGACTGCTGATTTCTCAGTTAAAATATATCTATTTTCCCTAAAAATCATTCCCCTTGTCACTGGAAATCAAGTTGTGTTCTTCCAGTTTCCTATTTTAGCACAATTCAGGAAGATTCTGCTGATAAAACGGAAAGTTTACTATTTCTCCATTCAATTTTTAGAAAGGCATTATCCACAATCAAGGTGGAAATCTCAACAAATGAGATAGATTTGGACTTCCTGAGCCCAAGATATTGTTTGGTTTATGGCAGAATTCGAGGACAATGCTGGGAATATGGGAATAGCACTTAGATTTTTCCATCGTATTTTCTCCGGCTATAGCAAAGACCAATGTAAAGTACTTGGTAACATAATGATGTTACTCTCAGGACTACATGCATGTCTTCATGGAAATAGGACTACATGCATGTCCCCACATGCATGTGCACACACGCACACACACATACACATGCATGCACACTTCTTCATATTAAAAAACATTAGGTCAAGATGATGTACATCAGATCAGGATGATGATTTACAGGATTAGCAATTTTGGGTAGAAATATCCCCATGTTAATATTCTCTAATTCAAGTTACAATGAAGGTGAAGCAATGTTCAGTTATGTGATGTCTCAGTAAGATTAATAAGGAAAATGAAAACCAAAAAAAAAATAAGCTTAGGGTTTTTTTAATTGTTATGCAACGAATAAAACTTAAAAAAAATTTTTTTATAGCTTGTGTAGATCCACATTACTGGTACACAGCCAGCAGTGTATGGTTGAAAGCCCATCTCAAAATTAGTATATGATTCTTTTCCCTGTGGTGCACACTGTGATGTGCTGCCCAGGTGCCCAGTTGTTGGGTGGCCTATGCACAGGTATCAGTCAGCTATCACCTCCTTCAGGGATTGCCTCAGCTGGAGAAGGCCGTCTCCCCAAGATGGCAGCCTTTCTCCCCGTGGCTCACATCTAATGACTGATCTCTGAAAGATGACTTTGGCCTGGCCAGCTCAGCACAACTAGGGACAACTCTGAGGGGCCATTCTACCTCCAGAACTTTCCATGGAGTTAACCTAGACTGTCTTGGGTCTGCATCACAGTTCAACTGCTTCCTCTGCCAAATCCTGAATTCTCTACCATCTTTTTCAAGTACTAAGCCCAAGGGGATGCCTTACTAAAGGCCCTGCATGGTAAGAGCCATCATAGCATTGGCAACATAAATCGTGACACATCTTTTATTAGAAAACTAGGAAGACATTTATTTAAAAAAAAAAAAAACTCATTTATTTCTCAATAAAAGTTGTGTGCTAAGTTCACTGAAATATAAAGTTCAAGCTACTATTTTGAAATTCCCAATATGGAAATACCCTACTTCGTGATCCTGCACCAGTTCTTAGGCAATGACACCTGAACACCTGTGTGTTCATTCCCCACATTCAGTGCTATGCTTCACTGGCAAAGAAAGGACAAAGATAATTTTCCATAGCAACTAAAAATTTGATAAGTCAAACAAGCTATTCTCATGCCCTCAAACCTCCACCATCATCCAGAAATAGAACTGGAATAAAACAGTAGACACCTGATGTGAAAGGAAAACACTGTCTGTGAAAACATTTGAAAATCAATATAATGTGGAAAACAACTATCTATGTTGAGCAAAATTCTTAGGCAAAAGTAATTTATTTGCCTTCCTTTAGACAGAGCCTTAAAAAAAACAACTATCATAATTGAATTCTAATAAATCAGTATCATATGATTCAATTTTGTCTCAAACCTTATCTGTGGAACAAAGCTAGGTACAATAAATCTTTTAGCTATGAACAGAGGGAATTCCAATATTTCACAAAAAGCAGAAATGTTATATCAATGGAACCTGATAAAGCGTTGTGTCACAAAAAGGTAAAATGGATAGGCTTTTAAGGAGAAATCTTGGGAAATTTACAAATTAAAATAAAAATACTTGTAACCTGCTATGGGTTGAACTGTATTCTTCCTAAAAAAATGTAGGCTGAAGCCCTAACTCCCAATTCCTCAAAATGTGGCGTTATTTGGAAGTGAGATCTTTACAGAGATAATGAAGTTTAAGAAAGGTCGTTAAGAGTGGATTCTAATCCAATATGACTGATGTCCTTTATAAAAGGCAATTTGGATACAGAGACTGATGTGCACAGAGGGAACACTGTGGAAAGATGCAAGGAGATACCCTGTGAAGACTGGAGCTAAGCTGCCTCAAGCCCAGGAACACACTTCTGCAGCCGCGGAAAACACAAGGGAGGAGCCACCTTCCACTGATTTCAGAGGGAGCACAGCCCTGCTGATACCTAGACTGCACACATCTAGCCTCCAGAAGCGTGAGACAGATTTCTGATTTCTAAGCCACTCTGTGCTTCCTTGTTATGGCAGCTCTAGGAGAGAAAAACATAGCCTAACATTTAAAAAATTGATTTCGATATTTTCTCATTTTCTAGTGTTTTCTCGACCTTGTGTTCAGTTATATGATTTGATTCATTATATTTATATATTATATATAAAACAAATTCCACACGTATTATATATATAACGTATATATTATATATGTTATATATAGAACAGATATATATACTATACATAGAACTGAAACGTGATCAGTTATATGATTTGATATAATATGTATTATATTATATATTATATATAGAACAGATATATTATACATATATACACACACACAAACACACGAGAATCTATTTTGTATATTTATATGGAAATGGTTTCAAAAGCCACAGTTGCATGTTATCACTATTTTATAATATAACATTACAAAAAGTCTTACAAAAAGCATTATGCTAAGCTGAAATATCCAACTTTACAGAAAAATATGCCCTTGAAGGAAGTCTGGTCTGAAATCACTTTAAGCAACTGCAAATGTCAGCCTGGGTTTAAGGAGCTGAACTCCAACAGGGCAACTGAGTATTTGTGCCAGTTCTGAACAACAACTTCCTTGCTGTTACTACAACTGGGTGATGAAGTTATAGCATAATGTTAATAAAATGCAATTCCTTCACTCAAACTCTGCTCTTATTTTTAGTTATATTAATGTCATAACTGCCTAACTGGGCATGCTAATAGCCCTGATGATTAGGTTAAAAGATTATGAGGGAAGAAATTAGAATGATTTAATTTTAAAGAATCAAGTTCAGGAAAGTTGTTCATAACTTTTTTTTAAATAAAAAATTTAAATAGTTTTTAAAAATATTTATTTATGTTTGGCTGCGTTGGATCTTCATTGCTGTGCGCAGACTTTCTTCCGTTGCAGCAAGCGGGGGCTACTCTTCGTTGTGGTGTGAGGGTTTCTCATTGCAGTGGCTTCTCTTGTTGCAGAGCACAGGCTCTAGGCATGTGGGCTTCAGTACTTGTGGCACACGGGCTCAATAGCTGTGGCTCCTGAGCTCTAGAGCATAGACTCAGTAGTTGTGGTCCGCGGGCTTAGTTTCTCCGCGGCATGTGGGATCTTGCTGGACCAAGGTTCAAACCCATGTCCCCTGCACTGGCAGGCGGATTCTTGACCACTGCACCACTAGGGAAATCCCACAGTATTTAATAATAATGAATAAGTGATTAAAGACACTTCACAGGTTTTGTTTAGATCCTCAGTAACGTATCGGGATGTCACAAAGTGTCAGCTATTTCAAGTTTCTCAGAGATATCCTCCTGAGGCTATCCCATTTTGTCTTTGCCATCACCTCATAATATAAACATGAGGACTCCCAAAGGTTGTAATCTCATGCTAGGAAATAGGAGGCATAGAAGAAGTTATCAGCAAAGAGATACTGAGCTGTGTGTGAGCATATCCCCAATAATAAACGTTTCTGGCTGGAAATGCCGAAAGTACCTTAGGGACTGGTTATACCTCAACACAAAAGGCTATCACTTGTCAGTAAGAGTAAACACAATCATTATAAACAATCAAAACACTGTCCTGCACAGAAAATGGTCCCAGAATAGTCAGGGAAACAGACCTAGTTCATTGGATTTTGACTTTTGTAGATTGCTCTGTCTAATCATTCACCGTTTGCATGCGACAGTAGCACCCAGACATAACTGATGTTCTAAACATCTCAGGGCATATACCCAAGTAACCATGTGTCAGGAAAATACAGTCCTTCAAGGATGATGGGTATCTTCCTACTCACTCACAAATATGTCATGCCAGCACATACAATATATTTTCATTTTACTTTAATTAGCATTGTATTCTTTTATGTATTGAAATAACTTAAAGTATTTAAAATTTCCAGTGTGAGATTGGTCTTAGAGCCAGGCATACTCACCAAAGCTTGCCAGGGGTGCTCACTGCTGGCCATTGCCAGAAATCATCCCAATGGCTCCATTACAACTGTGATGAAAGTGATTTTCCCGTACTTAGGATACCTGTAAGTTAATTATATTAATTAGTTTATACTTTCAACCTTGACATTTTACTGGTAGTTAGAGTGAAATGCAAGGTCAATATTAGTGTGTTATTTAGTGTGGGCTATGGGAGAAGAATATGCTGAAGACAAATTTAATCTTTTAACAATTTTCTTAAGAAAACAAACTGTTAGTGACCTCTGAGAAGGGAGAGTTACGAAGAAAGAGAGAAGGGGAGGGAGGGGGAGAGAGAAAGGATGGTGGTGGGGAGAGGCAGCTATTAGAATTAACACATTGAAAGTGAAGAAGAAAAAGTGAGGTGATGCTTAAATTGGGAAATTCTCAATAGAGTCAAGACAATGAGCAAGTTCAGTAGTCAAATCTAACTGTCTGGACATTCACTGTGTTCCTACATCCATTTTGATGCCTGCAAATCCCGTGAAATATTAAGTGTTTTCAATGTTCTTTTGTTAAGTAATGTTTGGCTATTCCCATTCTGATTGTAAATTGCATATTATCAGTAATCCTGTACTTATCAGTTCATGAGAGAACTTCTATCAAATAATGCTCTCAGTTATAGAAAAGCTTAAAGTTAAACAACTTTTTAATGTTTTCTATAGATTAGCAAAAGGATGATGCATTAGCCTATGCCTAGAATAGTCAGAGAAATATTCTAGTGGGTAATGACTTTGATCTGAGTATTAAATGAACTGACATTTTCCAGATGGACAGAACAGGTAAATAAAGGAGGAAGTAACAGTGAGAAGTGACCTAGATTGCTGTTAAATGCATGTACTATGTCATAGGCATGGATTCCAATTTGAGGTTTTCTATGTACTGCATGTATTATCAAGCCAAGTAACCTAATCTTTCTTGACTTTAATTTCCTCATATAAATAAGGGCTATAAAAGACCAACCTCATTAGGTTGTTGGAAGAGGTAAGTGAGATAATGCAGGTAGGTAGTCATAGAGCACGCAGTGTCTGACATATAGTAAGTGCTCAATAAGTGTTGGTCATCATTATTTTTATTATCATCCTCCTCACATCAAAGTGCCTTTTGAAGTGTGTATTCAATTCACTGTGGATTTCCTTTATTTTCCAAGTGAAACAGCAACAATAATAGACCATAAAATAATAAAGCTCTGAGTTGATATAATAAAATTTGGCACATTTCTGAAATTATTACTTTTGTTTTTAGGTAATCATTACATACATTAAGTAATCTTGTATAACATCAGTCAATAATCTCAGTTAATTATTTAAGTTGTTTTCAGTTCTAGTTTACAGAAAGTTAATCAGATATTAATCCCTGATAATTGTCAGGACTCTTAGACAAGTTTAATTTCCTCAATCCAGAGATTTTCTTATTTTTATTTTAGTCCTCCTTGCTATTTCAACCTAGACTTTTGTACTGATTCTGTTTGAAGCATCACAACATAAAATCTTCTCAAAATTGAAGCTACAGTTACATACTAAAGTATAATAGCAATGTCTAAACCAGCTTTTCCAATTTTTTCCTGTTATAGTAATGATCTAGATCATGTGTTTGTTTATTCTTGACTTGACAGGTTTGGACATTTCACCTTATTGAGTTGGCGTTATTGCTGCTACATCAATAGAGGGGACAGAAGCAGAGCATGATGGGTCAGACTTAATTCTTTTCCCTATCTGGCTTCTCTGATGACTCAATTGCTCTCAACAAACAGCTCTTGAAGACTGTGTATACCATGTGTAGAATTCCCTTAGGTTCACAGGGAACAAAGCAACTTATCTTAGCATCTTCTTTTCTGTTCAAACCACTCTCCAGAACTGACTGATTTTCTTTTTTTCAGTAATAGGACTCAAGGTCTCTCCACAGTACTGTAGAGATATGAAAATTTTTGTTGGATTTTCTTGAGATCAACACAGATACTTTTCTTTTTTTTTTTTTTTGGCTGCATGGGGTCTTCGTTGCTGCATGCAGGCTTTCTGGCTTTCTCTAGTTGCGGCGAGTGGGGGCTACTCTTCTGGGGGCTACTCTTCGTTGAGGTGTGTGGGCTTCTCATTGCAGTGGCTTCTCTTGTTGCGGAGCACAGGTTCTAGCGCTCGGGCTTCAGTAGTTGTGGCACGCGGGCTTAGTTGCCCCTTGGCATGTGGGATCATCCCTAACCAGGGATCGAACCCGTGTCGCCTGCATTGGCAGGCGGATTCTTAACCACTGCGCCACCAGGGAAGTCCCAACACAGATACTTTTGACTCTCATCTTGTGTGGAGGGAAAATAAGCCTTCAAATGGTGTTCTGATATCTACTCGGATGTAACTGAGATGATTCAAGTAGATTGCAAGTTCTTTGATATAATAATTATTTCATTCAGTTATTATGCATTTATATACCATCTAATCTGTACTGAGATATGGTATCTTCTTAAACATTTATTGAATTGAAAAATAATATATCATTGATGGTTTCATTTAGAAAAAACAGGCAATAAGAATATTTCAAAGAAATGGTTTGCTAAGTCAGACTCACAGGAATAAGAGATTTTAGACACTATCACACTTTACTATAGATGTCAAGGATACAAGTATCCATGAGGCAGAAATAAAGCAAAAAATAATGGGTCACCAATATAGCTCATAAGGTGCTTTTTGCTGCATCAGGACATAGCCTGGCTAAATCTGATTTAGCAAATGAGTTCTCTAAGGGCTGTATGTACCATCACTTACACAAAATAAGTCATCTTGATCATGAAATATTATATTCATCTCTGTGGATGCATCACCACAAACCTAAGGCCTTAAAATAGCAGAAATGTATTATCTTACAGCTCTGTAGATTAGAAATCCAAGGTGGGTCTCACTGGGATAAAATCAAGGTTTGACAGGGCTGCATTCCCTTCTGGGGGCTCTAAGGAAAAACCAATTTCCTTGCTTTTTCCAGGTGCTAGAAGTCGACAGTATGCCTTGGCTTTGACCTCCTTCCTACGTCTTCAAAACCAGAAACCATGGGTGGAGTCCTTCTCACACTGCATTACTCTCACCTTTTCTGCATCCCTTTTCCACTTTTAAGGATCCTTGTGATTACACCGGGTATATGCAGATAATCCAGGATAATCTCCCTATTTTAAGGTCAGCTGACTAGAAACTTGAATGCCATCTGGAACCTTAATTCCTCATTGCCATGTAAGGTGACATATTCAAGGTTTCCGTGAATTAGCACGTAGACGTCATTGGGGGGGCTTTATTCTGCCTATGTCAAGCATCTCCATTTTATGCTCTGATACTGACATAACAGATGATACATTCAACCAATCCACAGATTTCAGATTTGTTTATCATCAGTAAATCTAGAAAGACCAGAGGCATTCTGCTAAAATCACTTCAAAGTTAGCAACTCTTCCATCAGCAAAGACCATTAGTGTGTTGCCAGGTGATTTGACAGGCTGCCTTTTTCTTTCCTTGGATAATCTGGTAAACGGAGAAAGTGGATTGCAGGCCTTTTGCTAATCCTTACTTTCCAAAATGATATACCATGTAATTTAAAGTCTTGGTTTGAGTGCCTCTGTATCAAACCAGATATACATTATCTTTTGTAATATCTAATATATTACAGCTGTACATCAACCAATAGTTGAATAATAAAAGTACAAAGTTTCATATGTAATTAATTTTCCCTTTTCACATACAAGAATAAGTCAACCATCTATTCTTCTAGATATAGAAATTATATATATAGTTATATGGAAAGAATTATATATATAAAGAGAGAGATGCGGGGGTAGAATATTTTTAATTTTGGCCACATGCATCTGATCTCCATCTCAGTGAGTAAAGAATTTAATGACCTTGAGCGCTACCCTTTTTGAAGATTATGGAGCTGATTCTATCCAAGGTCATATACCTCAAGTAAGTCTGTTGCCACATAGCACATGTGAGAGAGCATCATCATTTGCTATTTTGTGTCAGGATCCGGGATCCCTTAGGTTATATTTGGCATGATAACTGATTAAGAGAAATTTCTTTTTTTAAATTAAGAGTTAATGTATTATTATTCCCTTAAGAACAGTATGTCTTTGATGCAAACAACCACCTACTAGAAATTTTTCTCCCCAGAAAAATCTACACCCAAGTATTCACTTTGCTTCTTCCCTGCAGAGAAATGTCCCATCCAAAAGAGCAATCCATCAGTATCAGTTCACTCATCTTTATTTCTTCTCTTATACCACTTCTCAGGACCTGAAACTATAGCATTTATTTATTTGCTTACTTACTATAGCTTCCCTCCTCAACTAATATGTAAACTCCATGAGGGAGAAACCTAAATAGTGCTTGGTGTTTAATAAATATTTTCTGAATAAATGAATGGATTATCATAGAAAAGATGTAGCAGTTCTACCAAATCTGTAGGATTTTTTTCCCAGCTCTTTCTGTAGGAACAATTTCAAAAAATCAGCTTTTAAAAGTTTAAGATTTGATAGTTAGAGCAACATATTTTACAAATATACTATTATTGGTATGTAGACTGAATAATGGCCCTCCAAAGATGTCAACATCCTAATCCCCGGAGTCTGTGAATATGTTATTTTACTGGCAAAAAGGACTTTGAAGGTTAGGACTCCAACATATCTTTGCGGGGGTGGGGGGGCATAATTTAACCGCAAACATGTTGCAGTTTGGATTCAGAAAAAGTAATATCCAAGGATGTTATAATCTCAGTAGCATATAAAAATCCAGCTTACTCATTTTCAAAGAGTTGTGAAATGTCAGTACTACTTGGCATCTAAATAAAGGAGTGTTTAATGTGTACTAATCACCATAAAGGCACATTATTTCTAACTCTCATTCTATTCCAGGACATAGACTCAAGTCATACTTTCAGAAATAATGAATAAACAACTATCACAAAGGTGGCTATAGTTAATTTGCTTTGGTAAAAAATCAAGTGATCAGAAAGAAGCTGAACTTGTTTACAATAACGAACAAACTCTTAACGAAGATCATTTCTGAATGTCCACATTTTGTTATCCAACATTTGAGAGATAATAACTATTGTGACAGGGTTTTATAGGTATTACTGCCTATATCTTAAAGACCATTAGAATTTCTTTTTTAAACCAAGGAAACTGAAGCAGAGGAACATTAATTAACCTACCTAAATTCACACAGACTGTAAGTGCTAAAAGGAGGCATTGAATCCATATGGGATGCCAAAGCCTATATTCCTAACCATATTGGCTCCTGTAGCTAGGGATAGAATTACTGCATAACTATCTTCTATAGGGGTTCTGTGAACTCTGGAGAGAATCTGAGTTACATGCTTTGGAGACATACTCAGATAAGTGCCAGGAGTCTCCAAAGCCATTCTGACCCATCCCCTTCTTTTTACTCACTTAATGAAAGAAAAAAGGAACATGATGATAGTACATACTGGTAGGATTGGAGAGGTCCAAAATTAAGAAAAACCCCCAATGTAACCCACCTTTTCCAGTGGTAAAGGTTGAAAACTTAGTTTACACTACACATGAACCAATCCTTTTTTTTTTAATCTTATGACGCTGATGTGTAGCTTAAACTTATCCACTCAAATCACAGTGGAGAATTAACCTATGGGTGGGTTCTGCGCCAGTGTTATCCTTGTAAATTCTGTCTTCTTGGAAGTATGAGTGTGCTGAGTAGAGCAGAATTAACGCTTCACCCTTCTAAACTGTCAGTTAAATTGCAGGTAACAATTTGGGTATTTTGTGAATAGTTCTGAAAAATGAGGTTTGTACCATGTTGTATTACACATATCCAGTTCTTATAATTTAGCAAGTTAGATATTTTAATATAAAAGATCACAATTTCTAGTATTTAAAAATATACGTTGCCAAAACTAATCTATAATATATTATCATGGTATAAAACTTTAAATGAATAAATCATTAGATACTGAAATTTGAATTAATAAATATTAAATGAGTTGATAAATCCAAAGATGTGTGTCTTTAGTTATAAAATTGAAATATGTATATGTATGTGTATGTATATACCAAGAAAATAATGTCATTATTACATATTTTTCTAATTAAAAATCTAGCAGTTGCCTTTTTATTTATCTTCATTGAGATTCCTGGGCAGGAAAGTACAATACTACTAAATTAGATCAGCACACCTTAACAAGATCTAGTTAGCAACAGGCTTAGAAGGAAATTGTGTTTTTGTTATTGACTTATATCTAAGTTTTTAGTTAAAGCACACATATATTTTAACAATAGCTGGGAACACAGTTGTGCTATTCTTCAAAACAATGCAACTGAATAAAAGTATGCTTACTATAAAATTCTCCAATTTTATTTTAATGAAATTATGCCATACCTAAAACAAAAGGTAATCCAATGTATCAAGCTTATGTGTACAAAAGCCTTAATTGATGCAAAATTTTTTGATTATGAAAGCGAATGTTTTTGACAGTTCTTGAAAACACTAAAATTATAAATAAGATTATAAAAATCATTTTGGAAAAAAGATTTTAATATATATAGCCACAATATTTTACACTATACAATTAAAAGTTGACTGTATACATTTATTTTAATGGCTTGGCTGTCAGTTAAAAATGCCTTAAAAGTACCCAGTGTTGATGATAATGACAAATCAAGTGAGATTACTGAAAATGTATCAAGAACTTCTATAACATTTCATAAATAATAAAAAATTAAAATAAAATCACACAATGAAATACTTCACAAATTAAAAATTACTGAAAGAATAAGCATATACATTTAAGATTACTTGCACAGCTAGACACCAGCTCAAAACTCCAGTCAGTTAAAGAACTAAATAAATATTTAATACATTATCAAATAAAAAGTTATATCTACAATGTATGGGAAAGTGACTATGTTTCCAAATAATTTAAAAGTTGAATGCAATCTTTTTAATTTCAGAGTAAAAGTAATTCTTGATTACGTAATTTACTAAATTAGAATCAGAATTACGTTGAGGCCAGGTGTCAGAAAGCAAAAGTGAATGACTTTATACTTAGTTACTCCAGATTCCTTGTACTCTCTACCTTGATCTTTCCTCAGTTCCTCAGTGCTCAGTGACAAGATTCACCAGTATACCTTGATGTGGCCATAGGGTAGTTTATAGCCAGTGTCCACTCAGACCAGTCAGTACCCATGACAAACTATGTGTTAAGTATTTTGACTATCACTACTTCTAGTGGCCCTAGAGCCTTCCCTGATGCCCATTTACAAAAGATCTTCACAGAAAATATCACTCTGAAATCTAAATGAAAGATAAGGTTAATCTGTTATCTCTCTTACAATGTTCCCATTTTAATATTGACGGTGCCTAGTTTAAGCCAGAGGGAGCCTCAATCTCTACTCCATGTTTCCAAAAAGAGATTCCCACTTGACTTTGGCTGGCTCTTAGTTCTTTCCATGATCCCTGTTCACTCCACCCTGAAGAAAGAGGACTGACTCCTCTAATTGGTGGGTTTAGGACAGGGAGTCACATGTGCTCATCTCAGCCTTTCCTCTTCTCCATTTTATGGAACTAGTCTGTTTGGTTCACTGGTCTCAGCCCCCATACTCAGAAAGTTGCCTGGTTTATAGGGTGGGCTCATAAGATCTGTTACATGAACAACAACAACAAAAGCTGTGTACACTTCACATCATGGGTCAAATATTAGCATGCCTCTATGGTCAAAGATCTAAACCCACATCTACACAGAGTCTGCCATTTCAAGTACTTACGTGTATGCCCATCTCTCTACATCTTTGATCTAACTCTAGCAGGCATAGGATTCAGACAGGAATAATGACTATTATTTGCTGCGTGTCCTGAAACCCATAAAATAGAACTGAGAAGAAACTACAATGAGACAGAGTTTAGGTCAACATACTAGAGAATTTTTTTGTTTGTTTTTTAATGAAGGCAATCCAGAGATGGCATGTATTGTCTTGAGTGTATCCAACCTCAATGAGAGAATTTTAGCAGAGAATAGATTCTTGAGAGAATACTGTAGGGATGATCCCAGCACCAGATGTAGAATGGGTCTAGATGTATCATTCAGTGTCTAGTCACAAAAGCAGGAACGATTCCAGATATTTCAAGCAGAGAGAGGTTTAATGCAGGGAATTAATAAAAAAATTTTTGGAAAGGTAGAAGAAGCAAAATCAAGAAGGGGAAAATACTGGAGGAGTACAACCAGAAGGGAATGTTACTTGGAAGTCAGAGCTCTCTTTCTAACCCTGGGCTGAACTCAACAGCCAGTCCTTCAGCTGATGTAGAGACATCAATGCTGCAGCTGCTCTGACTAAAGGAACCCAGGAACATGGATCCTACTGCTGGTGCTGAAACCCTCATGGATATGCTTATGACCCTGTCACATGAAGTTGCTCCTGGAGCCCACAGTCACATTCTGATCCTGCCACTGCCACCAGAGACACGACAGAAATGGAAATTAAAGAATGCTTCTCTCTTCCTCCCTCTTGCTATCTCCTGCTAGTGCTTTCCATTGGCCAAATCTTTCTGGAACCTGCCAGCAAGGGAGCATGAGAAGATGACTTTGTCTACTTCCAGCTGCCACACAGAGGAGAAGAAAGGTTGGAATGAAGCTGAGAGCCAGCAGACAAGTAACTGGAACATCAGAGAATGTATTTTTAATAACATTTTTAGAGATCTAACAGAAATTTGTTACATGATAAAAACTGCTATTAACATCTCTAGAAATTACTGTATCAGGCAACTGAAGAAAGTTAAAAGAAGTAAATCCTTAACAATTATCCAAAATATCAAAAATACAAATATTGAACTATAGCTGTTAAAGTATACATAATCAATGGTTTACATTCTACATGGAGAGAACTAACTAGAGAATTAAGCAATGCTAAACCTACCAACTACATTTATACCATAATTTAGAATAAAGGAAGATTAGTGTGGGCAACTCTGGAAAGTTTTCAAGAGGAGATCATACTTAACATGTACTTTTAGTGAGTTAGGGTTTGGTTATTTTAGGTTAATAAAAGATAATACAAGCAAAAGAAGAGAGGCTAAACTGAGGTAACACATAGATGGGAAATATAGAAGAAGAAGTAAAGTGAGAAAAATTAACTCACCAAAGTGTTTGAAACTTAGAGTAGGGTCAGAATATGGGGGAACCTAAAATTATTCTCCAGTTTGTGGAAAACTACATAGCAGTGAGGAAATATGATAAAAACAGGTAATTTTGAAGCTTTCTTTGTTAGATTTTACTCCACAGTCTGCCAACTGAGGAAAACTGAAATTTCATTCTCCACTCTAATCTAGAAGCAATGATCAGCGTGAAATACATTGAGAAGTTTGCTTTGGGAATTCTTCTAAATCCTGCTTGAGGTGTCATTCTGGGTGGTATTTGTAGCAACAGTCAACATCCTTGACTTTTTCTGACTTCCTTTTCCCTTCCATTCATATGGTACTGTTCCTAATTCCATCACACTAGATAACTGATAAATACTTGTATGCTATTAATATCAACAGTAGTAGCATAGACCACTCTTAGAGTCAATACAGTACAGGGGTTAGCGGAATAGATACAGAAGCCAAATTGCATAAATTCAAATCACCGCTCCACACTAACTACCTGTGGGACATTGGATACGTTATTTAAACTTCTCTTTGTTTCATCTGTAAAATGGAATGACGTAGAATTTACCTTTCTAGACTGTTGTCAGGATTAAATGCATTGATAATATGTTAAGCACTGACAACAGGGCCCAGCATATGCAACAATTTATATGTTAATTCTATTTTCTCCATTATCCCTGGCATATGGCTTCTAACCAATGCATAGTACTCCATTTTGACAGATGTATCATTATCTCCTATGGCAGGTCATTTCATTTTGGACCACTGAAATTGTACAATTTTTAAATATATTTACTCACATTAGATACCCTGTGATTTTTAGCCATTGTTCCTATTTCTGCCCTTGAAGCTACCTAGAATTAGTGTGCTTCATTCTCTCTTGCATATGGTAGCCTTTCCTAGATTAGGAGAAAAATCCTAGCTTCCTCCCCCAAAATTCTTCTTCTTTGCACAACTGTTAATACCACAGTTCCTTTCATTATCCCTCATACATTTCCTAGACCCTCATGAAGTTGATTACTTCTCTTTGCATCTGTTTCCATTTGCCAATATCATTCTCATACATTCAGGTAACATTTGCACTTTCATCTCCAAAGAAGTGCACACTGGGGAACTCTCAACGGGCCAATGGGGCAGATAAAATTGAACAGAGGGACCTTCTACCACCCATTAGTCATCTGCTTAAGTAATATGCTTGTGTATGAAACTGAACCCATCACCATCAAATTATTTCTTTAGAGGCAATTCTCAAAAGGATCTCCCTTATCTGGACTAGTAAACTGAATGGAGATGATTCCAGAAGAATGGGAGAAAGATATGTTATCAGCCCACCTCAGTCTCACCCCCTGACACCTCCTCTTAATTCATGTTCAGCAACTTTTAAGCTATAAAGATTAAAAACTTCTGATACGAAATGATCAATATTCACAGAGGTTAAGCACTGCAGAGTAACCACACATTAAAAATTATAATATGTATTAATTTAGCATAATGGCTTGACAGGGTCAAATATTTTTAATGTTCTTTACATAGTCCCTCTTAGCATGCCAACCTATTATTTAATAAAATTTTGTTAAAACTTAAAATCAATCAACTTGTTTTTTCTAGACCTTGTAATTTACTTTTTTTTTTTTAACATGGACTATAACTCAACATTCCCCAGGACTGAAATTATATCTGTTCTGAAGTAAATACTATAAAAATACAATTACAAAATTTTTGAAAGACATTTTCCAATAGTTGAATTATGTCACTATGATTTATAAAATTATATATTACTTCAAGAGAATTCAGAGAAAAATATTCTATCAGTAAAACCAATCTTTACTTTGAAGAAGTCATTAGCTAATTATGTATTATTCTAAGAGAAAAGGTAGTGGTGGGTGCAGTCAACCTTGTATGAGAGATTTTCTTCACCTGTGGTCCTAGGAGAGCTCATCCTTTCAGGCCTCAAGGTAAGCTGTCATGTGCACTACAAACCAAGATTCAGGTTTAGATTAAACTTGCAGGGTCCACAGAACAATTTATCCCCTTGACAAATCTTTTCTGCTGATTAAACAATGGAATTTTATGGCCCATTTCTTGAATAATATATTTGAGCTTGTTTTATGTGTACCTGCCTGAAGTTGCTGATCCTATAAAACTGAAAGCTGACTATATCGTCTTGTCAAATTTTTGTGGATACACATTTTCCTAATTGGATTTGTTGATTTATTGCTAACAAAGATAAAACTTTCTGCTTCAGCCACTTATCTGGGTTGTGAAATTGCTTCAACCCGAAAGTAAATTGTATAAGTCTGAAAAAAGTGCTTGAAGTACCTTTAACCACAAAAATATTAACAGAAATGAAACAAGCAAAGAAATGACACATATAGTCTGCTTCTTTAAACTCTGGAATAAAATTATTAAAAGTACAGCTATTTGAGCAGAAAAATGGACTGTAGCAACTACTACCATCTACATTTTCTCAGAGTACAGAGTCAGTTTTACAATTAGTTTTCTATCAGAATATTATAATTAGTGGTAATCAATTTATAAACATTTATAATTACATTATTTGTGAAATATAACTATAGGTATTGTATAATTAGTATTCTGTAACTAATATTTAAACAGGAAATAAGAAAACCCCTAAAGTCTACAGGGAATACTTATAAAATCTCAAAATCTCATAGCAGGCAGTTGAAAATGCGTTCCTTTTTGAATCTTTATAAGGAGGAAAAGGTATCTTCACAATTTCCTCCCCACATTTTATTCTGTAATTCCTAGCTAGCCTAGAAAACAAAGATGGTTGACTGACTTTCCATTTTAGGCTTCTACTAGGTAGTGGGAATTTTGCATACATTATTACATTATTTAATAACATGTTTGTTGTTATGTTGGAAATCTATTTATTGTGATGTCTGATATACACACCCACTTGGAAAAGTATAATCTATCTTATCCAAAATAAATAAAAATAACATATTTTCATGTTTGGAAAGCTCTAAGTGTATCTTTTTTTGTTGTTGTTTTTTGTTTTTTGCAGTAGGTGGGCCTCTCACTGTTGTGGCCTCTCCCTTTGCGGAGCACAGGCTCCGGACACGCAGGCTCCGCGGCCATGGCTCATAGGCCCAGAGCGGCATGTGGGATCTTCCTGGACCGGGGTATGAACCCGTGTCCCCTGCATTGGCAGGCGGACTCTCAACCACTGCGCCACCAGGGAAGCCCTCTAAGTGTATCTTTGTGTCATAGAACACACTTGTGATACTGCCACACCTAAATTAGCACTATGCCTGGCAAAGGATGACTCCCAAGAACCAATGAATCTTTCCTGTCTAACTGAAGAAAAGCTGAAGTTCTACAACTGGTATTCAGTTAGAAGACAGTAAAAACACTTTCAAGTAATATAATATAAAACAACGTCTCTGTAACTAAAACTAGTTTTAAAATTTGGCTAGTCTCTAGAACTAACATGAATTCACACTTGTACCTCCTGAGTGCATTCTTGAATTTCTTCCATACAAATAGTGCAATGCAACACCATCACTTCACCATTTGGAATGCTAGAAATAAGCAAGTAGAGAGTAGAGTAGGAAAAAACCACTGGAGAAAGCAGCTTTGTCAAGGCAGCATAGCAGAAAACATAGATTCTATGTCCTTGCCTTGGACCTGTGTTTGTCTAGGAAGCCATGCTGTGCACCATATTGGGGTTAGATCCTATTAGCACCAAAGGAGCTAAGTAAATTATATAGAGCATGGAGAAGCTTACTGTTATGAAGTGTCACAATTTAATGCTCCTTGAGAGTCATTATACTGCAGAAGGAATAACCCAACAGGTATCCTAACTTCTTCACTTCAAAGGTCAAGTTTCAAAGGAAGTTGAGATACCAGCCCAACATGCCAAATCACTTTTCAAACTTGCAGTAATGTATTCAAAGTAAATGTTCAGCTCTTGTTTTCCAAATTCTAATCAATATCCACAGGGGATCATTGTTGGGTGGGAAAAAATGCAACAGAGGACACTTTGATGGAGGAGTGAGTGGAAGAAGAGGAAAAAAGAAACAGATTTATTCAGCAGAGAGCTACAAGGCCCATGATCTGTCTTTTTAAGACACACTGATCCTAACTGACTTTCAGAACCAATGTATTTGGCTTAAGGAGGGAGCAGATAACCTGGAGAATACTTGCAATTTTGAATAAGAAGATGGGTGCTTTTTTATAAAGCAACAAACAGAAGCACAGAATTTTGAAGTCATTCAGAAAAAAAATCCAACTGCTGGAATTCTACACATTGGAGTTGGCAGTGAAAGTTGTCATACAGTCCAGAATTTATTTTATGTAGGAATGAGAAAATAAGATTTTTAGCCTTCCTTTTCTAAAAACAACACAAATGATTGCCCAACATAAGCATCTCTGCCAGAAAACTGATAAATGTTGCCTTTGCTTCATTTTTGCAAATCTGGATCAGAATTAGGAGAATTTGGCCCCAAGTTACCAACCTCTTTGTTTTGGTGCTATAAATGAATTGGTGAGAAGGAAGCAATTACAAAGAAAACAAAGATTTAAACAAATATTGACTGCAGCAGAGAAATAAAAAATGTAAACCAACCAACATTATAATTTATCATTCATATAAAAAAATCCAAAGACAGGAAAGGTAATATTTAAGCCTTCAAATATTGGATACACTCCAGGCAAGAAATTTCAAAAGCTGCACGTAAGACACTCAATCTTCCAAAATGGCCCCCTTCTCCTTTGTTCACTGGTCCACTCCAAGCATTCTTTCCTTTTATATTTTAGGGAAATTATTAAGTTTAAAAATGCCTAATTTTCTTGGGAATAGCCAGTTAACTTAGCCCTGGTCACCTGTATCTGGCTAGGCCTTTGTGGCAGGTGATAATTGAAGTAACGGAGATACTTTTAATCTTCCAATTCTCTACGGTTATAAGAATAGGAAAACATTCTCATCAAAGTCTTTGTACAAGTTATTTCTCACACATGGAAGAACCTCACACTCCATAATCAAGGCCAACGTCTGTCATGAATGTTTCCCTAATTTACTCAGCTTTTCCTCCTTTTTATAAACTTCCTCATACCCAAATACAGTTTTTAGATGATTTAATAAATTTACAATCATTATCTTTCATCTCATTCATATTAATTTCTTTTTTATAATTTTTAGTTTTTCCTTTCTTTAATGAAGTATAGTGGATTTACAGTGATGCATTAGATTCAGGTGCGCGGCACACTGATTCAGTTACATATATATACATACACACATATACTCTTTTGCAGATTCTTTTCCATTATAGGTTATTACAAGATATTGAATACAGTTCCCCGTGTTATACAGTAGGTCCTTGTTGGTTATCTATTTTATATATAGTGGTGTGTATATGTTAATCCCATCTTCCTAACTTATCCCTCCCCCTCCTTCCCCTTTGGTAACCATAAATTTGTTTTCTATGTCTGTGGGTCTATTTCTGTTTTGCAAATAAGTCCATTTGTATCTTTTTTCACATGATGTTGCTTATATGTGTAATTTGAAAAAAAATGCAAATTAACTCATTCACATTAATATCTATTAACAAAGGGGGAAGAGTCTGATTTTCCTACTGGGCTATTCCATTGTGATATCTCCTTTCACATATTCACACGATGTTAGCCCAATAGGTCTTGCTCACGTTCTGCCCTCTTTGCTCTCAATGCAAAATGTATAGCGGAAGACTGAGCCCTATGTGTGCCCAATCAATTCTTACGTTGATATACCTGCTATGTCTGCTGTTCATTTGCCAGTTTCTTTTAAAACAGTTATTATTCACCATTCCAATCATATTTGGGGAAAAGGAAATCACACGAGGGCATGCTTTAGTTTTACCTTCAGCATGATGATCTAGTAACTGGTTTCTCCCTTGTCCTTGTTATTCCTAAAAGCTCATAATCTTACTGTTGTTATACTCATGATTCTTCAGTTTGTTTTTTGTTGCAGTTTTAATTCATTAATTTGTTCAACAAATTTTTTTGGAGTAGGCCCTACAATGTCATTGTGCCCTACAATGGTCATTAGGGATACATTTAGCAAAACGGTCCTCATCTCTAGGGTGCTTTTAACCTGGTAGGGTAAACAGAGATTAATTAGATATCACATGGGTGAATATATGATTACAAGTCATAGTGAGTAACACTGAAGGAAAAGTACAGGTGTTGGAAGAGTAGAGAGACCAGACTTATTCAGGAGGACAGAGAAAGCTCTCCTGGAAGATTATTTGAGCTGTTCTCTGAGGAATGAATGGAGTGAGCTAGGTGGGACAGAAAAACAGGATTCATGGAAGAGAAAAATGCAGATAGAAAGCCTCTGAGTTAGAAAAGAGCTTAGCATCCTGAAGGAACTGAGTGAATACAGTTGTGGCTCAGTGCATGGCACAAAGCGGAAATTGGTGGGACCTGAGGCTGGGGAGGGCAGATTCAGCATCGTGGTATAAGTGATCTTAAAGATCATGGTCTTTCTTCTCAGAGCAGTGGGAAGGCACTGAAGGGAAACTACTCTGACCTTATCTGTGTCTTCAGATTATCACTTTGGCTTCAGTGAAGAGAAAAGCCTAAAAGAAAGTAAAAGCAGAGTTGAGGGAATTATTTTGGGTGAAACTTCTTTTGTCCAAGTGAGAGATGATAGTAGTTTGGACTAGAATGTTTTATAAGTGATAAGAGAGATTTAGAGTAAACTGTCTTGTACTCAGGAATGGATGGTATATGAGGGAGTGAGAGAGGAGGTCATGAAATGGCCATGGTGAGAGGGGGCTAGAAGCACCATCCCAGGTGTGATTGCTAATGACAAAACCACAGCGTGGGTGCCTGGCAGTCCATGTATGACCACCAGATCTCAGCTCCAGAGATAGCACTGTAAGTCTTACTTCTCTGTTAGGGGTTGGAAGAGAACAGATGTACTCTCTACTTCATTCTTTTTACCGAATTCATCCAACCCCCTTACTTTCATGAAACACGCATTGTGCTAAGTGCTTGGACATAGCTCTGTGTCCAATCAGGAAGGAGGGCGGTAAATGGGCCTGTGCTTATAGTAGAGTGGGGTGGGAACGGGAGGGGCTCACCCAGGGCACTGCAGAAGCACATGGAGGGGATGCTGACTCGTCTGGAAGGTCCAGTAGGACTTACTGGAGAAGCTGGCCCCCTCTTGGAATGTGCAGGGTGATCAGCAGGAATTTGACAGGAGAAAAGTGGAAAGAAAAGGCCATCAGAAAAAAACAAACATGTGCAGAACAGTCAGATTCTAAATCTGGCTGAGCTTTCCAGAGCAGGGCCTCCGTAGGCTCAGATGTAAAAAGACCTGGTGCATGAGAAGGTAGGAGAGCCATGGTTTGTTTCCTCCCAATTAGTTGGAAACAAGCTGTCCAACTAGCACAAATTGAATAGCTGATGTCATACACTTGAGCCGTTAAAGGCTTCCTTGTATTGCTTGTGACAAATTTGTGCAAATCATTTCTCCCACCAGATTGTAAGCACGTGTAAAGGAGAAGCATGATGTAAACATTTATCTGACAGAGCCGAGGCTGGTTCTGAGTTCATCAAAAATACTCCAGAAGAATTATTAACTGGCAGATAGAAGTAAACTTTCTTGAGATAGATACTTCAGGTCATTGAAACCAAATATATATATGGCTTGAAACTTCTTTTTCAGACTAACTAGATATTTTGTACATATTATTTGTCAGCCTGATTAGTACAGATAATCAAACTTCTTTAAATTTTCAAATGGAAGACCAAAGAGAAAACTTTAAGCTGGTAATGGTGCCAATTACCGCTGTTAGCGGCACTTTCTTAAGGAAGCAAACTAAATTTCACGGTAACAAATGAATATTCACATGTTCTATTTAATTGGCAGGGAAGTGCCTATTTTTAAATGAGCAAGGAGACCTTCAATTCAGATTTAGTTTCATATCAATTCCCTTTATCTTCTTCCCTGTAGTGTTTGCTCTATTCAGTATGACAAATTTATGCTTAGATTGTTTTTAAAATTGAGAACCTGCCTAACTTTTATTTTTTAACATTTTTATTGGAGTATAATTGCTTTACAATGGTGTGTTAGCTTCTGCCTTATAACAAAGTGAATCAGCTATATATAGACATATAACAATAACTCGTCCCTCTTGAGTCTCCCTCCCACCCTCCCTATACCATCCCTCTAGGTGGTCACAAAGCACTGACCTTTTCTCCCTATGCTATGTGGCTGCTTCCCACTAGCTAGCTATTTTACATTTTGTAGGGTATATATGTCCATGCCACTCTCTCACTTCATTCCAGCTTACCCTTCCCCCTCCCCGTGTCCTCAAGCCCATTCTCTACATCTGCATCTTTATTCCTGTCCTGCCCCTAGGTTTCTCAGAAACTTTTTTTTTCTTTAGATTCCACGTATACGTGTTGGCATACAGTATTTGTCACAGGGTGCTCTACCTATGTTTTTCTCTAAGAGTTTTATACTGTCTGGCTTTACATTTAAGTCTTTAATCCATTTTGAGTTTATCTTTGTGTATGGTGTTAGGGAGTGTCCTAATTTCATTCTTTTACATGTAGCTGTCCAGTTTTCCCAGCACCACTTATTGAAGAGGGTGTATTTTCTCCATGGTATATTCTTGCCTCCTTTATCAAAAATAAGGTGACCATATGTGCGTGGGTTTATCTCTGGGCTTTCTATCCTGTTCCATTGATCTATATTTCCGTTTTTGTGCCAGTACCACACAGTCTTAATTACTGTAGCTTTCTAGTATAGTCTGAAGTCCAGGAGCCAGATTCCTCCAGCTCTGTTTTTCTTTCTCAAGATTGCTTTGGCTATTCACAGTCTTCTGTGTTTCCATACAAATTGTGAAATTTTTTGTTCTAGTTCTGTAAAAATGCCTTGGTAGTTTGATGGGGATTGCACTGAATCTGTAGATTGTTTTGCGTAGTACAGTCATTTTCAAAATGTTGATTCTTCCAATCCAAGAACATGGTATATCTCTCCCTCTGTTTGTATCATCTTTAATTTCTTTCATCAGTGTCTTATAGTTGTCTGCATAAAGGTCTTTTGTCTCCATAAGTAGGTTTATTCCTAGGTATTTTATTCATTTTCTTGCAATGGTAAATGGGAGTGTTTCCTTAATTTAACTTTCAGATTTTTCATCATTAGCATATAGGAATGCAAGAGATTTCTGTGCATTAATTGTGTACCCTACTACTTTACCAAATTCATTGATTAGCCCTAGTAGTTTTCTGGTAGCATCTTTAGGATGCTCTATGTATAGTGTCATGTCATCTGCAAACAGTGACAGTTTTACTTCTTCTCTCATTTGGATTCCTTTTCTTTCTTTTTCTTCTCTGATTGCTGTCGCTAAAACTTCCAAAACTATGTTGAATAATAGTAGTGAGAGTGGGCAACCTTATATTGTTCCTGATCTTAGTGGAAATGGTTTCTGTTTTTCACAACTGAGAATGATGTTGGCTGTCCATTTGTCATATATGGCCTTTATTACGTTGAGCAAAGTTCCCTTTATGCCTACTTTCTGGAGGGTTTTTATCATAAATGGGTGTTGAATTTTGCCAAAGCTTTTTCTGCATCTTTTGAGATGATCATATGGTTTTTCTCCTTCAATTTGTTAATATGGTGTATCACGTTGATTGATTTGCATATATTGAAGAATCCTTGAATTCCTGGGATAAACCCCACTTGATCATGGTGTATGATGCTTTTAATGTGCTGTTGGATTCTGTTTGCTAGTATTTTGTTGAGGATTTTTGCATCTATGTTCATCAGTGATAGTGGACTGTAGTTTTCTTTTTTGTGACATCTTTGTCTGGTTTTGGTATCAGGGTGATGGTGGCCTCATAGAATGAGTTTGGGAGTGTTCCTCCCTCTGCTATATTTTAGAAGAGTTTGAAGAGGATAGGTGTTAGCTCTTCTCTAAATGTTTGATAGAATTCACCTGTGAAGCCATCTGTTCGTGGGCTCTTATTTGTTGGAAGATGTTAATCAGTCTCAATTTCACTGCTTGTGATTCTCTGTTTATATTTTCTATTTCTTCCTGGTTCAGTTCTCAGAAGATTGTGATTTTCTAAGAATTTGTCCATTTCTTCCAGGCTGTCCATTTTATTGGCACATAGTTGCTTGTAGTAATCTCTCATGGTCCTTTGTATCTCTGAAGTGTCAGTTGTTACTTCTCCTTTTTCATTTCTAATTCTATTCAGTCTTCTTTATTTCTTGATGAGTCTGGCTAATAGTTTATCAATTTTGTTTATCTTCTCAAGGAACTAGCTTTTAGTTTTATGGATCTTTGCTATTGTTTCCTTCATCTCTTTTTCATTTATTTCTGATCTGATCTTTATGACCTCTTTTCTTCTGCTAACTTTGGGGGTTTTTTGTTCTTCTTTCTCTAACTGCTTTAGGTAAGGTTAGGTTGTTTATTTGAGGTGTTCCTTGTTTCTTGAGGTAGGATTGTATTGCTATGAACTTCCCTCTTAGAACTCTTTTTGCTGCATCCCATAGGTTTTGGGTCATCGTGGTTTCACTATCATTTGTTTCTAGGTATTTTTTGATTTTCTCTTTGACTTCTTTAGTGAGCTCTTGGTTATTTAGTAGTGTATTGTTTAACCTCCATGCGTTTGTATTTTTTACAGATTTTTTTCCAGTAATTGATTTCTAGTCTCATAGTGTTGTGGTCGGAAAAGATACTTGATATAATTTCAACTTTCTTAAATTAACCAAGGCTTGATTTGTGACCCAAGATATGATCTATTCTGGAAAATGTTCCATGAGCACAAAGTTTTCAACTCAACTATAATCTCTTCAAATATTTTCCCAGTCCCTTTCTTTTTCTTTTCCTCTTCTGGGACCCCTATAATTCGAATGTTGGTGTGTTTACTGTTGTACCAGAGGTCTCTGAGACTGTCCTCAATTCTTTTCAATCTTTTTTCTTTATTCTGCTCTTCAGTAGTTATTTCCACCTTTTTATCTTACAGGTCACTTATCCGTTCTTCTGTCTCAGTTATTCTGCTATTGATTCCTTCTAGAGAATTGTTAGTTTCATTTATTGTGTTCTTCATCATTGTTTGCTCTTTAGTTCTTCTAGTTCCTTGTTAAACGTTACTTGCATTTTCTACATTCTATTTCCAAGATTTTGGATCACCTCTTCTGTCATTACTTTGAATACTTTTTCAGTTAGACTGCCTATTTCCTCTTCATTTGTTTGGTCTGGTGCATTTTTACCTTGCTCCTTCATCTGTTGTGTGTTTCTCTGTCTTCTCATTTTGCTGACCTTACTGGCTTTGGGGTCTCCTTTTCGCAAGCTGCTGGTTCATAATTCCTGTTGCTTTTGCTGTTTGCCCCCAGTGGCTAAGGTTGGTTCAGTGTGTTGTTTAGGCTTCCTGGTGGAGGGGACTAGTGCCTGTGTTCTGGTGAATGAGGCTAGATCTTTTCATTCCGGTAGGCAGGTCCATATCCGGTGGTATGTTTTGGGGTGTCTGTGGCCTTATTATGATTTTAGGCAGCCTCTCTGCTAATGGGTGGGATTGTGTTCCTGTCTTGCTAGTTGTTTGGCATAAGGTGCCCAGCACTGGAGCTTGCTGGTCGTTGAGTGGAGTTCGGTCTTAGCGTTGAGATGGAGATCTCTGGGAGAGCTTTCGCCATTTGATACTATGTGTAGCCGGAAGGTCTCTAGTGGACCAATATCCTGAACTCATTTTCCCACCTCAGAGGCACAGGCCTGACACTGGCCTGAGCACCAAGACCCTGTGAGCTACACAGCTCAGAAGAAAAGGGAGATAAAAAGAATGAATGAAAGAAAAATAATATAAAGTTATTAAAATAGAATTATTAAACATAAAAAGAATTAAAAAGTAACTTAAAAAAAGAAAGATAGAAAGAAGAGAGCAACCAAACCAAAAACAAATGCACTAATGATAACAAGTGCTAAAAACTATACTGAAAACAAACAAACAAAACAAAGGATAGGCAGAACTCTGGGACAAATCATAAAAGCAAAGCTTTAGAGACAAAATCACACAAAGAAGCATACATATACACACTCACAAAAAGAGAAAAAGGGAAAATATATGTATATCATTGTTCCCAAAGTCTACCACCTCAATTTTGTAATGATTCTTCATCTATTCAGGTATTCCACAGATGCAGGTACATCAAGTTGATTGTGGAGATTTAATCCACTGCTCCTGAGGCTGCTGGGAGAAATTTCCCTTTCTCTTCTTTGTTCGCACAGCTCCCGCGGTACAGTTTTGGATTTGGACCTGCCTCTGCATGTTGGTCGCCTAAGGGCGTCTGTTCTTCGCTCAGATAGGACGGATTAAAGGAGCAGCTGATTCAGGGGCTCTGGCTCACTCAGGCCGGGGGGGGGGAAGGGGTACGGATGCGGGCGAGCCTGCGGCGGCAGAGGCTGGCGTGAGGTTGCACCAACCTGAGGCACGCCGTGTGTTCTTCCGGGGAAGTTGTCCCTGGATCGCAGGACCCTGGCAGTGGCGGGCTGCACAGGATCCCCGGAATGGGGGTGTGGATAGTGACCTGTGCTCGCACACAGGCTTCTTGGTGGCGGCAGAAGCAGCCTTAGCATCTCATGCCCATCTCTGGGGTCCGCGCTGATAGCTTCGGCTCGCGCCCATCTCTGGAGCTCATTTAGGCGGCGCTCTTAATCTCCTCTCCTCGCACACCCTGAAACAATGGTCTCTTGCCTCTTAGGCAGCTCCAGACTTTTCCCAGACTCCCTCCCGGCTAGCTGTGGCACACTAGCCCCTTCAGGCTGTGTTCACGCCGCCAACCCCAGTCCTCTCCCTGCCATCCGACCGAAGCCCAAGCCTCAGCTCCCAGCCCTGCCCGCCCCGGCGGGTGAGCAGACAAGCCTCTCCGGCTGGTGAGTGCCAGTCGACACCGATCCTCTGTGCGGGAATCTCTCCGCTTTGCCCTCTGCACCCCTGTTGCTGCGCTCTCCTCCGCGGCTCCGAAGCTTCCCCCCTCCGCCACCCGCAGTCTCCGCCCGCGAAGGGGTTTCCTAGTGTGTGGAAATCTTTCCTTCTTCACAGCTCCCTCCCAGAGGTGCAGGTCCCATCCCTATTCTTTTGTCTCTGTGTTTTCTTTTTTCTTTTGCCCTAGGCATGTGGGGAGTTTCTTGCCTTTTGGGAAATTTGTGGTCTGCCAGCATTCAGTAGGTGTTCTGTAGGAGTTGTTCCACATGTAGATGTATTTCTGATGTATTTGTGGGGACAAAGGTGATCTCCACGTCTTACTCTTCCACCATCTTGAAGGTCTCCTATCTCAATTATTAAAGTATTGTTATAGGGAATGGTTTATGCATATTTTTGAAATTTCATCTGATCCTTTCTTGGTTTACTAGAAAACCCTAACAATTATAAATCTATTATTGTCTTGAAGTCACTAAGGTTGAAACTGCATATATTGTGACAGTCCTCAGGGATGTGTAAGGTCTGCCTTCCACCTAGTAATTCAGAAAGCCAGCTTCTTTCTCTCTTGTGATTTTGCCATTTCCTGGGCCATTGGAGTCCTTTGCTCTCAGGTTCATTGTGGAACTCGAAAACCTGCCTAACTTTTAAGTGATTTTATTTACTTAAGTATAGGTATTTTGGACTTTATGGGATGGTTCAAGAAGTGACTGTATTGCCAAATGGAAAAACCTAAATCATCTTCCAGTGTTCAAACCACTAACAGTCTTCAACAATGTCCACCCAGTGTATGTCTGTTTATGTTTGATCAAAATATGTGTGGTTGACACGAGTGTATTATAAAGTAAAGAACTAGAAAAGTGGACTCAAGAATTCCAATCTGGATCTTTAAACTCTGATCTACACTTCCACAAAGTAAGTACTGGCTGGACTGCTGTCTCACTGTGAAAAGTACTGACTTTCACTTCCTGCTATGACCTTATATAATTTATCCATTTGTGCTTCCTGTTTGCATCTGGTTATCATCTTTAATCAGCTTACTTCCCAGCAGGGGAGGATTTATTTCTGTTGCTGTCTTGCTGTTTTGCAACTTAAATTGTTTTTGCCTTTAAGTTTCTTATACTTTTTCTATTCCTTAACCTCAAAGGCATGCCAACATACAGCAACAGTGATTGTAAACATAAAACTGTCTATACATGTGAAGGTCAAAAAGGTACTGTTAAAAAACAATCAAATGCTGTTCTGAAATTTTGTGTGTATGCTATGTATATCTTTGTATATGGTAACATGTGTCCATTTAAATAAATGTAAGCTAATATTCCTGTTAAAATTCTTTAAAAAAACACTAAATTTTTAATATTTGAAAATAGCTCTCAAGAATCATTTCCCTTAGAACTGATGAGGAAACAGCAACATGACCAGAAACAACATTAACCAAAGGAAGCACCAGGGCCTGAACAATGCTGGAAAGCCAAACTGAGGGCTCTCTGCAATGATCCACAACTTGTCCTGCAATTTATATTCTATGTGTGGGCAGAGAGTATATTAGGCATGTTCACCTGTGTATCCTGAATGCCTGACACACAGTACGATTTTATATTTATCTTTGAAGCTTTCATTTATGTTGAATTAACTGGTAGGCAACTTTACAGTGATTTTTAATTTACTTAAATTGTACATTTATGATCTTTATTTAGAAGAAATGATATCATTGGTAATCCCTGTGATTTCATTGGTATTTGTGAGTAAGTTGGTGAAATATTATTTGATAATAGTTCTATATGACTGGTTGGTGAAAAAAACTATATATAATTAGCAGTATATCTTTTTCTAGAACTAGCAATTTTCTGTTGCAGGTTGTAAGTTTATTGTCTTGAAGAAAGACCGTTTGTCAGACACAAGATATTTTCATGCCTTCCATTGTTTTTTTTGGGGGGAAAACAATGTTTCTTTATGACTTGGTATAAAATTATAAAGCCAAATAACTGGACTTGTGTGACATAGGAAAATTTCTCATGCAATATATTCATTTCCTAAAAAAAATATTTTAAGGTCAAATTTATATTCAACTACATAGGGCAGTGAAGTAGGTATCCTCATATGAGTAACATGTAACATGACAGAAATATAATCAAATCAATGCTGGATAACAGAAATTAATTACAAGATTAAACTAATTTTTATTTCACATTTGTAAGATGAAAGACAAAATCTCAAATAGTGATTTTTTTCCAGAAGACTAACTTAATCATCAAAATATAGGCAATGTATTATATGATGATCTGTCAGCTTCTGGTTTTCACAGAAATAAATTAACATATGGAAACTCAGGCAATATTTCCTTCAGCTTCCCTTTGTAATAGGAATACTGAGAACTCAAAGAGGAACCAGGGGAGCGTGTCAATGGTGATGAAAGGACAAGACACTATACTAAATTTCGGAATTATTTTAAATGGAAAAGAGCATGATTTACAAATGAATTAAATACCCTATGATTGAGTGGATCTATTTTCACTTTAGTAGAACAGCAATAAGTGAAAAAAATAATGGGAAGAAAAATTATGACTATTCTAATATATGATATTTAAATATCACATTACAAAGCAGTCCCAGACAGGAAATATTTACACTTATCTTGTGATGGTTAATTTTACATGTCAACTTGACTGGGCCCTGGGGTGCCCAGACATTTGGTTAAACATTATTTGGGTATTTCTGTGAGAGTTTTTTGACTGGGATTAACATTTAAATCAGTAGACTGAGCAAAGCAGTTTGCCCTCCATCATGTGGGTGGGCCTCATTTTATCAGTTGAAGGCCTGGATAGAACAAAAAGAGAGAATTCTCCTGCATGACAGGTGGCCTTTGAACTGGAATATTTTCTCTTGCTGGTTCCATAGCAGCTTTCAGCCTTTGGACTTGAACAGGGACACTGGCTCTGCCTGTTTTGGATGGCCAGCCTCCAAAATTGCTTGAGCCAGTTTCTTAAAATAAATCTCTCTCTCTCTCTCTCTCTCTCTCTCTGTCCCTCTCTGTCCTTGGATGGATGGATGGATTGATGGATAGATACAGAAGTCTTGTTGCTTACATTTCAACCCCAAATGCCCATATTCATCCTATGCATTTCATCCCCACATACAATACTGTCTCACTGGGAATGGCCTGTAGGTGGGGGACAGGAATGGCTGGGGGCAATGTATGAGATAGTTATTACAAGTTTTCATCAGGCATGAATCTATAAATTCTATCTTTAAGATTAGGAAATATATTCTTTAATAGTTAACATAAACTAGAGCACAGTTCCCAATCCTTTTCTGCAATTCCAAAATCCAAAGATCCCTGAAAACAAGTTTTTTTCCTGGGTTTGGTGTTAAAACTCATTTGGAAACAAAACTAATCTGAAATGACAGCAGAACATTCCTAACTCTTTCTAATCCCATTCAGATTTAGTGTGAGTGTTCATTTATATCACTATAGAAATCTTAATGAGTTTGTCTCCAGAGTGCTGCCCTGCAAACCCTGGAATTCTACATGACATCTAAATTCTGAACTGTATCTGGCACCAAGGATTTAGAATAAAATATTGTGGACCTGCAATTATTTTTCAGATACTGCCATGAGGAAGGTATATAACAAGTGATATTCTTAGGTTTCAAGAAATTTAAGAAAAGAATTTAAAATAAAAAGGAGATTTACAGAAGGATACTTCAATTGCACACAGAAATGAAGAGAGAGATGCAAAATCATAGTAGTTTCAGTTTAACATGATTTCAATCAGGGAATTCAGGCACTCTAAGCAAATTGTTGGCTACTGTCTCTCTCAGTTCTCTGCATGAAGGAGGACAAGGTCTTCAGGGGCTCAGAGCTCTGATACTTACATCATAGAAGAAAGAGGCTTTTCTGTGCCAACTCTATATAAAAATACATTGGATAAAATATTCAATTACTTTGCTGGGTTCACATGTTAACTCTTAGGCCACTCTTCCTGGTCATGGAACAGGGAGCAGGCCTTTTTCATGGGCCCGACTGTGGGCAGTGTAACAGGGTCTGTCAATTGATAGCTCCAACATGATGACCTCATGGTTGGACTGGAGGAAAACAGAACCTCAAAGAAGGTTGGTTTTAAACTAGTAGGTAAAAAAGCTGTCTCCCATAAGATGACTAACCAGCAAAAAGAAAATCATACCTAGTATTCATCACTCTGGCAAAACTAGGGAACAGAGAGAACTATTTCAGCTCACATTTCGAATTTAAGATTCCTAAACTAAAACTAAAGGTAACATGTCATTACATTTTAGGCAAAATCAACCTACTGAATCCTATTTTTTATTTTTAATACTTCAAAAAAAATTTTATGGTATAATAGACTCATGCTTTACTTTATATTCTTGTGATCTTTCTCCACATATACGGATAAATGAACAAGTATATCATCTACTATGCCAAAGGGTTTCTTTGAAAAACAAATCATTATCTGCCATGTCACCAGTATGGTATTTCATCAATTAATATTTTCAGTGGCTTTGAAATAATTCAAGGATATACATACCCAATGGGTTTAATAAAACTAAATTTGGACATTAGTGCTCCAATGTGGTGATGAATATACTTTCACTGAAAGAAGAATGAAAGGAAGAAACCCAAAAAACAAATGTAGGCCCCTGGACTACATTTTGATCATAATTATTTCTGCTCTTTGTGAAATAAAGGAAAATCTAATGCAAGCATTTCATTTGTTAATAAATAATTCTGTATCAACAGGCTGGAAAAATATTTAAAACAGTCATTTAGGAATAATGAAATGGTGATAATCATGAAAAAAATAAAATGACATAAAACTCTAGGAAGATCCTAATATATCTTTACTTTATCAAGTTTTCTTCATCCAAATCATTCCATATTGGTCTCCCAATTATTTGAGCTTTTATGACATCTGCTGCCAACCATTCAATTTGCCCTTTATTATATACAATCTGACATTATCACTGAATCTAATACTGAATGCAAATTATAGCTTCCATTAACTTGTGAGCTTTTTAAGGTAAACATATTACACTTCATTTATATTTTCTCTTCAGTACCTATTATTATATGTATACACTAGGCATTAAACAATAATTGAAAACTGAATTGTTATTTTTTTAAGGGTTAATGGGGAATTCTTGGATAATTAGTTTTAGACCCAGGGTTAATTTATTCAACAATTTATATATGAGACTTTTGCCAACTATAATGAGCTACCAAATTTCCTAAATTTTTCATTAGTCTATATTCCAATGACATCCCTATTAGATCAAGTAAGGAAAGTATTCACCTAAAGACAACACAAATGTCTTTTCCAGGACTAAGTTGATCACCTCTCACACATTATTGCAAGTTTAAAGCATAATTACTAACTCATGCATGTGATGTAAATACACTGTTGTAATATTCTATTTTTTATCTTTAATGCAGATCCAGGAAATATTTTCTGAATTATTTATTCCACCACTATACTCTTTAATGCTATCAGGGCAGTTGATCTAAAATACATCTGTTGAATGGATAAAAAAGATGTGGCACATATATGCCATGGAATATCACTCAGCCATAAAAAGGAATGAAATTGAGTTCTTTGTAATGAGGTGGATGGACCTAAAGTCTGTCATACAGGGTGAAGTAAGTCAGAAAGAGAAAAACAAATACCGTATGCTAACACATATATATGGAATCTAAAAAAGTGGTACTGATGAACCTAGTGGCAGGGCAGGAATAAAGATGCACATGTAGAGAATGGACTTGAGGACACAGAGGGGGAAGGGGAAGCTGGGATGAAGTGGGAGGGTAGCACTGACATATACACATTACCAAATGTAAAATAGATAGCTAGTGGGAAGCAGCCACATAGCACAGGGAGATCAGCTCCGTGCTTTGTGACCACCTAGAGGGGTGGGATAGGGAGGGTGGGAGGGATGGATATGGGGATATATGTATACATATAGCTGATTCACTTGGCTGTACAGCAGAAACTAACACAACATTGTAAAGCAATTTACTACAGTAAAGACAAAAAAACCCCACACATCTGTGATTGTGTCTCTTTGTAACTTAAAAACTTTTCAGAATGGTCCAAAGCAAACTGAAAACCTCAAACTTCTAAGTAGGAAGGTTCTTTTCCATCCCTGCCTTGCTATCTTCTCATCTTGCTTTCCCAATCGTTATTCTGTGTAACCTGTGGTAGCAACAGCCAAGGTATTATTCTTCTCCAAATACTCTAATAATTTTTCCACTGTGGTGAACTCCACTTTAAATACTTCTTCCCCCCTCAATTACCAGTCTAAGTTCAAATACTAAGTTCAACAATTATCATTTGGAAGTTTCTTCTAGCTTACCTATAGTAAAAATAAGAAAACTTAAATCATCCAAAAGTCCAACGTTTAGAAATAACCATTTTTAAGCAAAAGATAACCATCCACTCAAATATCTCTTTAGACAGATGTACCAGCCACTTGCATGTTTTTTCTGCCTTTTCTCTGCATATTCTGCCATCCTTGGTCACTGGGTTCTGGATAGGTTTTGCTGTTATGAGGAACTGACAGGATCACAAAGACTGGGGAAGAGTTAGTTCTCTTTTGTCTCTGCTTTGAGATGCTTCTCGTATTTCTCTCCATAGCCCCAGCTCACTTTGGACAGTCCCTGAATCTGTGGTTCTGGCTGCTATCATGCAGCTTTCACATACATTCAGTCAACCCATTCCAATCTGGTAACCCTAGCTTTGGGACTGAGGTACCATCACATCTGTCATCTCCAGCTGTAGGGTGATACGGACTTCTTGGTGTTGCTAATCTGTAGATTCTCTAAATGGCCCCTACTTGCCTTTCAGCTCTTTAAACATCTTTGCAATTAGTCTCCAGTAGTCAAGTCCTTCCATTGGACTACCTGACGCGTGAGCTCAGTTTCTTGGCCCAGATCCTGACTCATACGACATACTCAACTAGAAGGACTGATCAGTCAGGAGATAAGGCAATTTTTTAAATGTGTTCATACAGTTTATGCTATTTTAGTTAACAATATTTAATTGGATTTATTTAAATTTAGTAAAAGAACATCTCAAGTAAAACTGAAAACCTCAGTAAAACCCTGTTGAAAAATTAAATATAAATTTCTTTTGCGGTACGTGGGCCTCTCACTGCCGTGGCTTCTCCCGTTGCGGAGCACAGGCTCCGGACGCGCAGGCTCAGCAGCCACAGCTCACGGGCTCAGCCGCTCCGCGGCATGTGGGATCTTCCCAGACCGGGGCAGGAACCCATGTCCCCTGCATCGACAGGTGGACTCTCAACCATTGCACTACCAGGGAAGCCCTAAATTTCTTTATCATAAGAGAGATTGTTCTCTTAACAGATCCCTCAGAGGTTAGGAATAAATAGTAATTAAAGCAAAGGACTTCAGTTGGTATTATTTAACTATGTGTTTTAATTTCAGATATTACCAGATTCAGAGATTAAAACTTGAAACTCTGATACTTCTCACTTCCACTCTGATCACTTCCTTATTTTTGTAAACAAAATGTATAATATTTCTATCTCTTCTGCAACCAGTTTCACACATTTTCTTATAGAAATTCCGATAATCACTACTGGATCAAATTTCCTGCCATTCCTGAATCCTCTACTAGGATGCAGTACATAATTTGTTGAATTATTTTTTCAATTCTATTGCAGTATACAGTTTACAATTACAATACAATATACAGGTGATGTATTGCACAACTTCTTTCATATTTGAGAAGGCCTGTCACTTCTGTACATAAAGAAATGCTTGGTTAGATACTGGAATGGGAAATGCTGTGGGCAGCTTTCCACTACTATCTCAACCTGGAATTCTCACTTGCATACTTTTAATGTGGATATTTTTCCATTTTACTACAAGTTTAGCAAGTCTTGAACTATTTATAATTCAGCACTATAGGTCCCTAACCCCTGACATATAATAGATTATCAATACATGCTTGATGCACAAAGATTAATGCATGAATGAATACATAAATATAATATATAGCCGCTAGAAAATTAGAAAGTTTGCAGTTCAACCAAACAATCCTTACACATGAATGACACAAGAAATCAGTCTGAAACCTGAAATGTCTTTTCATGTAGTTGGATGAAATGAGTACCCCTTGTTCTTTGACAGAGTGGTAAGAAGAAGTTTTGTACATCTTTTACATTTTTCCTTTTTTACTGATTTTATGATGGTTACAATGGAACAATTAAATAAGATTTCCTCCTCGAAAATAAAAGGTTAATTCCCTTAGAAGAAATAAAAATTTAGCTTAATTTTGAGTGAGACAATAACATCATTTTCTAAGGTTCCGCTTTGATGATAAAAGAAAGATAATACCTGAGCAAATAGATATGTGATATGGGAAAAATATTGCTACTATACAATGGAAAAGATTACAGTATAAAAATGTACTTCTTGGCCATCATCAAAAAGTCTACAAATAACAAATGCTGGAGAGGGTGTGGAGAAAAGGTAACCCTCCTACACTGTTGGTAAGAATGTAAATTGGTGCAGCCACTATGGAAAATAGTATGGAGGTTCCTTAAAAAACTAGAGTTACCATGTGATCCAGCAATCACACTCTTGGGCATATATCTGGAAAAAAACTAATTCGAAAAGTACATGCACCCCAATGCTCACAGCAGCACCATTTACAATAGCCAAGACATGGAAGTAAGCTAAGTGTCCATCAACAGAGGAATGGATGAAGAAGACGTGGTGTGTGTGTGTGTGTGTGTGTGTATATATATAATGGAATATTACTCGGCCATAAAAAGGAACGAAATAATGCCATTTGCAGCAACATGGATGGACCTAGAGATTGTCATACTGAGTGAATTAAGTCAGACAGAGAAAGACTAATATCATATGATATCATTTATATGTGGAATCTAAGGATACGAATGAACTTATTTACAAAACAGAAACAGAGTCACAGATGTAGAAAACAAACTATGGTTACTGGGGTGGGGGGAAAGCAGGGGGAGGGATAAACTGGGAGATTGGGATTGACATATACCACTACTATATATAAAATTGGTAACTAATAAGGACCTACTGTATAGTACAGGGAACTCTACTCAATACTCTGTAATGGCCTAGATGGAAAAAGAATCTAAAAAAGTGCATATATGTATACGTATAACTGATTCACTTTGCTGTATACCTGAAACTAACACAACACTGTAAATCAACCATACTTCAATAAAAAAGATACTTCTTAGGACTTCCCTGGTGGTCCAGTGGCTAAGACTCCGTGCTCCCAGTGCAGGGGGCCTGGGTTAGATCCCTGGTCAGGGAACTAGATCCTGCATGCTGCAACTAAGACACAGTGCAGCCAAATACATAAATAAATATATATATATATAAAAGAAAATATACTTCTTTTGCTTCATAGTATTATTACTTTACTATTATTATTAATATTATTCATTCATAGACTCTAGCCATCTCTAATTACTCATTCTTACTGAAATCTGCTCATACCACAAGTTCCCAGAACACCCTCTACATAGTGAATTAATGTATCTGTATTTATTTCTTAAAATCCCCAAAACTTACTTCACGGGTTTATTTTGAAGATTAAAAACAATCTATATAGCTTACAGCACAGGGCATAATAAATGGTAATAATTCAATAAATAGTATATATTTATACAACCATCATTATCATCATCACCAAATTCTCTCCAATATTCTCAGGATAAAATTCAAAATTTTCAGTTTTCTCTGAATGCCTTCCAAGATTTTATGCATGTCCATATCTCCAGTAGGAGTCAGATAACATACTCCCTAAGGCCAATCATGGTGAGTTACTTTCAGTTCTCCTAATAAGACAAGTGTTCTCTTACTTCTGGACTTCTGAATATGCTATTATTTCACCCTGAATATATTCTTTTCCTTCTTCACTCAAAAGAAGACCAAATAGAAGAAAAGTGTTTCCCCATATGAGAGTTTCTTTACCCTCCAAAGCAGAGATCTCCATATAAAATAAGCATAAGAATAAATATTAACATGGATGAGAGAGAACGTCCATTTCTGGAAGTATATAGACTAAACACTCTGACAGACGCCCCCATTTAAAATAATCTAAAAATGACATGTAAAACATAGAAAAAGAGAATTTAAAATAAAACTCTGTAAAGGTGGGAACTTGAGAAAGTTCCTGCTCGCCATAACTAGAGAAAGCCCACGCACAGCAACAAACACCCAACACAGCCAAAAATAAATAAAAATAAAAATAATTTAAAAAATAAAATAAAATAATTACTCCTGAGTATACAAATAGAGAAACATTCCCCGTGTCATTTTACAGGACTAGTAAATTTGATTTGCTATCCACATCTAACAAAGATAGTACAAAAAATGGAAAATGGCATGTCAATCTCACTCATAAACAGAAATGTGAACATACTAAACCAAATACTCGCAAATAGACTCAGTTATTCATAAAACATTAATAAATTTATCCCAGAAGTGAGAGGTTGATTTTAACATTAGAAAGAATGAAGTTCACCAATACAAAAATATTAAAGATACTTAATCACCTCAAAGATGAAGAAAAGCACTCATTTGTGGGGAAAAAAACCCAAAAAACAAAACTTAAACTATGAACTGAACTAAACTTCCATAAATTTATAAACCTGTAGCAAACAGAATTCTTAGGAGAGAAAAGAAGTTAACATTCACTCTAATATTAGGGACAAGAGTATTGTCCCTAATATTAGGGACAAGAGCCTGCTATAACCAATTTTTTTTGACATTGTACTAAATGTTCTAGCCAGCTCAGCAAAGTCAAGAAAAACAAGAATGGGTTTGCAACAACTGGGAAGGAAGGAACATGGTTCTCATTATTTTTGTATGATGATTATTTACAGCAAAAATACAAAATAAAATCTCCCAATATGTATTTACAATATCAGGTTTCTGGATACAAAATCAGTATACAAAAATAAATTTCATTTTATTCAGCAGCAATAAAATCTGTATAAGTACTTTACAGGGGAAAAGCAATGAAACATTCTTTGGTCATTCCCAGCTGATTAAAAATGTTACAAATATTGTACTAGAGTTTAAAAATTACCATGACGGTGACATTCAGTAGCATTTCCGCCTTTTACTGCTTTGCTTCGATTCCTTGCTTATGATTGATGCATACTCAATTAAAGAAAGTATATCTTCCTATATATTAGACTACAGTTTAGGAATATATACCATCTCAAGCAAAATCACTCCCAGCTATAAAAAGGAGATTAGATCTCTTCTGGAGGAAGGTACTTGATCTTACGTTTATCAAGAGATATTTAAGATATACTAATAAGTTATTAAGAGGTAAATATGTTTAATGTATTAGTTTGGACTATATGGAATTCCTAATTTGAAGGTTAAGAATGACTGAATGTTAACAAACTCATAATGCAACCTAATATGTCATGGTTTGGTGATACGTAATCTCGCATGGAAAAAGAAGTTTGAATTATGTGGGAACTTCTGAAAAGAGTAAGTCTCAAACATAATTCCTTCTCCTCAAAATATGGGTTGTATTCTATAATTTGATATTTCAGAATAATGAGTTGTATCTCTTACTTGGATGAGATGTGGTGAAAAAATATTTTACGTTCCTTATCAAATTATTTTATTTAAATTCAATTTAAATGTATAATTTATCTTCCACAATAACACAACACTGTAAATCAACTATACGTCAATGAAAGACAAAAACAAAACAAAAAATACAGAAAATGTATATCCAGAGTCAGATCACTTCTCATTACCTCCAACCTACCACTCTGGTCCAAAATACTATCTTCTCTCCTCTAAAATGACTACAATAACTTTCTAACTGATTTCTCAGTATGAAAGATACTGTAAAAATATAGGATCATTATTTCACTGTTGAGTTCAAACCCTTCCGTATCTTTCAGAATAAAACTCAGACTTTTCATGTGACTGTCAAGATCCTATAAGATCAGAACTTCTGTTGCTTCACTGCTCTCACTTCTTGACCTTCACCCTGACCTCTGATATTTCCTCTCTTCCAGCCAGAAGAGTTGACCACCTTTCTGCTCCTTGAAATGTGAGAGAAACAACCATCTCAGGACCTTTGCACTTGCTATTTCCTCTGCCTGGAATGTTTTCCCCTCAGATACATTCATTGCTCCTTCCAGAGCTTCCTTCAGAAGGAACTCTTCAGCAAGACCTTTCCTGGCTGCCCTGTGAACAACTGCAACTCATTGCCGCCTACCATCACCATCACTTCCCCACTTTATTACAACTCCTAGCATTTACCCTTGTGCTGTAAATGTTCACACATGTAGCCAACTGAGTGTCCTCCCTCCCTCATAATAAAACTCCATTAAAAGCACAGATTTTTATCTGTGTTGATCTCTAATGTAAACATTGCCTAACACATGGTGGGTGTTCAGTTCCTATCTTTTATTTAATGATTGAACATAAACTGTATAGACTCAAAGTTTGTGCAATAAGATTAGCATTAGGTCAAAAAATCCACTGCTGCAAAGGTTTCTTTAAATTAAGGATTAATTTAATACAACTCTACTATAGACTATGGTGATTTATATAGGAATATTAATTTTAATTAAGAGTATAATTGGCCCAAAGGTAAACAGCATGTGTTCTGGACCTTTTGAATTGGAAGAAAGGGTTTTTAATCTCGTTCTATCCTAGATTTTCAGCTTTTTAAATTATGGCACGCATTTTATAAAGGACTGGTCATGGAAATCCAAATTACATAAGCATGACAGATAGTTGTGTCTTTGTTTGCTGTAAATTTTATTTAAAATGTGCAAACAACTACCGTGAAATACCACAAACAGTGCACAGTCATCTCATATGACTTTGGGACAGGGAGACTGACTGAAATGCACAAATAATCAGAAATCTCATTTGTACCATATTTGTAAATTACTATTTCATGAAACCCTCTTTTAGACTAGCCAGTATAAAACACCTGATATCCTGCCTTCCCTCTGGGGGTACAGCACTCATATAAAAGCTGAAGGAGGGAGAAACAGTGAGCCCAGACTATCTACGAACTGCGTAATTGAGAGTCCAGGCTGGTGGTGTGCTCTGTCTGAGGGTGCTTGTTCTTGATTCTCTCACCACATTTCAGCGACCACACTTCAGCAGCGGGGATATAAATGCCACAGTGTTCCCAATAAAACTAGTTATTAGCCTTCAGAGCAGCATGACAAGTACAATAGATTGTTTTCCAATGAAACCACAGCTACAAACCTTAAGAAATGCATTGCACATATTCTTTGGTCAATATATTAAAAGCTGTAGATATAATTATTCATTCAACATTCATTTACACTCATCCAAATGTAATTTTCTTTTCTTAGCAATTTAGTAGTGCCTTATAAAACTGGCAGTGCAGTGTGTTCCCTATGAGGATTTGACACTCTGTTACACAGTCATTATTCTGTATTTTTCAGAAGACATAAACATTTACTTGCAGCTAAGGGGCTGAAGCAGAAAAGGTAGCAAGACATAATAAAAATGGAGATCTTTCTATATCAATTGTTTGAGCAACTTCCAATTTGCACATGAAGCAAAACTGTAAAAAAATCTATTTTTCAGTCTGTCTTTTCTTCTTTCTTCAGGGTCAGCACTTTTTGTCAATATTTTATTTAACAGAAGCTTTCTTCTCCGCCTTCCTCCACCTGAGGTTTTATTTTTGTCAGAGTTCAAAAGCTAAACAAAGTTGACTGCCACATGTGCTCAAAGACTGAGGAAGTTATTAAAAAAATTGTTTTGGCTGTAGAATTCCTGTGGCTGGAGCAGCTTTGACAAATGTTTAAGGCAACTGACATTGTAGTTATTACAGCAATATTCTGCTCAAAATTTATATAATATTTTGTCAACTTTATAGTAAAGCTTAAAATATACAACTGAGAATAAAGACTGCTGTGGGATTCCCCTAACCATGGATGGCAAATAGGGATCATCTCTGGTATCAGCTATAATCCATTGGTAGATAATGGCATTTTGGTGTACTAATTCCTGAGACTTTCAAGTCCAATCTGAACTCAGGAAGAAAGAGGTTCTTGAACCACTGGTCATGTCTGCCAAGAACAGAAGATAGGAGTAGCCTTCCTGTTCTAATACTGAAATTCCAACAAAGCTCATCATTATACTTATGTATACTGTCCCCTGTGTAAAGGGTCACAGCTCAAGAAAATTTGTGTTTCCAGGTCTTCCAATTTCTTCTACTGGGGAATGAATTAATTTCAAAGACACCTTATTGGGTAGATGAAAGTTAGATAACAACATATTCAAATCATTGAGTCAAAAGAGTTATGCTAATATGTCTAATATTTTTTGAAGGCCTACATTTTTCCCCTACTTTTACCCTTTTATTTGCCCTCAAAATGTGTAGAACTTGTATTTGTTCAAGTTCATGTAATATCTCAGGGAAATTACTTTCAGAATGTGGTCAGAACACAAAACCCTTTCCCTAGTTGCCAAACTTATGGTGGTATCTGAAATGCGGAACAAGATCTCTTAACCAAAAGTCATATGAAAGGAAATATAACTGTTGAAACAGGAGAGTAGAGTCATTAACAAGAGCATCTAATGGCCCCAAACTTTCAAGATTCAGTTTCTTCATCAATGAAATGGAGATAATATAATGACACCTCATAGGACTGGTATGTGGATTCAGTAAAATAATCTTTATAAAGCAATTTGCACGTATCTGGTACAAAGTGAATTCTCCTTAAATGTTATGCATTATCTTTATTGAATAATAGATGAGCTGACTAGATTTGCTACCATTGTAGAATCGGCCTTCCTCAGTACTCATCACATACCCTGACCCGTTAAAGCTGCCAGCACTCTCCGGCCACCTGGCTTCTCTTCACTCTTCTTGCTCTTTCTGGTACCATCTTACTAGCTAATTCAATGTGTTTTTAAAAATTTGCCTGCCTTGGGGAAATCACTTTCTAAGAATTAGTTACAACTTCTTTAGTCTACTTTCTACCCTAGACACACAGGATGTGAAGACCTTCTCAATACGGTGGAGGGAATGTTAATTATTTTTGCTGGCTCTCACTATGTTTGTCTCTCTTTTCCCTGTATTTTTTTCTCTCTTCCTTGGCTACAGGCTTGTTTCTCCTCCTCATATGTATCTTCTCTATAGCCATATCCCTGGATTCATCCAAGACTCAATTACAACTCTGTTATAATGTGCTTATTTGCTTCTTCCCTCCATCCCCATACCCACGAGATTTATGAATAAAATTTGGGGATACTGGGGCTCATGATTAGTACCTTGTGAAAGGGGAGGAGTAATTTTTCTGGAGATCTTTGTAGATATAACCTACACAATTATTTTTGTTTCTTTTCATTTTAAAGCTGAATTTTGTTTAATAAGTATCTTCACTTTCACTACTCAGTAATCCCATATAAGATTAGAATAGATTTAGACCTGTTCCTTAGGGATGTGCTCCTCAAAATATTTGTGATAAAGGATCAAGCCGTTTCCTCCTAATCTATTTTATACCAGTATTTTGTTAAAATTTAAAAAATGAATAACTAGAACAATGATATAAAAGCAGACACATCAAGTAAAAGCCACCAATTTTTAAAAGTATAACATAGGAAAAATAGAAGAATTCCAAAATCTATACATGTTGTAACTCTTTCTGTTTTCACAATTTTACTTACACAAAAGGTTGTGCTTGAAATAGTGATTTTCCACATTAAACAGCTATAAGCACACCTGGCACTCTGAATGAACAGTGTATCAATCAATAAAGTTGCAACTGTGGCAAATGAGTTTGCCTCTTTCTTGTTAGCTTATGAATTTGGTTATATAGGCATGCTACTTATAGGGTACGATACAATGTACATCTCAGCTATTTTAATAGTGGTCATAAAATAAAAAGCAGTCTTGCTGGGAGAGTAGACAGGTATAGAAGAAGTGATTTTAGAGCAGTTTGGGCAAGCTCAGCGTATTCATCCTTAATGTTTACCCAAAATGAAAGGATTGATGCTATACTACAAAATTCATTTTCAATTCTTCTTCAGTAGCTAGCTGTATCTTATAAAGTTATAGTTAAATTTCAATTATCTTTTCTTGAAACAAATGGGTTCTGGATTTTATATACTTATTGAAATGGAGCAGGACCCTTGGGGCCTTCCCAGGACAGATACCATCCTCCCACGTCCTCTGCCTGCCTTTTGTCTCTAGAAAAACTTTAGCCACAGAATAAGTTTAATCCGAGAAGTGAAAAAAATATAGAAACAAAGGAAAGCAGTCAAACAGGACAAAATAATAATACTTTGGTTAAAGCCAAGGACTTTTAGTCCCTCCTCAAGGGCTACAGATAATATTCTGAGCTGTATCCTTCGAGCTGTTTTATAGAGGCTGAAACCCTCACCAGGTGGAAGAAGTTAACTACATGATGACCAGACTTTAGCCATGACATGAGCTGCCACAATTCCAAGAACTGGCCTCAAGAAAATGGGAACAAACCGACCCTGGAACTGAAGATTAAGATTAACTGTACCTAAAACAATGAAGATGACGCTGACCAGACCACCACGTGACCAATTGCAAGACGACTGTCAGAGCTGACTGTGCTGTTTCTGAAGGCAGCCCCCTTCTTCCACCTATACACCATTGAAACTCCCCTTTTAAAAACTCTGGCCCACTGACTGGCAGTGGGGAGTTGGCCTTTGGACATGAGTCTGCCTTCTCTCCAGGTTGTCAGTCTCCAGAATAAAGCAAACTTTCCTTTCTACCAACTCTTGCCTCTCAAGTATTGGCTTTTGAGCAGCAAGCAGCCAGACCTAAGTTCAGTAACATTACAGGTTACAGTTGACAAACTCACCTTAAAACACTACATCCCACGACAAACAGAATGCAGCTCTCTCCACTGTCAATTGGCTTTGTGAGGTCTGCAACATACAAGCTGCCCTATACCCTACGCAACAAATGGAGTAAACCAAATACTTATTCTCAGTGTCTGCACTCATCACGTGACAGTAACAAACTTTACATAGTACAGCATTGTCTGTAGGCCAGTGTCTTAGTCTGGGCTGCTATAACAAAACACCACAGACCTCCATGGTTTACACGACAAACATTTATTCCTAACGTCCTTTAATCCTAATTACCTACAAAGACCCCACCTCCAAATCCCATCACATTGGGAATTAGGGCTTCAGGATGTAATCCGGAGGGACACAAACATTCAATCCATAGCACACAGTTTGTACAACACTAATGAAAGCTCCTCTCCCTTCTCTTAAGTAAATTTAGGTAAGACCAAATCTTATAGCCTTGCCTTCATTTGCTAAGTATAAGAAAGGAATCAGGACCTCAGTCTGCTTCAAATTTTAGAGTTATTGAACTGGACAAATTTAACTCTAAAGTGCCAATAATCTCTCCCCCAAAGAAAGAGTACTTAAGAAATAGAGGAAAGATTTGTCACTGAATTATGTGGAATTTCAGAATTATATCATAAAAGACTATATATGTTAAACCATAGCAATAACTCATTCTAAATAATAAACAATGTGTAAAATAATCCAAGAAATTTGATAAAACTGGTCAAGTTTTATTCCTCAAATACTGAAAGAAGCAATTTTTTAAAAGCAGCTTTTACTTTTCCAGATAAAAGGAAAATATAAAGAAATTATCAACATGTATGTTTATAGAAGCAATTGTAAGTAAAAATATAAAGCAGAGGGGTATGAGATCCATAGAAACTTTATCAGACAAAAATGGAAGGCAATCATACCTGGAAGAAATTTATTTTTAAGGCACAAAATAGGAAAGTAAAAGACAACCATTAGGAATTATAACGTTATTTTTTAAAAGGCCAAGCTTTTATTAGCATATCACTTCTATAAAGTTCAATTTAAGATACTTAAAAAAAAATGTGCTGTTGCCCTACACAAATGACATTCTGTAATGGTCACAATGCTTCCATTTTCAACATCCATCTACACCAAATGAAATCTCATTTCCCTTTATTGTGAATGGTTTAGGGAAGGTCAAATAACTCAGACCTAGATAGCAGGAAGTGAGAAAATTTTGCTAAAAAAGAGCTCTTCAGAAACATTTCTTGCCTCTATAGAAGAGACACAAAGATAGTTGATTTCTATTGTTTTCAGGACAAACGATGTTTGAAACTGCTAAAGCTGAATTAATTTCCACCAACCTGGCCTCGAAGCTAAGCAATGGAAGTGGGCGAAACTAAGAGAATCATAACAACCAAGAGAGCCAGAGTCTTGACATATGAACCTGGAGTCTGCCTTATCTGTAGATTTATTGTAGAAGGAGATAATTCAAATGCCTATTGGAATCAAGCATTCCTATTGCTTGAAGCTGAAAGCATCCAACTTTATACCTTTGCTTCTGGCTGATGAGGTGCCATTCAAATTTATGTACCACTCATCACATGAAGTACTGCTATTTATAGGTACTAATCCTTGTCTGTCAATAGGTATGTGACTGAAAAAAGATCAATTAAACGAATTGGGTCCATTACAGTGTGTTTGAAGCTCTAGGGTCTCTGGGATTGTTTTGTTTGTTTTTAAATGCTTTCTGCTTCCAATGTTGCAAACAGAAGATTAGCTCATCAGTTTCTGTAGAAGATGGACTATCAGAAGAAAATGGTAAGCCAATGATAGCTGTCTGCTTTGTCCTCACAATTCAATTGTCTTATTTGGTCAGAATCAAGAGCACAGTTCCAGGTTAGACTAGGTAAAAATGAGGCACACAGAGTGAGATCTTGCTTTTAGACATTAAGCATTGCAGTTTTGAACAGTCCTCATCTTTGTTTAAGTTATACTTAAATCATAAAAACTAAAGGGGAGACCAAGGGGAGACACATAGATTGGGGAATGCCTGTGAACCTTCTCTGAATAAACTAGAGAAGCTACTAAATTTCTCAACTAAAATGGATACCAAAGCCCATTGAGACTAAATCTGAATGTTAGCAGCAACAATGAAGCAGACCAAGATTTCCTGGAATTCTCTGAAACACAAGTGACTTTGTTTCTGGGGCAGATAGTTGTTTTGTTCAATCCAGTTTTAACTGGATTCATTTAGTATTCAAGCCTGTAATTATACAGCAGATATCAAGGTCACACCTTTCAGTTAATACTCTTGAATGTCAATCATGCTTTTAGCAAGATTTTAATCTCCACACAGACATTAAGGTTTCATGGGCAAAAATTAATTTTAATCAACTTTTGTTCAAACTTTACAGTCTATTTTCTCCCTTGATTTATCTAACAGCGAGGGTTAACTTTTGAAACCTTGTACAAATGGAATTCTCTATGAGAATATAAGCCTGTTGGGCAGAGATAGCAACTACTTTTCTGTTCCAAACAGAATATGATTCTTAGTGCTCAATAAATGTTAAATTATGAATAATAATAAATGCACATAAAGCTTGAGAGAAAAATGTTGCTGAATGCAGTTATTTATTGATTCAATTTCTACAGTAACCTCTTGTTGAATGCTTTATAAATCTGACCTAAGATTATACCAGTAAGATAAGTAAAATAATAGAAAACTTAAAGGATTATACAAAGGAAAGGAAATCTAGCCCATGAAAATCTAAAATAGAAAATTTCTTTTGGTAAAATTATATGTGTATTCTAAAACTACACAGTGAATTTGTTAGAATTTTGAAAAGGATCCCTAGTGAGTTTAAACTCATTTGTATTATAGAAAAGTGATATATGATGGCTGGCTCAATTCTGCAGAAGTCTTTCAGGCAAAACAAAGGAAATGATGAAGACTAAGACCCTGAAGAGGATATATTAAAGTACTCAGGAGAAAGTTCCCAGGAGCCTTTTTTATTATCCCTGGAGATGAAAGAGTCAACTCAGAACCAGAGTAGATGGAGCCCCCATATCTTGTGAGGGACATCAAAACATAGAGGTTAAAAAAAAAAAAAAAAAAAAAAACATAGAGGTTAGATAGTGCCAGCTAACTTCTTGATGAAATTCTCATGAGAATACAGAAAACATGAAAAGCTGTGTCTTTGGTTGTGGTAAGAATCCTGACACAGAATATTAGGAAGGTGAAGGATTAGGAAGGGGTGACCTTTTCACCCCTTCCTTCCTTCAGAGCCAGGTCCCACGCTGACCACAGTGGACCCATGGCCATCTCTTTCATCCAAAAACCCTGGGAAGGCTGACATTCCACAGCCTTCATAGTGAACTGTTTCTGATAAGAGAAGAAAAACAAATTGCTAAAAGTAACAAGGACAGACTACTGCTTAGGCATTAGCAATCTGGCAGTAAGAGCTGGAGACACCTCCTCAGGTCAGTACACAGACAAAAACATCTGACAGATCCTCAAACTCGGTCTAGGGGTTGAACATGACAACCAAACCTCCAGTTAATAGAAAGAAGCGTTCCAATAGAAACCAAGAGGACAACAAGGAAAAATGTGGAGAGCTTGCCCAATCTCTTGAAAGACAAACGTGAGGTCCAAACCAGTTTCCAAATGAAGCACAAGAGAACAGTCCAATAAATATACAAATTTTAAAAATGGCTGGACTTCCCTGGTGGTTCAGTGGTAAAGAATCTGCGTTCCAATGCAGGGGACTGGGGCTCAATCCCTGGTCGGGGAACTAAGATCCCACATGCCATGGGGCAACTAGGCCCACATGCCACAACTGGAGAGAAGAACTAGAGAGAAGCCCGCATGCTGCAGCGAAAGATCCCGCATGCCGCAACTAAGACCCGGCGCAGCCAAAAATAAAATGTGAATAAATAAATAAAATATATATTTTTTAATGGCAAGCCTATAAAAAGACTGAGCAACATAAAAGAAAAGAAACCTTGTATTCAAAACTTAGAGAGAAGGCTCTACAAAAGGAGCAAACACTAATTTATAGGTAATCTGTTCCATTTTCTCAATGTATTTCACGAAAAAAGGATGTTCCTGGTATGAAAGATGAGAGGTTTGGGCAATAGACCCTAGAAAAATAGTTGGCCAGGAAGAAAGTAGAAATGGCAAGAGAGTTAGATTGAATAAAGAAAGATGAAATGCAGTAATGGAGTTTGTTATTATTAAAATTTTTAAAGTGAAAATTAGGGCTACTATTGGAGAAATCAAATCAGCGACATTGGAGGCCATTTCCAAAGTCAGAGTAAAAAAAAAAAAAAAAAAAGAGTAAGACAACTAATGTCCCAGAGAAGTGATCTCTTCTGAGCTGAACAAATCCATGAGCCTACTCGTTAATTATTAATAACTTTAAAAGTATAAATAAAATGAACTAATATCTAGTTATATCCAGGTGAAATTTTCTTATCTTTGTCCCCAGTGTTCCAACATTTCATGATGATGTGTCTTACGGTAGTTATTCATTTAATTAATTGTGATAGGCATTTGGTAGATCTTTTCAATCAAAAAACTCAAAACATGCCAGACTGTAAAAATGTCTTAATTTAATTTTTTGGTGGGGAGGAGGCTCTGTACCATTTGGAACTCATTACATTCAACCTGAAGAACTAATCCTGTCATACTTTTAAACTTTTCTATGTATCGTATTTTAAACTTATAATTTACTTAATAGGTCATTTCTGTAACTTTAACTTGCAAGCCATCTGTTATGTACTGAATTTTGTGCCCCCATTCCCACAAATTTCTAACCCCAGTACCTCAGAATGTGATTGTATTTGGAAATGTGGTATTTAAAGAATTCTCCTTTAAGTTGAAATGAGAATATTAGAGTAGACCCTTATCAGAAGAAGAAATTTGAACATAGACAGGTAAAGATGTACCGAGAGAAGGTCACATGAAGACCCAGGGAGAAGGTGGTCATCTCCAAGCCAAGGAGAGAGGCCTCAGAAGACATTAACTTTGTGCCCACCTTAATCTTGCACTTCCAGCCTCTAGAACTACGAGAAAATTAATTTCTATTGTTTAAGCCACCCAATGTGTGGGACTTTGTTATGGCAGCCCTAGCAGACTAATTAATATACCATCTATTAAGCTCTTCAATTTCTGGCAACTCTCTTTTGGATCTCTGAATTTCTCTGTTAATAGTGTCCTTTTGTTTTTAAGGGATATAATATTTCCTCGTCTTTTTGCAGGTATTATTTTTAAATGTTAAAGCATTTACAACTTTTACATTTGCAAGTATTATTTAAAATTTATTTTCCTTCCAATGCTGCTTCTTATTTCTGATTGGGTGGTTTATTAAACGACTCCTCGTATCAGTTATTTGGGTCATAAGTATTTTATATTCTTAGGTTACTCAGAGTCATCTGAGAACATTTAAGCCCAATGGTGCTGAATAATAAGAGTGAGCTCGGGGGTGGGAAGAGGTTGTTAACACTCAGTACCTAGATTTACATAATCGCCAGATTTTAGTATGGTACTCTCCCTCTGCTCTGCTAGATTTCCCTTAATCAGGGTCCCTCTGAAATACCCTCATCAGAAAGTAAGCCTTCACCCTTCGTCCTTGGAACGGGAGGTCAATCAACCAGTTGTGCATGGTGGGAGATCGAACACAGGGACCTACTGTATATTAAATAGATTCTCAACCCAGCTTCCTGTTTTCAACCCCACCTTAGGCCCAGTTTCAAAGGCTCCTGGCAGTCTTTAAGTATTATAATAATTAACATTTTTATACCTTCATCAAAAATACAATGCATGCTCAGAGTAAAATTTAATCAAATCCAGTCCAATGTTCTCACTACACACACATTCGCACACAACTGTAACTAAATGAGGTGAAGGATATGTTAATTTGCTTCACCATGGCAATCATTTCACAATGTACATGCACATCAAAATATCACACTGTACACTTTAAATATATACAGTTTTTTAATAAATAAATTTATAAATAAATTAATAGGTTCTTATCCTCAAAAAACAGCTGTAAAAAGATTTAGGGATGTTAGAGGATTCTTGCCAATTTGTGCCTTTTTATTTGAATGCCTAAATGATACAAGGCTTTAACAGTATTTCCTGTATGAACCAGGGTTCTTAGTTTTAGACAAGAGAAATCGTTTCAACTTAAGCAATAGGGAACGTAGATTAGTCAATGAATTGTTTGAAAGGTGCAGAAACAGACTCTAGGCAAAACTGGAGCACCAAAGGAACTGCAATGCTGATTCCATCAGAGTTAAGAAGCAGCAGAATCCAGAAGCTGCCACCATAGCTGCTGGGGCCAAAGCCATCCCCTTCTCTCAGGGCAAGGTCAGTCACATGGGCACCTGTAACTGGTCTCTCTCTCCATATAATGCAGTTTTGAATTAAAGTTTTGATCAAGTGGAACCTAAGTCACATCTGGAATCTAGCTGGAGGTCTTGGAATTAATACTGACTGAAACAATCTACAATACCGGCCCTTTGCCTACTCCACACATATGCACACGTTTCTTCTCACATTTAAACTCCTGAGTAACAGCGAGAGCAATGTGCTCCCATGTAACACAATGTGTCCTCAAATGAAATCATACTCATAATCTCCCTGAAAGGGAAAACCCAAAGTCTCATTAATTACTACATCTATTGTGGATAGTGTTAATTCTCTCTTACACTCACAATGCTGTCTTCATGTCTTATAAATTGTGGGGAAAAAAATTATTAATGGTGACCACCACCAAAAATTCAATATAAAACAGTAGAGAAATGAAAAAAAGGACATGATTAAAAAGATCATGAGCAAGAAGGGTATGTGCAGCTATTATTGTTATCATTTCTGCAACGTTCATGAAGGTTTCATCAGTGTTTATGTTACTCTCCCTGATCCTATCAATGTTCCCTTTTCCCTCAGCCTGCACCTTAGTGGGTCCGGGTTCTTACCCGATGAGGTATCCAAATCTACATTTCTGATGTTTGATCTCTTAGAGAATATGCCTACCAAGATTTCTTTATTTTCTCTTAACTTCTATCCCTCAACAGACGATGCCCTGGATCAAAGATTTGATTTCATGTCCACGTTGTGTAGAAGGCACTGTATTTCAACTTGATCATCAGAATCAAGCACCCCTGCCCACATCCTACCATTTGCAATGATGCCAATTATACACTGAAGCACTTGGGATATTAACCCAGAATTATTTTATGAGCTCCTAGGCCAACTACGAGACAGAGGTAAGACAAAACTCCAGTTACCAACTGATACCCACAAGGCACAACTCCACCTAGCAAACAAGAAAGGCATTGTGGGGACAGGCATCAACTCAGAGCCAGTGGTCAGTAGCCCTCCAAGGTGAGCACACTGATTCTGATAAAAGGTGACTGGTGTCTTTAGGGAAAGACAGGAGGAAAATGTACAATGTGCTAATGACAGTATTACAGGAACCTCTCTCCCAGAGGTAGCCATATTCCCACACACTCCTAGGGGTTGGGGACTATGAAGTGATTCAGATGTGGAAACTGAGTGAGAGAGTTTATTACTCCCCAGGGTAATACCTCAGTCACTGTTTTTCATCATATATAGAGTTTATTCACTTAAAAAGAATAAAAAGGGTCTCAGTGAGATTTCCATATTTTGGGTTCTAGAGAAACTATGATCAATCAGCCTCAACCACAGATTCATAAAATCTAACCATTTCATAAATCACTGCTGCCTTGTGCCCTGTTATAACCACTCCCATCTTGCCTGTGCGCTGCTGCTTCCTCACTGAAATCAGGGCGCTTATTCCAGGGGATCACTTCCTCCTTACATTACTGGCTGACAAAGGACAACCACTGAAGGGCACTTAAGGATGCTGACGCTCCTGATACCAACAGATTTCTCAGCACCTTGTGGAAGGCCACAATCTCTAGGGATGAGTTTGACAGCAGGTACGGTGATAAATGACTAAGTCACGCACAATAAATCCACTCCAATATTCCAATCACCCTAAACCTTTAGGTTTCTTCTTTTACAATACCAAGGAACTTCCAGCTCCTCAAAATCATTCCTCACATTATACCACTAAAGCCAAGTTTTAGTTAGCCAACTAAATAAACCGTCTGCAGTGTCTTCTACCTTCTTAAGCTAACAATTTCAATCCCATGGAATCTAGAATCTCACGAAGGAGCAGTCAGGGTGCCACACTGAGGCCAGGACAACTACCCTAAAGTGGGTAGCAATTTATCTCCTCATTGTTTTAGAACATTAGTTAAGTAATTCAATATAGCTTAGCTCACATCCAGGGTTTGGACAGCCAATTGTGCTCCTTAACACAAACAATAATAAAAATATCTCTCACCCTAAGAAATGTGGTTAGAGGCATGAAGAAAAACTGATAGAGGTTGTGTTTGTTTATTTTTCCTAACATTTCCAAATTCTGCCTTTGCAATGAGAATCTGGAGGAAAAAATAACAATAACTAAAATGGCTCAAGTAAAAGATCTGTATGTTTCTGTTAGCATACAGAATGTGTTTTTATTTATCAAAAATATGTATGGGGCTTCCCTAGTGGCGCAGTGGTTGAGAGTCCGCCTGCCGATGCAGGGGACACGGGTTCGTGCCCCGGTCCAGGAAGATCCTACATGCCGCGGAGCGGCTGGGCCCGTGAGCCATGGCCTCTGAGCCTGCACATCCGGAGCCTGTGCTCCACAACGGGAGAGGCCGCAACAGTGAGAGGCCCGCGTACCGCAAAAGAAATATTTATGTAGAAAATTATAAACTTAACAGGGGAAATTATGGTATATAAATCATACCTCAAGAAAGTTAATTAGTTGCAATTACTAAAAAAAAATTGTATAAACCCTATGCTCTAGCAATTCCACTTTTGGGAATTCATCCTGTATAACAAATCTCAATCCAAAAAATTATAGAGCACTTATCACCATTGGTCACCATTTTACATGCTTTATAAATAACTTATTTAACCTTTATTTCTTTACTGAGGACATAAAAAGCCCAATCATTTACTCCTTTCATAAATACTTATTGCAAGTCAACTAGGCAGCAAGCAGTACGGTAACTCACGATGATCTACAGCTCTTGAAGACACATTCAATCAAATAGTCAATATACAAAGTACATAAAATTACAAACACTGGAAGGAAAAACTGATTTAGTTGGAGACCAACAGAAGGAAGCCTAATTTAGATAAGGAGCTAATCAGGAATGCTTTCTTTGAGGAAATGCCATTTAATTTGAGAACCAGAAAACAGGATAAATAAGGTTTCTCCAGGCCAAGAGTTAATAGTGGGGAGGGTGTTCAATTCTAAATATAACTACCCGTGCTGCATATGTATATGTTGATATCAAATTGGAGGTTTACTGCATGAAGTGAGAAAAAAGAGTAAACAAAAATGGTGTTGGTTTGTTACAAGTAGTGAAAAGAGATGAGATGTGAGGTATTGTTGCAGTGACCATGATAATGGGAACATCACTCTCAAAAGAACTGTTTATTTGAAAACTGTGTGTGTGCTATGGAAAGTTAGAATAATCTCGAATATACAACATAACAGACTGCAGAAAAATAGTGCACAAATCAGACAAAAAAAAAGAGTGCATTTTTGGTTCAGATCTCAGCAGCATAATCTTTTCTACATTAGTTAGTGTTCACTCAGTACATTGCATTATAAACAAAGGTGATGAACCCACTTCTCACTTGTCATCCTTTGGCTATCTCCTAAGGGCTCAGATTTTTGTAGTTTGTAGTAGTGCACCTTGCAAAAATGAAACCATAGCAATAGCTCTGGTTCTTTCAACAATTTTATAAACAGAAATCCTTAAGAGGTTCAGAGTAAACTACAAAAGGAGTATGTTAATGCTAGTTTTCTACTTCATGGATATCAAATCTAAAAAAGTCTTGATCAAGTAATCTATACTCCGTGTAAATAGGGTTCAAATATTCTTTTCTCTATTATATATTTTTCTCCAAAATATATAAGAAGTTTAGTGAGAAGACTCAAGCTATTAATTTTGAAGTACACAATGTATTATCATAAATGTCTTCTTGGGTTTCCCTGCAGTTTGGACTGAATTATACATAAAAATTTAAAGTTTAAATACCACAATGACTTGTTTAAATTTGATGTGATAAATACCAGTGTCATTTCACATTTGATATTCCACCTGCTTTAATTTCCATGATATTATGTAACCACCTAATTTATTGGGATTTAAAAGTCATCTGCATAACTAGACGTAGGATAATAACACATAAAGCTGTGGAATTTATTCATGATGATCCTGTCTAAATTATCATTTTTAGAGCTATGTTTGGTTACCATAAAATAGCCATTAAAAATCCTAAGTGAGGTGAGTAAAGTGTTGTTCAAGGTTTTCAAAAGTCCCTGCTCTACTTTAAACAGCTTTTGCTCCTTTCAATATTTGATATGCAAATAGACCATTAGGGCATATTGCTGTGTCAGAAATTTATCACTACCTCCTAACAACCCCTGCAGTCCGCTCTTTATAAACTGAAAGCATTGATTGATTTTTTTCTTTTAAGAAGAAAAGATTTTAAGATTTTTTTATTTTAAGAAATATAAGTGCCTTTCATGTACAGCAGACACAGTGCTGGCTACTGAACCTCTTGATTGCAACTTCAGACTCAGCCTAGACCTCTTTCTAGGCAAATTTTCAAACACAGCAATAAGGTTATGAGGTGTTCTTGCCCAAGACAGTGCAGCTAAGCACCAGACCAGAAGCTTTATGAGAGAATTCATCTGTGATCTCAGTGTGCTCCAATTCTACTTCTGAAATTAAAACTTAATTCTGAGATCCAGTCTATACCTTCTGCACAGTTTTAATAAATACATAATTTAGTTTTCCCTGAGAATTCACTTTCAAAACTTTCCTACAATTCAATTTTCTATAAGACTAAATTCTACTTTCCTCCTGCCAGTACCATTTTGATCAGCTCTACGACACTGCCTCTGTTCCTCCCCCATTGCAATATTCCGTTGACCTCTTAAAACTTTTAATTGCCTCATGTTTCATCTTCATTATGACATTTCAATATCAAAGGGCCTCATTTTTATTTATATTAGGCTTCACGTACTATCACTCACTCTACCTTTTAGCAATATTCTCTGCAGGTGATATTTTTATCTCTCTATTCTTTCTCTGATCATCTTTATCGAGAAAAACTGTTCCCTCAGTTCTAAAGAGAAATGTTTATCCTTTAAATCCTAGTTAATAATAGAGCTTATTCTCTGTGCATAATTTTCCCTGAGATATGTATCAAATCTTATGATATGTGGTCATAACAATACTGAGATAAGAATTTACAGAATTGATTAATAGAAACAAAGGTATTAGTAATAAAGAAACTAAGCCCTTGTTAATTAAAGGTTGAATCCCTGCAAAAAGATGTGAAGTCCTGATCCCCAGCACATAAGAATGTGACCTTACTTAGAAATAGGGCCATTGCAACTGTAATTAGTTAAGATGAGGTCATACTAGACTATAACCCTTTAACCCAATATGACTGGTGTCTTGTAAGAAGATGACCATGTGAAGAAACACTGACATACATGGAGAACACCATGTGATAACAAAAGCAAAGACTGGAGTTATGTGCTTCCAAACCAACGAATGTCAAAGATTACCAGTAAACCACCAGAAGTTGGGAAGAGATGAGGAAGGATTCCCCTGTAAGTTTTAGGGGGAGCGTGACTCTGCTAACAACTTGAATTCAGACATCCTAGTCTCTAGAACCTTGTGACAATAAATTTCTGTTTTTTAAGCCACTCAGTTTGTTATATTTTGTTATGGCAGTCCTAGGAAATCAATACACTTCTGTTTCAACTAGAGAAATTTTTAAAAATCTAAAAAAGTAGAAATAATAAGGAAAAATTGCAGGTAATTAACTTTAAAATAAATGCAAATTAACAAAGGTCATAATTGATTTTAAAAATGCCAAAAATTAGATGGCTTTTTGACAGCTAGATAGCATAAATAAATACTATGTATAGCTTGAAAATTAATAAAATCAGAAGGTCTAGATGTAACATTTAATGTCCATTCCAGATTTTTTAAATTTCATTTTGTTGGGTTTCCAAAACTTGATATAGGGTATCTATAAGAAACACACAAAAAGTTTTACTTCATGTTGAACAGCTAGAAGTGTTTTCATCAAGTCAGCAATTCAGCTGATACAAAAGAAATGAGGAAGAAATATTGTAAGGAAAAGACACACCTGTTTTTATTTGCAGAGATTATGATATTCTACTTAAAAATCAAGACAGATAACTGCAAACTAAATAGCACTAAGTAGAGAGTTCAGCCAGATTACTCAATACATCTCTACCAACAACAAAATTAATGCATTGCTAGAAACTATTCATAACCAATTAAAAATATAATGAAACAGAAAACATCCCATTCACAGAGCAATGCATTTTTTACAACATACAAATTAATCAAATACTTATGAGATATTTTGTGGCTACTAATCTATTAAATATATAAATGAAAAATACAATATTTAACCACAATTAACGTAGATACCTATCAAGATGATGAAGAGATGTTATTTTAAAAGATGGTATATTTCCCTTCATAAATATATAAGTTTTGTGCAATCTGAACAAATATTTTTATGGAATTTGACAACTGATTTTATGTTACTGGAGAGAGAAAGAAAGAAGAGGTAAGGGGAAATTGTCTAACAGGTGACAAAGCAGAATATAAAACTAGAGTCACTAAAAATGTTTTAGTGAAGAATAAAAGAAAACAGAACTATAAAACTGAATGCTCAGTAACATTGTAAATGTAAATATGTATCAATGATTATCACAAAGTACTTCAAGTTATTGGTGAAAATATGGAGTATTCAATAACTTGTGATGGGGCAATTGAATATCTAATGTAATTATATATCTATTAGAAAAATATCCCATACTGAAACTAAAAATAAATTCCTGACAGATCAAAGATATAAATAAGGGAAAAAGTAAAAATGTGTTCATTGTATTATTACATCAAGGAAGACTTCCATAAACAACACACACAAAAAAAGAAAAACTTATAAAGGTAAAGTTTTATACGTTTAAACATGTACAAATACAAATTTTTTCTATGTCAAAATGGGGCTTAAGCAAATTTAAAAGACTAATCTATGACTAGGAAAATGTAATTTTAATATATATAGAAAAGTAAGTCTCTAGAATCTACAAAGATATACTGCATATTTATAAGGAAAAAACATACCCTATGAAAAATGGTCTAAGAATATGAATAGATGATTCAAGAAAAATAATTAAAAGCTATTAATAAATATATTAAAAGCTGTGCAACTTCACTAATCATCAAGGAAATTTAAAATAGATAACCAACAAGGACCTACTGTATAGCACAGGGAACTCTGCTCAGTATTCTGTAATAACCTAAATAGGAAAAGAATCTGCAAAAGAATAGATACCTGTATAACTGAATAATCACTTTGCTGTACACCTGAAACTACACAACATTGTCAATCAACTATACTCCAACATAAAATAAAAAATTTTTAAATCAAAATAAATCAAAAAAGAAAACCACAAATTTTATTTCATGTCCTTGGTAAAATAATTTTTCATGAAATGAAATTCTCAAACATATGGAAAATTGCTACACTTATTTGCTGTTGGTGAGGATCTAAATTTACAAAGTCTTCAGGAAGAGAATTTGACAATATCCATTACGATGTAAATATTTATTTCATGGGAACCAACAATTCATTTTTCTTCCTCAGACTTTGGGAAACAAATATAAACTTAAAAGAGGAATGTACTAGGTAGGTCGTTATAATATTACATGCCCTAATGAAAACTAGTGAAAAACCTATCATTAGGATCTGGTTAAATAAACCTCCACAGAAACAAATGCTCTTAAACAATTTAAAAAAAATAAGGTAGAACTGTAAGTACTGATGTGACAAGTTCTCCAAGACATTGTCAAGAGAAGAAAGCAATCAGCACAATAAAATACAGATTTTATTTGAATTTGAATTTCATTTTATGTGAGGATGTTTTGCGGTATACACATTTTATATCTAAGTCCACTAATAAAGGATTTGTGGGGATAAATGCCAAATTACTTGCAAAAGCTCTCTTTGTTTTAGCGAGTAAATGTGACCAGAGGGGAAAGAGTTTAAAAGGAATTTCCACCTTTGACCCTGAATTCGGTTTTGTTTTCTTTTAATTAGAGTATAACTGTAAAAGAAAGTGGTAACATGGACAAGTGTTTTAAAGTTATATGTCTAACATGATGTTTACTTAATACTTTAATTCATGTACTTAACCTCTTTATCAGTTTAAAGATATTTATTTTGAAATAAGAATATAAAAATTATTAAGAAGAAATTGCCTTATCAGCATGTGAACCTCTCTCATTCTTGACAACGAAAATTATTCCCTCCATAAATGTGCACAAGACTGAGTTTGAGAACCTTCAACCCACTTCTTTATTTAATGCCAACCCTCAGCCCTGAACATGCATAAGTACATGTATAATGTAATACAAAACAACCCCTACATGAAAGGCATTAGAAATGACTGATTTAGGATGTACCTTTATCACAGCATTTTGCATCCCAGAGAACCGGTGGGTGGCTTTTCCATTTCTGAAATATATCAGGCTTACCTGGATTTCAGTTCAATTAGTTGTATCTGCCTAGAATCCTTCACTTTCCCTGTTGCAGAAATTCACTGCTCTAATGAGCAACAGCAATGCACATGAAATTAAAGAAGTCATTACTTCAGGTTAGATAAATAGAGGAACTAATTAAACTAATGAAAAAAGATTCTTTTTAATCTGCTGGCATTTGATATGCCACACTCAATTTTAGAGCTTAATGAAAGTGAATTTGAAGAGCTGATCAAAGTCAATCTGTGATTGTTTAGCACATAAATAACTCAAAGTAGAATGTTCTATTTAAGAACATTTCTTAAAATTTGTTGGAAATTGCCAAGAAATAGTCTGCTAGGAGTAACTCAGGGCTTTTCCAGTTATAGGCAAAGGGGACTCCTACAGGCTACAGGAATAAGTACTTGTCTTTCGAAATCTTCTTTGTTCTATCAAATGGGTAAAAAAAGAGCTCTAGTCACCCACCCCACCCTGTCCTCCCTGTCTCTTATCTCCCAGCCTGGCCAGTTCTATTTACTTTAAGTCCACCACAACTAATTTTATGCTCTTCCTTCCTCTTTATGTCATTGTATGTATTGATATGTGTCCTCCCAAAACGATATGTTGAAAACCCCCAATGCCTCAGAATGTGACTTCACTTGGCAATAGCATCTCTACATTGTATTCAATTTAAAATGAGGTCATTAGGGTAGGCCCTAATCCAAGAGGATGGTTGTCCTTATGAAAAGGGGAAATTGGGACAGAGAGACACACAGAGGAAAGATAATGTAAAGACACAGGGAGAAGATGACCATGGGATCTGAATGATGTATCTAGAAGCAAAGGAATGCTAAGGATTACCAGCATACACCAAAAGCTAGAAGAGGTGAGGAAGGATTCTGCCCCAGGGCCATCAGAAAGAGCCTGGCCTTGATGACACTCTGATTCCAGATTTCTAGCCTCCAGAACTGTCTAGTCAATGAATTTCTGTTGTTTCAAGCCACCAATTTTTGGTGCTTTAAGGCAGCCCTGGGGAACTAATACAGCAATAATCATGAGGAGCCCCAGACTTCCAAATCTCACCTAATCTAACAACCTCTAAACCTCATAAGACTCCCCAAATCCATTATTCTGCTCCATTATCAACTCCCCTCTAAATGCTGGAAACTTCCACTGTGTACTCTAGTATTAACGGTCCATTAACAGTTCCCCTCTAAATGCTGGAATCTTCCACTGTGTACTCTGGTATTAATGGTCCATTATCAGCAAAATCTCCTATACCCTGAATCTCTTCCCCAAACATGTGTTGAATTTCTTGATCTAACAGAAATCTGGCTCCTTGAAGGACACTGCTTCCCCTGCAGCCCATGAAGTTCCTCTCCCACAGCCCTTGTACATACCACTGAGTGGTTTTTTCCAAAGTTTCTTTCCTATTTTTTTTTTTTTGATGTGGACCATTTTTAAAGTCTTTATTGAATTTGTTACAATATTGCTTCTGTTTTATGTTCTTTTTTTTTTTTTTTTTTTTGGCCTCGAGGCATGTGGGATCTTAGACTTCGCCTTAACCACTGGACCACCAGGGAAGTTCCCTGTACCTGTGAGTGTTTAGGTGAGTGGTACCCCTGCCCCTCGCACTCAGAGAGAGATGCATAGATGAGTGGCCCCCTGACACTCCTCTTTACCAGTCCCAGATCATTCTCCCTCCTGCCTACGTGAAACCTCCATTAAGAACTCTAATGTCAATAGACTCTGTTACTCCCTACTTCCATTTTTGGTGTTATCCACCCATTCTTGGGTCAGTCATTCATTTTTCTATGGCTTGGCTCCTAATTCCTTGATTTCCGTCTGAACTCTATTATTTTAACACACATCCAAACAATCCTTCAATAAACTTGTGTGCTTAGTTCTTTGAACTTCTCTATCCCAAAGATTTTTGTCTTTGTCTTAACCCAACAACTTATCTCCATAATCTTAACTCTAGATCTAGTTATTACCAATATCTGTGACTTCTCTGTTAATTGAAGGCACCTCTCTGCCTCATACCTTTTCAGTTTGCTTTCTCCCATATGCAACTCTTACATTCTCTAATTCTTCACTAGGATTACCCACCCATGCATCCTCCCATCTTGACATTTTATTTCGCCCAGATGTTGCCCCTCTGTCCTCTTTGGTCAGTACAAAATTCCATGGGGGCAAACTCTTAAATCACTCCCTTGTATGTGATCTCAATTCTCTTGCCTCTCTCTTGCTGTCACATTCACTTGGAGAAAAACATAGCCTTGGTAAAATCTAATTCTTTGCCTCTCTGGGCTTGTATCTTTTCAACTAATGTGGTTGGAAAAACAAAAAAACAAAAAAATGATGTCTCTAGTTTTACTTTGAATTTATGACCATTAATTTCAACTGAGCCCACAAGGATTGCTTTGATGCAAGCATACTGGGAAGAGTCCAATCACTCTTTCTTCTAGATGACTGTTTCACTTCTCTATTAGTTCTTCAAGCTTTGATCATCTCTTTCCCCATCTTTCTTCTAAGCTGTAAGCCTTGCTTTTTGCTTCACTGGAAAAAAATTAAACCACCATAAGTAAAATTCCACAGAATGCTGACACCACATATGCCCACTTAGCAGCATCTGTATGTATATTCTCTGCCTTCCTATTTCTAGAAATTAACTATTTGTCTTCTGCTAAGCCAGCCCCTTCAAAGGGCACTAGATCCCATTTTTATTTCTTACTTAATGCTCCAGAATTTCTCCACTCACTCACCTATAGTAACAATTTTTCCTTCCCTACTGAATCAGTCCTATGTATTAATTTATTGTGTCCATATGCAACCCTGATCTTCTCTCATGGCCCTCTTCCCACAGTCTCTTCCCTTTAGTTGATGATACTCTATTCCGCCTGTTGCTTAGTCCAGAAACCATAGACACATCTCCACCTCCTCTCTTTCTTTCCCATACCCCATGTCGTCCTTCAGGTAATCCAACTGTATCTATCCACAAAATCTATCAGACAACGTTTCCCTACCTCCCATTACCACTGTCATCAGAGCCATCATCACACTTCCCCTGGGTTACTGCCATGGTCTCAGCATACATGATTACCCTCTGTGGTCTACTCACAATTCTGCAGCCAGAGCATCCTTTGGAAACATAAATCATATCATGGCCCTCCTCTGCTCAGAAACCCTCAGTGGTTCCCCATTCTCTTCATAGTAAACACCAAAAGTCCCAACAATGCCCCTTAGAGAACTCAGCTTCCCATTAGTCTTCAAGCATGCTTGCCTCTTTCTCCCTCCTTTCATGTCTTCCAGCCACACAGGCACCCTTGCTGCTCCTCAATTAAGATAGACTCTCAATCACCTCAGGACCTTTGCACTGACTGTTTCCTCTCCTTGTAGTGCCCTTTTTCTAGAAATCTGCTTGGCTATGTCTCATATTTTTTCTACATGCCTTTGCCCAAATGTCCCTTTCTCATAGATGCTTACTTAGAACACTGAATTTAAAATTGAAAACTCTACCTTTTCCAAGCATATTTAAATCTTCTGACTTTGCCTTATTTTTCTCCATAGCAGTTATCACCTTCTAACACATTATGTAATGTATTTATTATATTTACTATTTCTCATTGCCTACACTCTCTGCTGGAATGTAAACTCCAACAGGGCAAGGATATTAATTATACTCACTGATGTATCCCAAGCACACATGTATGTTTATTAAATGTTTACCAGAACAATGTAAAAACCCAGGCCACCTACCAAAGTTTCTTATTAATTCAAATAGTTTATTTCAGATGTTCATCAATTTAATGTAAAAGGTGTGTCACCTGTGAATAATGCAAAATGTTTTCTCCCTTTCTAATCCCTGTGTACTTTATCAATTTTGTACTAAGAGATCAACAGAATGTGATACCACAAAGCAATTAAGAGCACAAGTGTAGATGCATGTTTTTATATATGAAAAAGTGCTCACAATACATAATTCAGTAAAAAATATCAAGTTCCTAAGTCGTATACAAACTATGACTACTAAATGGTTTTTGTAAAAAGGAAATCATATGCATGTAGATGTACACACACGAGTACATACCCTTTACTGAGTTTAACACTCTATGAAGCATTTATTATTAGGTATATTTTACAAATAAGAAATCTAAGTCCTAAGTTGTGGAAAAGTGAGAATTAAAATTCTATTTTTACCTTTCAAAAACCCCCTGAACACTACTGCCTCAAATGCTGAAATTTTTAATTGGTCATGAAATTTTTCAATTTCCCAGTACAAGATACAAAATAAATTCAATGTTTTGTTTGCTTGTTAATATAAGGTTCATTTTGCAATAATTCAATGGGTGAATATTATACGCTTCTTCTTCTTATGTTTGGGTGACTCCTCACTAATCCAAATCAGAAGATCATTCCTGGAGTTAAATTTTAAGGAAAACCTAGCAATTGGAAATGTAACCTATTGAGTCTTCAATTTGAAAGTTTTCTCAGTGGCAGATTCCACTGATGAAGTTACAAAAGAATAAGAATAATTTTCAAATGGAACAATTTGATGGAAACATCATTTGTTATAGAGTTGTCCACCAAAATCTGCTTTCCCTCCTTTTATAGATAAAACATTTAGGTGAACACAGCCTTCCTGAATAAAGACTGTATTTTCCAGTCTCCATTATGATTCAGTGTGACCACGTCACCAACCTCTGGCTTGTGGGATAGAATCTAAAGTGAGCCCTGCAGCTTCCGGGGTGGGTTTTTAAATAGCGTGGACATAACTTCTCTGTCCCTTTCATCTTTCCTGAAAGGGTCTGGGTGCATTTGTTGGTCCTGGAGAAGCCATCCTGGACCAGGTGCAAATCCTGGCTCTCAGATCCTGCATCACTTATTTATCCTCTGGGTGTTTCAGTTTCCTAATTTATAAAATTGACGAATAGAATTTTTTTTTCCTGGGAAAAGTTGAAATTTTTCTCCTGGGAAAAGCTATGAGAGTTGAACATAAGATAGGAAAAAGGCTAGCAAAGTAGTTGGTCCTCAAAAACATCATTATTTTTACAGCCAGGAAGAGGTGGTAGAGGCAAATATACTTTCCTATTTCTTATCTTGTAAAAAGCAAATTTTTATAGTCTCATGATATAGGTACCGAATGGAAGGAGGAGGAGACTGGATTTCTCTACCTCCACAGTACAAGTTAAGGACATTCATACCCATGACCCTCGAGCCGACTCCTGGAAAACCAGGCCACCACTGCGCTCTCCCTAATCTCTAAATGAACTCTTTTCATGGGCAGAAATTTCCTCTAAGCTCAGGCTCTTAACAAGCAGAACAAATAAATTCCAAGCTTGTATTCACTTTAGCTATAATGATATATTTTTTTCATTTTCCACATTTTTGGAAGCTTTTAAAATTCCTACCATGCTGAGAAACAACATATATATATATATATATAAAAAAAATATATATGAATTATTGATGGCATCTGACTGTCCCTTGGTCCACAAATAATCTTGACAGCAGCCATATCTCCTAAAAATGTATACCTGTTACTTAATTCCTTCAATATAAACATTTCCAAACATAGAGACTATGTTAAATGCATAGCTTTTGAGATTTACTTTAAAAAATAGAAAAACCCATGTGTCACATTATACAATGCTATTTTATATTTATTATTTCAAAAATACTACCTTCACACTACCACATTTGCCATGTGCTACGTATTTTCAATCTCAAATACATAGTGAGAAATATTTCCCAGTGGGAATACATTTAGGCAGTGTTATATCAATTACACATAATTTGATTTATCCCTGGATATGACAGACTTTATTTCATCTTAGAAAGTAACTGTTATGTACTCAAGACCAGTTAAATGTTCTTTTTAAATAACAGGAAGTAAATTTATTCGCAACTTGATAAATTAAAGAATGTCTATGCTTCTGAAAAAAGTCTTAGAGCTTAATCGTCCTGAGGTCATGCTTTGGCTAAAATTAGAGTTAGTAAAATTACTACATAACATATGTTTCCCTGACGGTTAACAGATTTGATTATCTGCTGTTTTGACCTGCCAGATTTACTCTGAGTTCTCTGCGCCCTATGAGATGGAAAAGTGCAGCACACAGTAACTATTTCCCTTTTCCCCAAGTGCCTGCTTAGTACAGCCTGCACTGCCATTTATAGTGAGACAAAGATAAAGGTACTTGTGTAGAGATATTCTTGGAATCCCTTAAATACTTGAATGAATAGAGTGAAAGTTATGTCACATACTCTTCCAAAGTGTACAGCATTTTTTCAAGAAAAAGAAATGATGACCCAACAATACTTGCTTTAAAGTTCCTCTATATCACTCTATAAACAACAAAAGTGACAGAATAAACAATAACAGCATCAATAATACTCACTGATATATTACTATGTGCCTGGCTTAGTGATAAAAGATGTACATAAAGTGAAGTCATGTAATCTTCAAAATAACTTTAAGAAGAAGGTTCTATTATTTTTCTCAGAACTAAGAAGTGGCAAACCTGAGAATTTTTTCTAACAGTAAAATACAGTAAGTCCCCTACATACGAAAGAATTCCGTTCTGAGAGTGCATTCGTTAAGTCCAATTTGTTCGTAAGTCCAACGAAGTTAGCCTATGTACCCAACTAACACAATCGGCTATATAGTACTGTACTGTAATAGGTTTATAATACTTCGAACACAAATAATATATAAAAAACAAACACAAAAAATAAAGAAAACATTTTTAATCTTACAGTACCGTGAAAAGTAGAGTAGTATAGTACAACAGCTGGCACTTCTTAGCAGTACCAGCTACATCACGGCTGTGTTTACGCTTGCTTCCGGACATCCTGGGCTTGAAATTAAAATACTGTACTACTGTACTCTATTCAGTACTGTACAGTAAAGTACACAAAAGCACAACCACTTGTAGAGGATGCATGCACGTGACAATGTATGCCAGACACATGAACTAACTTACGTGATTGGACATGCAAACGCACGTTCTCATCTTTAAAGTTCGCAACTTGAAGGTTCATATGTAGGGGACTTACTGTATTTATTTTAGCTAGCAATTGCATCCCCAGGAAGCTTCACATTTGCAGTCTAGGAAAGAAGATGCGTAATTTGTTTCTTTAGTTAATTTTTATTTAAATTCAGTTTTGAGGATGAGGGTTATTATGTTTTGGTTTAGATTCACAAGAGGATTGAAACTCATGTGGGTTTTTTTTGAGAACTGGGAATTTAGGAAAGGGGACAGAGATAGATCATTTTATTTTCTCATTATAAAATCCTCATTAGTTCCTTTTGTAATCAAAGTAGTATAATTATCAAGAGTAATCTTACAGACACAATGATTATGTGAAAATTATTTGGATATTGTGTGGTTTAAAGAGTATGAAATTTCATGTTAAATTATAAAATTCAAACTAATATATGTTATAAGTTAATTTTTCATGTATTTAAAATTTTTATATCTAAAAACCTAAAATTATTACATTATTATTATCCTGCATCTCATCAGCTGGTTTAAAATAAAATAATTATTGTCCTTTACAGTTGTTTATAATTTTCTTCAATTAAATAAGATGCATTTTGATATGAATATATCAGTTAAATGCTGAAATATTTCTATGACATTCACATTATATGCAAAATTCAAAGGGGAAAATAAAGTCATGGAATAAAAGATAGAAAGCTAAAATAGAGAACTCAAAGAAAGTAATGAATTTCTGTTTCATGTACTTTTCAATTCTTTCCTGAGATGTAGCACATAAATCCAAAGTTATTGTAAATTAAATATAAATGACTTCCAGTGAGAATATCAACTTACCATATCATTATACTTAGGACAGTTGATAAACAAGTCTATGACAGCCATAAAATTATTTCTAGAAAATAAAGAAACTAAAAGATGTTTTCTGAATTGTCAAAGACTTGAAAAACACTCAAATAGAGACAATTTTTGCAATAGTTAATGGTTTTCATTATTATTAAAAATAATCATGCTCATTTTAAGAATTCTACAAAATGGAGCAAATTATCAAAATAATGTTATTAAACATTCAAATCCCCTGACCCATGGACATGCACTGTTTGGTTCAGTGAAACAAAACATTACAAAATAGAGACCATACATACTTAGAACTTGTTTCTGCACTTAACATTTCATCATGAGCATTCCCTCAAGAAAACAGATTTACCTTCATACTTTATTAGTAAGATATATCTATATATATCAATATATAGATATATAGATGTATATCATATAATATATTATATATTATATATAAGGCACTCTTAAACGCACAACTAAATTCTCTAGAAAATAAAGGAGGCCATCTAGGCCCCCAAATCAAGAGTAAGTTGAAAAACAGAGAGAGAAGCGCATAGGCTGGGGTCCCTGGGAATTTAGAGTCATAACTAAGATTATGGTTTAAAGCCAGGACCCTTGGAAAGGCTACCTCACCATTCAGAGGACGGTCTCAGAAAAAAATTCCACCACTCCAGGGTGAGTAGAAGGAAATTTGTTTACCTTGACAAGGATCCTGAGTAGAAAAAAATGAATCCCCTGAAAATACTACTTGCACTTTCTGAGAACTCCGAGTGAGAAATTAACACAAAAACTGGTTCCTTTCAACAGAAGTAAAAGATTGTCTGCTACAGTGGGAAATATTCTCAAACAGATCCTCCTGCATTTCTATTACACGCTCTTATTTACAAGACTGTGGAAAAAGAACTAAAACTCCAAAATAATATATACACAGGAAATGCACCAAGTAAGGTAATCTGTAGAAGAAAAACAAGATTGAACATCTGAAAACTTCAGTTAATGGAATTCTAATAGGCATTTTAATATGAAAAGGTAAAATAAGTAAAGACATAAAAAGAAAGAGAAATCACATTAGAAAACCAGGTAACTTTTGAAAGAAACATGCAATTTTTAAAATAAGATAGCCAATAAATTATCATTAAAGTGTATTATAGACAGGTAAAGAAGGAATTTATGTATTTAAATGTCAACCTGAGGACATTACAAAGGAGGCAAAGAGAGATGAAGAAATAAGAAATGTGTCAAAGTCAGTTAGAAGGGTGGGAGAGAAAGCATGAAAACCTCTAACTCTACCTACTTGGAGTTCCAAAAGGAAAAAAAGAAAAGAGCAGAGAGGCAATGTTTGAAGAGTTAATGACAAAGAATTTTCCAGATTTGATAAAAGACGTGAATCTTCATATTCAAAAAGCACAATATCTCCTGAACATGATAATTAGAAATAAACTTCATCTTAATGCATTGTAGTAAAATAGCAGAACTTCAAAACCAAGAGGATCTATTCACAACAAACAGAAACATTACCAATATAGAAACTGATGTGGACAGTAAATGTCTCTGCAGCAAAAAGAGAAACCAAAAGGCATGAGAAAAATGTCTTTGACATTGAGAGGAAACAACTCATCATTTGAGAGTCTAGAGCCAGCTAAGGAAGTATTTAAGAGTGAGAAAATACATAGATGTTTTGATAAAAATTCTGAAAGATAATACCACTAATAATTTTTCCATGAAAGGACTTTCTTCAGAAATAAGGTAAGTGAAACCTAAAGGAATGATCGAGATGAAACAGGAAAGAAAGATGAACAAATATGTTGTAAACTATGGTTATATACAAACAAGCCCTGATTTTATAAAAACAATTAAAAAATATTGACTATAGAGTTGTTAAAAGAAGTTAGAGCTATATAATGGACAAAAAAAAAATAGTAAGAATGAAGGAAAAGTGAATCGATTTTAAGCCCCCTAAGGTCTTGGGAAGTGGGTTAGAGTTACTTAATAGTTTCAGAGAGTTTTTCAGGTGTGGATATTATAGTCTTAAGAATTCAAGTAATAAAAGAAAATAAGATAAAACAGAGAAACACTTTAAAATATTCTTCAATAAAATAGAGAAAACACCATTTAAATATCTGGAATAAAATGGACCAATTATCAATTGTTGATGCCTTAGATAGATTTTTTAAGTTACATAGTAATACAAATAACTAAGACTTATACGGCCCTTACTACATGCCAAGCACATTTTCCAAGCACTGCACATATACTGCCTTACTTAATAGGGAATAATTGAAGATGTGAATTATATAAAACCACTGTTAAATATGATTTATATTAAACCATTAAATTAGAAAAAGGTTTAAATCCACTTTTTTCTAGAAAGATGCAGTTTTAAAAAACTGTCTTAAGAAAAAAATGAAAAATATGAATAAATCCATAAATATTAAATAAATTAAATTTGGGGGCGTTAAGAGTAGGAGAGAAGAACTTTATTGCAGCATGGCTGAAGCCTATACTTGGAGAAAAATAAGGCAATTCTGCTTTAGACCCCTAATGAATTCCTGTTCAATAAATTGGGTACACATGTGCCAAGCATGACTAGAAACTATACATCCAGATATGTTCAGAAAATAATTCTGGGAAGAGGGAGTAAGAGTTGTGCTCTGCATGATCCAGGGGCCACCATTTCACCCAGCCTTCAGTGTGAATACTGCTTGCTAGGATTGTATAGTCCACAAACTGAAAAAATCATACACACAGGCCCTGGGGAGCAGCAATGTGATGTTTTCTTCCAAATGTATTTATACAGTGAAATAAATGGGGAGACATTTTAACTTGAATACACAAATGTTCATCTTAAAATTGTTTATTCTCTTCCAAATGCTTGATATACAAAATGCTAAATATAAAGGAACAACACAATGCATCGTTTCTGTGACAGAAGGAAGTATCTGCTACCAATGTTGGATATGTGCCTTTTCATTTCTAAAAGGGAGACACTCTAAATCAATAACTTTTTAAAGTGTAAATAACATTGCAATACTTCCATTAATAAAGCAAATAAAAGAATGATGGTTAATTTTTAGAAGTTTTATTTAAACCATTAATTTTATTATTCTGCTTATCAATGGTTGGGGGCAATTTGCTCTTATTTAAATTCAAGAGTTTTGACTAGTTGATCTCTTATATTCCATTTAAATGAAACCTTATACAGCTTTACAATTTGCAATTCAAAACTTACGACTTTACTTTGGCTATACAAACAGAGGATTCATTTCTTAAGTAAAAGGATCTTGAATTATATTAACATTACATTTTACTAAGTAATTTAGCCAGGTATATAAATTCCTTTTGTAAATTATCTTACCAATAAAAAAATCCACTATTGCTTCTTTGTGAATATAAAAGGATATTTTTGGAGGATATTTGAATCAATGTTTATGTCATATTCTGAAAATTCAGTATGACATCTTCGATTACAAATCTTGTGCTTTTGATATATTTTCTATTAGGCCATTTTGTTTAACCTCAAACATCATAAGATCCTTTGTAAGGAGGGAATAAAAGCAATTTTCTTTTAAAATGAATTGAAACCTGATTTTTTTTTAAATTGTTCTTTTTTCAAACTATAATCTATTATTTCAGTTAGCAAGAAATCACACACAGGGTATAAAGGGACTCCATGAAATTATCATGACAAGAAGAAATGCCAGAACAATAGGATTAAAAGTGTTCTTTCTTCTTCAGAAATGATGTGAACAAACTCGAACTTGACAGTTTCATGTCCAAACTGTGAAGCCTTTTAAATGCAGTATACTTGAGTACCATGTACATTCATAGCAAAACTAACAAGAGTCTTCCTACTTAAATAACCTAATGAACACTGGAGTTGTATCCATAATAATGTGCTTTTTTGCTGACTTTCAATTGTTCATTCTTTTCACTTTTCCCACAAAAATAAAACATTCTCATGTTTAGTAAAGATTACTATAAATTATAACATGAAGTAAATAGTAAACAAAAAGATTATTTTATTTTCATCATAACCACAGTATAGTATAAAAAACTGTTACTGTAGAGGAATATTAGATGTTTTTATTCTGTGCATTTTTCTAGTTGCTATAGGTGTACAATGAAGTGTGAAAGAACCCTGTTCTTATGCTACTAACCTCACTGTGGAGCTACTGTAGCAGCACCCACAGGGGTAAGAGGGGCTAAGAGGATTGCTGTGGACATGCATGGCTGAGGAAGACCTCCAACGACAGGCCTGACCGGGCTTCCCCATGTGATAGGAACAGACAGGCATACGTGAGAAAGTTATGGATTAAAGGTATGAAGTAAATAATAATTAAATTATTATTTTAAGAGATTAACTGGGGCCTTCCTAGAAAATATTATGAACTTTCCTCCTTGTAGCTGAATTCCAGTGAAGGAGACAGTATCCATAAATTAAGCCCCTCCCCTACTTGCTGAAAACAAATAACACTGCTGAATTATAAATGTATACTTTTTAGGAACATCAAAAATGTGCAAAGATAGTAAAGACATGTCAAAACAAAAGGGAAAGGAGTTCCCATAGAAGCCAGTAGGGCACAGTAGCACTGAAGCTGGTTTAGGGCAAGAAGATTTACCCACCCCAGGGAAGCTGGCTTCAGTTTTGGAGTCTTATAGAAGGAAACAGATGTCTGAGGCCAAGACCTCATCAAGTCATGCAGCCTAAGAAGTGACTTCCCAAATTAGGTTGAGATACCCATAGTGCCAGGCTGAAAGGGAAGGAAACCAGCAACTCAACATACCCTGAAAGTGTCATAGCTATAACTGTGCATCCCCAGGGTTTATTAAGAAGATATTAGGATACATGACAAAAATAACAGTAAACAAGAGGAAGCCAATAACGATGAAATGTTTTAGAATCCTTATGGTTGGTGGGGGAAAGTGTTAGAGTTTTGTTAACCTTAGACTTTGATTAGTTTTGCACAGATGTTTTCATTTCTATGTATGAACTGTTTTTACTCACAATAATTCTGTCAACAAATGTGTGGGGGTTTTTTCCACACCAACAACCAATTCTCCAACTCTCTGAACACCAAAGTGGGTGTCCTGCAATTCAATCCAATTCTGACACTAACTATTGGAGTTAAGGCAGACCACACAGCTTAGGGGCTCAGACCCACAAAATGATGCCTTACTTCAGATACCAATTGCAAGTCCTGGGCCTCTGGTACTTCTGGTTGATTAGCTACAAATCAGGGGTTCCCACAGTACCCTCCTCAGGTTCAATAATCTGCTATAACAGATCACAGAACTCAGAACGTCTCTTTACTTACTATCACTGCTTTATTATAAAGGCTTCAACTCAGGAACAGCCAAATGGAAGAGAGATGCATAAGGCAAAGTATGGGAATGGAATTTCCTTGCATCCTCCAGGCGTGCCCCTCAATGAGTTCACCAACCTAGAAGCTCTTCAAATCCCATTGTTCAGGGTTTTTATGGAGATTTCATTATGTAGGCATGATTGATTAAATTATTGGCTGTCGGTGATTAACTAAATCTCCAGCCCCTCTCCCCCTACTTAGAGATCAGGCCTGGTTGGTCCCTCTGACAACCAGTCGCCCTCCTGAAGCTCTATAGGGACTCACTGAGAGTCATCCTATTAGCAAAAACTCAGATATGGTTGAAAGGCACTTACTATAAAGAACAAAAGAAACTCCTATCACTCAGAAAAGTCCAAGGGTTTTAGGAACTCCTGTGTCAGGAACCAGTGGCCAAAGACTAAAGACCAAATATACATTTCTTAATATATTACAATATCACACTGCAACAACAACTAAATGAATTGAAAGAGTATGCTAGAGACTTTCAAAAAATAAACAAGCAAAAAATTAAGCAATCTCAAAGACAACATAAAAGGGAAAAAATTGAAATAGAACAGATGGGACAAATAGCAAAAATTAAATTGGGGAACATACAATCAATATGACTAGTGATATTAAATATATGGAATAAATACATTAATTAGAACAAAAATATTGTAAGACTGGATTTAAAAGTCCAACTATAAGTTGTTTACAAAGCACAAACATAAAATATGAGAATACAGAACAACTGAAAGTAAACATATTAATAAAGAGCATGCAGATATTAAACAAAAGAAAGCTGATGTAGCTATATTATTATTGGAGAAAATAGACTTTAAGGTAAAAAAACTTTAATAGAAAGTGACAAGATCATTTCATAAGGACGTTCTTGCTTGTTTTCTAGTCTTATATTTCTGTCAAATACTGAATGAGGTATAGTAAAGATTCTGTGCTATGTTTTTTGAGATTTCTCTCTTTCCTTGGGGGTTATGAAAATTTTCATTTTATATAATTCTAGGCTATGTTTTTAGGTACAGACAGTTTTAAATTATTCTTGGTAATTTAAAATTTTTATGCTCAACACTGCTAATTATTAGAGAAATGCAAATCAAAACTACAATGAGGGATCACTTCACACTGGTCAAAGTGGCCATTATCAAAAAGTCTACAAATAATAAATGCTGGAGAGGGGGTGGAGAAAAAGGAACCCTCCTACACTGTTGGTGGGAATGTAAATTGGTGCAGCCACTATGGAAAAGAGGATGGACGTTCCTTAAAAAACTAAAAATAGAGTTACCATATGATCCTGCAATCCCACTCCTGGGCATATATCCAGAAAAGATGAAAGCTCTAATTCGAAAGGATACACACATCCCAATGTTCATAGTAGCACTATTTACAACAGCCAAGACATGGAAGCAACCTAAATGTCCATAGACAGATGAATGGATAAAGAAGATGTGGTACATATATACAATGGAATATTACTCAGCCATACAAAAAAATGAAATAATGCCATTTGCAGCAACAGGAATGGATCTAGAGATTATCATATTAAGTGAAGTCAAATAGAGAAAGACAAATATCGTATGAAACCACTTATATGTAAAATCTTAAAAAATGATACAAATGAACTTATTTACAAAACAGAAAAAGACTCACAGACATAGAAAACAAATCTATGGTTACCAAAGGGGATGACTGAGGTTGGGGGGAGGGATAAATTAGGAGTTTGGGATTAACATATAAACACTACTATAAATAAAATAGATAAACAACAAGAACCTGCTGTATAGCACAATAAACTAGAGTCAATGTCTTGTAATAACCTATAATGGAAAAGAGTCTGAAAAATCATATAGATAGGTAGATAGATGATAGATAGATAAACTGAATCACTTTGCTGTATACCTGATACACAATGCTGTAAATTAACTATGTTTCAATAAAAAATGGTTACTAAAAAATACATATATAAAATTATAGAGCAAAGATTTTCTAAATTACTTTCAAAAATGTTATGTAGTACCTATAATTCTCTTACTATTGTGTTTTTATTGATGACTGAGGTTGGGGGGAGGGATAAATTAGGAGTTTGGGATTAACATATAAACACTACTATAAATAAAATAAACAACAAGAACCTGCTGTATAGCACAGGGAACTAGAGTCAATGTCTTGTAATAACCTATAATGGAAAAGAGTCTGAAAAATCATATAGATAGGTAGATAGATGATAGATAGATAAACTGAATCACTTTGCTGTATACCTGATACACAATGCTGTAAATTAACTATGTTTCAATAAAAAATGGTTACTAAAAAATACATATATAAAATTATAGAGCAAAGATTTTCTAAATTACTTTCAAAAATGTTATGTAGTACCTATAATTCTCTTACTATTGTGTTTTTATTGGATTATTTTTGCAGTTTTTAAAATTAGCAGTGGTAAGAAATGAAGATACAAATAAAATAGCCCTTAATTTCCTATTTTTAATAGAAGAGAGGGAAATCAAGAATGAGGGAAGGGGGAGTTTTGGGAAAGATGAGGGAATGGATAAAACAAAGGTACATTACTTTCTGACTGAGCTAGGACAAAGGCAAATGGGTTGATGGAATCAGATCTGAGGGCCCTGTACTGCATTTGTGTGCTCAGGTGTGTGGTTTCTTTAATGGGGCTCAAGTTACATCATCCTGTGCATTGAGGTCTATCTTCAACGCACAGGAACCATCCCAACACAAGCAGCACATGCACATTACCTTAGCTAAAGTAAGTGCTTATAAAGCTTCCTTAAGTGTTTTCCTGTTTAAAGTATTTAAATTTCTCCTCATCTCTCAAGCACAATGGAAAATGAATGTTAACCCAAGGGGTACCCATAAAACCCATCAAATCTCTCCCACTCCCTCACCCTCCACCACCCCTGCCCCTCTGCTCCTTTAACTCTTAAGTCTTGGGGCTTCTCAGGATCCACTCTATAAATTACTTAGGATTTTAGATGAATTCTCAATAGAGGTTCTCTTTCTGTCTCCACTGAAAAGATTTTCTAATCTAAATCACTTTCAGTATTTGAGATATAGTTATCTTGTTTTGGTATTTATTGTATATTAAGTTTGTTTTTATGATTTTATAGTATTATCGTATCAATGGATGTTTAAACTCTTCTAGCAGTGCTCACTAACTCTCTTAGCTGAAGCAGTAGTAGGCCAATAATAATAATACCATAAATTTTTAGAACTCCTCTAAAACACCAATCTTGCTTCCACATGCAGGCCTTTAAACTTAATTGTCCACCCTGCCTGTAATGCTCATTCCCTGTATCTTTATACGGCTGGCTTCTTCTCAACCTTCAGCCTTCTCAACCTTCAGATCTATGAATACATTTCCTGAGAAATCTTCTCTGATTATCCTGTCAAACAGAATACCCAACAGTCAGCCTCCACCTCAGGACTTTATGTCCTTCAATGCACTTAGCACTTTCTTAAACTATGTCATTTATTTGGCTACCTGTTGTTTATCTGTCTCTTCCAACTACAACAGTGGACGAAGTGCAGTAACCTTGTTTGTCCTGTTTACTTAGCACCTGGATCCCTAGGAGCAATGCTTGAAAAATAGTATACGCTCAGTCAATATTTTAAAATGTCATTGGATGAATTGAGGCAGTTATGGATAAAGTCAATATATGTTTATTATCATTGCATTCTTTGGTAAACATCAGGAGTTAAGATCCTGAGGGCTCTGCAGTCATACTGCCTGACCCAGGATTTGGATCCTGTGTGGCCTTCAGTTTGCTGATGTTCAAACAGGAAAAAAGAAACATTGCTGTATAGGATTATAGTGAACTCAAGTTGAGATTACTCTATGATTCTATTAGTAACTAAAACATTAGAAATGACACACTCTAAATTAACTATAGAAGGCAGAGCATATGCAAAAATAAAAAAAACAAAGAATCAATCTATAATGCTCTTGAATTTCAGAAAACAAAACAAAACTGGGAATTCAGCCAACAATCTAAATACATTATTTTTCATCTACTTGTGAAATTATACTGTAAAAGCTCAGTAAAGAAAGATTATGCATATGTATATAATGCTTCAGTGAAGATGATAAATGAAACAGTCACAAAAATCATTCATTGAATATGACATGATTACATTGCTTTCTATCGTTACCTGACAAAGATTACTCTGCAAAATTCTCATATGTTTTTAGGAGAAAAAAAGTCTAAATTTCTGAATGAAGGTAAAAACAGAACACACATTTTTAAAACTGTCAAATATAGGCTTTCAATATGCTTTTCTGTTTTCTAATTAAGAAAAACAGAATGAAACACAAAGACTTACAAGAAGATAAGTGGTTATCCTGATTCCTTGAAGATTTCAGGAACTTGACTTTGGCAATGCTTAACAATAAAAAACAAATTACCATTTTTCTATTTTAATGAGTTTTCCAAGTAAAAATTAGGTAGTCTTTAAGAGTAGTTTGTTTACCTTTCTGAGTGGTTCTTAAGTATAGAATAGCATTACTTTAATGCATACTCACACTTCTGTTGTTCAAAAAAGATATCATTAGCATACTCTATCAGTGACGGGACTCTGATGATATGCCATAGCAATAACTCATCAAAAAGACAGCACTTTGATTACGCCAAATATTAAATACCTCACCAAAATTCTCATCCTTTTGATAGCTATGTAAAATAACTCCTACCAGAAACTCTTTTGTGGTTAAATTAGTTCTCTTTAACACTACAGATTCATTTTGCTTTTTCTAACAAGGATTTTATTAGACAAGATTTTATTGTATAATTGTATATTCTTTTCTTCTTTATGCCTAAACTGTAACTATTTTCTCTTTTTAAAATTGAGGTAAAATTGACATTTAACATATTAGTTTCATGTTCATATTGAACATGATTCAATATTTGGATACTCTATGAAATGATCACCGCAATAAATCTCATTATCATCCGTTACCATACAAAGGTACAATTGTTTTTATGTAAGAAATTTTAAGATTTATTCTCTTGGCAACTTCCAAATATGCACTACATTAGTATTGACTATAGTCACCATGCTGTACATTACACCACCACAACTTATTTATTTTATAACTGGAAGTTTGTACCTCTTCACCCCTTTCATCCACCCCTCAACCCTCCTCCCTTCTAGCAACCACAATTCTGTTCTCTGTATTTATGAGTTCTGTTTTGTCTTGTTTGTTTGTTTGATTCCACATATAAGTAAAATTATACAGTATATGTTTTTCTCTGTCTGACAAATTTCACTTAGCATAATACCCTCCAGGTTCATCCATGTTGTTGCAAATGGCAAGATTTCATTCTTTTTATGGCTGAGTAGTATTCCAGTGTGTGTGTGTGAGTGCGTGCGCGCACATGCGCGCACACACCACATCTTCTTTATCCATTCATCCATCAATGTACACTTAGGTTGTTTCCATGTATTGGCTATTGTAAATGCTGTGATGAATTTGGGGTGCATATATCTTTTTGAATTAATGTTTTCATTTTCTTCTGAGAAACACCCAGAAGTAGAATAGCTAAATCATGTGGTATTTCTATTTTTTGTTTTTTGAGGAATCTCCATACTGTTTTCCATAGTGGCTGCACCAATTTACATTTCCATCAACAGTGCATGAGGGTCCCCTTTTCTCCACATCTTTGCCAACACTTATTTTTTCTCTTTTTGATAACAGTCACTCTGACAGGTGTGAGGTGGTTTATCATTTTGGTTCTGATTTGCATTTCCCTGATGATTAGTGATTTTTAGTATCTTTTCTTGTGCCTCTTGGCCATCTGTGTTGCTTCTTTGGAAAAATGTCAATTCAGATCATCTGCTCACTTTTAAATCAGATTGTTTGGTTTTTTAGTACTGAGTTATATAAGTTCTTTATATATGTGGGGTATTAACCTCATCAGTTATATGGTTAGCAAATATTTTCTCCCATTCAGTAGTGTGCCTTTTCATTTTGTTCATGGTTTCCTTTGCTGTGCAAAAGCTGTTTAGTTTGATGTAGTCCCACGTAATTATTTTTGTTTTACTGCATTTGCTTTTGGAGTCAGATCCAAAAAAATCATAATCAAGACTGATATCAAGGAGCTTACTGCCTATGTTTTCTCCTAAGAGTTTTATGGTTTCAGGTCTTTTGTTTAAGTCTTTAATCCATCTTGAGTTAATATTTGTGGCTGGTGTAAGATAGTAGCTTAGTTTCACTCTTTTACATGGGGCTGTTCAGTTTTTCCAACACCATTTACTAAAGAGACTGTTCCTTCCCCATTGTATATTCTTGTCTCCTTTGCTGCAAATTAACTGACCATATATTGACAGGTTTATTTCTGGGCTCCCTATTGATCTATGTGTCTGTTTCTATGTCAATACCATACTACTTTGAATATAGTTTGAAATCAGGAAGTGTGATGTCTCCACTTTTGTTCTTCTTTCTCAAGATTGCTTTGTCTATATGGGGTATTTTGTAGTTCCATACATATTTTAGGATTGTTTGTTCTGATTTTTAGAAAAATGCCATTGGAATTTTGATAGGGATTGCACTGAATTTGTAGACTGCTTTGGGTAGTATGATCATTTAAACAATATTAATTCTTCCAATCCATGAGCATGGTATATCTTTCCATTTATTTGTGTTGTCTTCAATTTCTTTCAACAATACTTTACAGTTTTTAGTGTACACCTCAGGTCTTTCACCTCCTTGATTAAATTTATTCCTAGGTATTTTATTATTTTTGATGCAATTGTAAATGGGATTTTTTTTAAAGTTTTCTCTTTCTGATAGTCCATTGTTAGTGTATAGAGACACCTGAGACATTTTTATGAATTTTTACCCTGCAACTTTACTGAATTCATTTATTAGTTCTAACAGTTTTTAGTGAAGTTTGTAGGGTTTTCTATATATAAAATCATGTTATCTGCAAACAGTGACAGTTTTACTTCTTCCCTTCCAATCTGGATGGTTTTTATTTTTTATTATTATTTTTTTTTTTGCTTAATTGCTTTGGCTAGGACTTCCAAAACTATGTTGAATAAAAGTGGTGAGAATAGGCATCCTGTTTTTACTTGATCTGAGAGGGAAATTTTTCAGCTTTTCATTGTTGAGTATGATGTTACTTGTGGGACTGTCACATATAGCCTTTACTATGTTGAGGTAAGTTCCCTCTATACCTACCTTGTTGAGAGTTTTAATCATAAATGGTTGCTAAATTTTGTCAAATGCTTTTCTGCATTTATTGAGATGATCCTATGATTTTTCATCCTGCATTTAGTTACTGTGGTACATCACATTGATTGATTTGTGGGTGTTGTTCCATCTTGAATCTCTGGAATAAATTCCACTTCATCATGGTGTATGATTCTTTTAATGTATTCTTAAATTCAGTCTGCTAATATTTTGTTGAGGATTTTTGCATCTATGCCATCAGAGATATTGGTCTGCAATTTTCTTTTTTTGTAGTATCCTTGTCTGGTTTTGGTATCAGGGTAAAGCTGGCCTCATAAAATAAGTTTGAAAGAGTCCCCTCCTCCCAAATGGCCCCTGCCCCTCTGGCAGACACTTTACAATTAGATAATGAGTCTTCTTCCCATTCAGTCTAGGCACTTTTCAAACTGCTATTTGTATGCTGGACCCTGGGGGTGAGTGAGTCTGCATGTGAGTCCTTTAAGAGCAGTATCTCAGTTCTTTACAGCCCTTTGGGTCTCCAAAATATAAGCCCCGTTGGTTTTTGTTTTTTGTTTTTGCGGTACGCGGGCCTCTCACTGTGTGGCCTCACCCGTTGCAGAGCACAGGCTCCGGACGCACAGGCTCAGCGGCCATGGCTCACGGGCCCAGCCGCTCCGCGGCATGTGGGATCTCCCCGGACCGCGTCACGAACCCTGCATCGGCAGGCAGACTCTCAACCGCTGCGCCACCAGGGAAGTCCCCAGCCCCACTCGTTTTTAAAGCCAGATATCTGGGCGGCTTCTCTCCCTATTGCAGGTTTCACGGGTGCCTGACAGACTCCTATCTCCTCAGAGGCAAGCTCCAGACTTGTGAGATCCTTCCCGATTGTGGGTCACTGCGCCGAGAATGGGGTTTTTGGCAAGACTGCCTCTCTGCCTCTTCTACCTGTCTCACTGTGGTCCTTTTGTTGTTTGTTGTGAAAGAGCTGTTCAGCTCGTTTTCAGGTCTTTTTCAGAGGGAATTGTTTGATATGTAGCTATAGATTTGGTGTGTCCATGGGAAGAGGTGAGTTCAGGATCTTCCTATGGTGCCATCTTGGACTGCCCCCTAGACATTCATTTTATATATATATATACACCATACAGTTCATGACTGGCAAAGCAATACGGTAAGCTCTTATTTAAATAAATAAATATGCATAGCTAAAACATTTTTTTCCTAATAGCATTAATTTAAATTAATCCCAAATTATAAATCATTTAAACAAATATCATTTTTCACTTTTCATACAAACTAAGAACATTCTTGCATATGTAACTTAAGTTCCTAAGTATATTTTATATTATTTCTTTAGAAAAAATTACCAGTTGTAAAAATGTCTGGATAAAGAGGATGCATAAGAATGTAAAACTCTCTCCAGAAATGATATTCAATTTGCATCATTGTCACAATTTGGGTTCTCTGGGATCAGATGCTAAAATTGAGCTTGGGGTGCAAGATATTTATTAGGAATCAATACCTGTGAAAGGAAGGGCAGTCAGCAGAATTGAACAGAGGAGACTAATAAGCAGTGTAGGTCCAGCATTGTTATTTTTTTCTTTTTTTTCCTCAGTGCCTCGTCATGTCCTTTGCTTTTGCCTTTTGGTATGTTTACCTTATTTCTTTTTAGGAGCTTATCATATATTAAAGATATTAAACTTTTCCCTCTCATTGTAATTTGCAAATAGTTATCCAGGGCTCATTAATATTGTTAACAATACAATTTACTTTAGGTAATATTAACATGTCTTTAACCGTGCTTTTAAATGCTATTATAAAGAAGATTTGCTTATCCTATCATTAAACTTGCTATTGCTTGTAAATAAGAATGTTATTGATTTTTTGCATATATTAACTTGCTATTTTACTGTACTTTCTTATTGCTTCAAGTAATTTCTAAATTGATTTTCATGGCTCCTAAGTATGCAGGCTTTGCATCTATAACCTTCAACTATTCTTAAACATCAATTATTTGGTAACATCCAATTCCAATACAGCCTGATGCCATGATGGAATGAGATGTTAGGGAGTTCTTGGGGGAAAGGATGAGTGGATTTTGCTTGCCTGAAGGATGAGAATTTTTGTTGCCAGATGGTGAGGCTGTGATAGACTGTGGTTTCCCAAAATGGTCAGAGCATTACTTCTGGTTACACATGCTCTTCAGAACTTTGCCACTCCTTCATCAAGAGGTGAAGGCAATCTCCCCCCATCCCACATGGGGGAGGGAGACTGTGACAACCTTCGCAAATGCAATACCAGATAAGTTACCCTAATTTCCAAGGCTGGGTCATCAAAGGTGGCTTGGTTTTTATCTGGCTCTTTCTCTCAGGATGCTTGCCCTTGGAGTTCCTGAGGAAGCCCAGTCCACAGAGAAAGGCCACTCATAGGTGCTCTGGCCAATAGTCACTGGTTAAACTTACATACACAAGACAAACATCTTCTACCTTAATGCTTTTGGTCTTGAATTTTATTGCACTTCATATTATTTCTCTTCTTTATTTCTGCATTAGAAATCTAGCAAGTTTATTTTTTCACATGAATCTCTTATAAAGCATGAATGGATAGTAATTTTTGACACCATCTGAATATCTCTATCTTTAATAGGAAGCTTTAATTTACTTTGACTGTCACGATGAATATGTTTGAGCTTCGTTCTCTTATATAACGTTATAAGAAGTTCATCTTTAGTTAAACTGGTTACTTTTGCTATATGAATTTTTTTTGGTTTTTTTGAAGGCATACAGACATTTCATTCTATTTTTAATTATTCTAGAAGTTATATTCAACATAAATCAACACATTTGGCCCTCTATTTCTCTAATTATTTGTGTGAATATTTAACTAATACTTCTTGACTCTCGACCCTATATAAATTAGGTGTCATGGGTTGATTGTTTATCACAAGCCAGCCATGCTGCTAAGTATTTTATAAGTAGGTCTCTTGATCTGCATAAGAAGCTTACGAAATAAGTATTATTTTTATTTATATTTATCTTCAGAGAGATTAACTAACTTGTCAAGGTCACACGTGTATTAAGTGATAAAACAGGGATGCAAATTAAATTTGCCAACTCCTAACTACAAGTTCTTAACCACTACATACTATAAATTACATTTCCCCTTCACCAACCCAATTTCATTTGCTCACTTGGAGAATACAATATCACATACCTCGACCAAGTTCAAACGTCACTCCCACCACCCCACACCACACCTACCCACCCCCCACCCCCCCACACACACACAATCAGAATTTCTCTCTGATTTCCCAAACATAGTTAATTACTCCTTTTTTGTGCTTCCACATCACTTGCTGTATAAATCTGTGAATATTTGTCATGATGCTTTGTAACTAGTGGTTGGCCTGCCTGCCTCTCTAACTACATGCTGAGCTGCACTTTGCATTCTCAATGTCTGCCAGGATCATTTACCCATAATAGGTCATGGGTGAGTCTTATCAAATGAACAATAAGTGGTTGAATATATTGTCTTCTATAACTGAAACGACACATCCAGGAGATGTCTTGAATATGCTTGTGTTATAAAGTAAAAGTGTTTTCTCTGTGTTTAATGTATTTAATAAAAGGAAATCCAGACTGAACCAAATTTATATCACTGATTAGTTAATATAGATAGCACAGAAATGTCATAATTTTTCTGTGCTTGGGAAGATTGTTTCTGGCAATGGAATTATGGAAGATATATTAGCATGTACTGAAGTAAAATGAAACATAGTACCAAGACATTCTGATCAGCGTGCTCTCACAATCTCAGTGAATAGGGTTCTAGGGAAAGCAGTAAATACAGACATCGGTAAAGAAAAAGAAATGAGGTATCTAATTCCAGAACTTCAAAGGAATTTTGATTTTCATTTCAATTCCACTCACCATTAACTGCAGAGAGGCTGACTCTTCCTGAAGATGTGAGGAGTAAATTCCCTTGAGACAGATGGGGTTTGGAGGGCTCTGGAGGGGAAGCAGCAGTTCTTCTGTCAAAGTCCCACTGCCAAAGACCATTTCCAGTTAATACTACAGGCTTTGTTGTATCAGACCATAATGCTTTAAATTATATTTCCAGTGCTCATAATTATAATGTTTATAGTTGAGAGAACAAATGACTCAAGGTGATTTGCATTGAAATTACTATCTATTAAAGCAGAAGGCCTTATTAAAGAAATTTACCTTTGCATAGAAATATGAACAAAGAGTAATGAAAACACTACTCATTATTCCCTTCAACTTCAGATATTACCCTTTCAAAAGACACTGACTAACATGCACTCTATCCTCATTGGTAATAAAGTGAATCAGTTGTGTTTTAGTTCTTCATGTAGAACTCTATTTTCTTATACATTTTACTTTGTTGAAACTTGTGTCCCATAGTCATGAGGACAGTGGATCTGAAAACATTTTATAATCATAAAAAAATACATTTAGCATATAGTCAGTAAATCAACTGAAAGTTTCATATTTTTACCTTCCTGAAACAAATAATACTTTATATCATGATATAAATATATATATATAAATTATACCATAACACTTAGCCTAACTGGCAAATGAAAAGTGGTCTTATTTTAAATATTTTCAAAGTAATTAAGAATTGAGCAATTAAGAAAATAGTCAATAGTAATAAACTATGAATAGAATTCTTTCATTTCTCATATACGTAACACTTCTACATTTTTGTCAATCATTACTGCCTGTTCCTCACAAAATACTGTAAGGCTTTTAAAAGTTTGAGTCAGTAAGACTTAGAAGTTCAAATGCTGTCTCTCTTTTTTTTTTTTTTTTTTGCAGTACGCGGGCCTCTCACTGTTGTGGCCTCTCCCGTTGTGGAGCACAGGCTCTGGACGCGCAGGCTCAGCAGCCATGGCTCATGGGCCCAGCTGCTCCGCGGCATGCGGGATCCTCCTGGACCGGGGCACGAACCCATGTCCCCTGCATCGGCAGGTGGACTCTCAACCACTGTGCCACCAGGGAAGCCCCAAATGCTGTCTCTTTAAATAGTAACGTGATGCAAGGTACTGTATTGTAAACTGTTTAAAGTTTATTAATTTATAATCTTCTGGCATACATATTTTTAATAAATTTTAAACATAATTATATCAGAAAATTATAATGAATGAAGAGCAGTATCACCTGTAGTCTTAGCACAAAAAAGTAAAACACTACTTTTTTTACTGTATGATTATATGTAAGATGTTTAAATCAAGAATTTTTTTCACAAGAATGTTAAGAACACTAGTTTTAAAATAAGCACACATTTCTAAAGTTTAAAGTTTGCAAAGTTCTCACTTTGATTTACTATATGATTTTAGATTAAGTCATTTATAACCTTGCTTCTTAAACTTCTAAAACGTCATATTTAATTTTCCTATTTATTAAAGCAATAAATACTTATTTGGGAAAATACAAAAAAACATTAAGAAACATACTAAAACCTCCAGTTGTTATTTGGTATTCAAGGCTTTGACTGAAAATAATTCTATAAGTATTTTAATAGAAACATCTCCATTTCAATATTCCAAAAGACAAAGAAAATGATGCAGTCAAAAGTATTAACTAAAAATCGAGGCATTAAAATCAACAGGTGCAGGGCTTCCCTGGTGGCGCAGTGGTTGAGAGTCCGCCTGCCGATGCAGGGGACACGGGTTCGTGCCCCGGTCCGGAAAGTTCCCACATGCCGTGGAGCGGCTGGGCCTGTGAGCCATGGCCGCTGAGCCTGTGTTTCCGGAGCCTGTGCTCCGCAATGGGAGAGGCCACAGCAGTGAGAGACCCGCGTACCGCGAAAAAACAAAATCAACAGGTGCAAACCTGCAGATATCACACATGTAAATATAAACTTTTGGAATGGGAAAAGCAATATTTAAATCTATCTGGACAGTATTTTCTGTACTATGGTATGTCTTTAATGCATGTCTGAATCTGTTCAATTAGTCTTCTGCTCTACTGTGAGGGGGTGGGAGAGGGAAGCAGATCTTTCGTAGGCAATACTTCATGGCAGATAATGACTTCCCTTATTCTACCTGAATCCATATATTTTTATAAACCAGAAAGATGCCAAGTGTTAACCTGGAATTTTAACTTGTTTCAGAACAGATCCATGACTGAATTTGTTTCTTAAAGACTGATAGGTACATATACATATAAAATACATGTGTACATGCATACATACATGCATACATACTGTACAACTTCCTTGAGTAAATCATTCCAATACTGAATTCTTCTATGATTAAGACTTTTGTTTTTTCTTATTACAGGTAAAAATTTGCACTCTTCAATTCAGGTATTGTCCTCTTACTTATTTCGCCCATACATAGGTCTTTTATACATTAAGACATGGGTTAGATACAGGTAAAACCACAAAGGAAGCAAATTTTGTCTTTATCATGTTCCTCCTCATCTTTGATTCATTCTTTTTCCTTCAAATCCAAGAGACCGCCCCCCCACAAGCCTTTTCCTCACAGCCCCACCCAACTAATGAGAGGCACAGGCATCAATCTCAGTGCTTTGAGGTCCTTCTAGCTCCTAAGAGCTATTCTAAGTGCTTTACACATATCTCAAGTGAACCTCACAACATTTTGAACTATGTATCAGCTTCAATATACAATTTTTTAAAATGAAGCTTAAAGTATTTTAACTGCCCACGGTCATAAAAATAATTAGTAATAGTGAAGTTCATATTTGAACGCTGGTCTCTGTAACTCCAATATTTCTACCATATTGATTTTATTAAAGAATACTCCATGAAATGCATATCTCCACTCCTATCCCTCTCCTTTTCAAAGCATTCCTTCTGAGTTACATTTTCTTATGCTTTCCTTTGCTAGGAAATTAATAAGTGGCTCTTTCTAATATGAAATTAGTGAATGCTGGAAACCAAGGAAATGTTGTTCCAAGCAGTGAGTTTAATGATAAAAAAATTAGACACAATGACAATTTATTTAGAAAGGAATAACTGAACATACTTGAAATCATAACACAAGGCCATTGTTTAGCCTGGTTTCATGTAGGTCCAAGTAACAATAATGCTTCCTTCAAAGATGTGTTTCCTCAAATTACTTCATAAGCCAAATGCCTGAGCCAAAGTATACAAGTAGTGTTTAAGGCACCAAGAGAGAAGGGCAGAGGGTCAAATTGAAGCAGACCAGAAAAAGTCTAAGAAATACCTCTGTGGATTCAAGTTCGGGAGCCCAGCAGACATATAAAGGACTTACGACGTGGAGGGTCATGCCACTATGACTGGAAAAAGGACTTTTAACAAATACACCCACAGATGCCACCTAAAAATGAATGTCAAAGAAAAGTACTATTTTCAATTCAGAGTGTAGGCAATTACCAAAAGCAAGTGAGATGTTAACCTAAGCTAAAAAGTCAGGATTGGGAACTACTATCATAATGAGAGCAAAGGAATTAAGGGTTTTGAACTCTCCATCTGAGTTTAAGTTTTGAGGAATCGAAAATAACTAGGAGTCAAAGCACAAAGTCAGACAGATGGGCTTGCAGTGGGTGATACGGTATTTGCACTGCATTATTACAGTACTCCACTTCCTCTCAAAATAGAATCCTATCAGTTTTTGCTTCATAACACACCATAGCAAAATGTGGGGACTTCAAACAGCACACATGCGTTACTCCTCACATTCTGTGAGTTCATCTGGAGATTCTTATGGTCTCAGCTGGCTGACTGGGGCTTAAAGGACAAGGATGGCCTCAGTCATTGCTGGGACAGCTAGGGTCTCTCTTCACATGATCTCTCATTCTCTCTGATCACACGGTGGGAAATGGGTTCCTGGCAGCAAGGAAGGGTTAGTGACAAAAGGTCTCAGCTTGCATTGCAGTTGCTAATGTCCCATTGGCCAAAGCAAGTCACTTGTCCAGAATTAGATTCAAATGGGATGAGTAGCAAATTCACATTGCAAAAAGATGTACATGCAGGGATGGGAGAGATCTGTGGTCATTTTAGAATCTAACAAAACATTCTAGAACCAAAAGCAAAATTTACTTGGATTTAAGCTATTTTTCCAACTAGAGGATTGAGAAAGAGAGAACATAAAGAACACGTATTCCATTTATTTCCTCAGTTTCCTTAGGTATTGCAAGAACCTTCTAACATCAGAACCAGTGTCACCACTTGAACATAAAGACAAAAGAAAAACATGATCATCCAGCTAAGAAGGCAGGGAATTTACAGAACTGTTTACCAAAGTCCCCAGATACTCCACAGTTGGAGAATGGCTTCAGACATTAGCATTAGATCAGAAATAATTCCAAATCTGTTTTAACTCATAACACAAATAACTCATAGGGTCAACCGTGAACAAGCACCTCCTCTAGGAAGGGGGTCAATTTATAGGCGCTTTTCTGAATTTTTTCCAGAATATGCATTTTAATATTTTTAAAAATCCAAAAGTAATCATACAATGCTGCTAAAGATAAAGACCATTGTGGGACATTACTGTCTTAGTATTCACTCAGTTATTTTACTAAATATATTAAACAAAGTGATAATGTCTGTAGATATCAGATACTGCTCTTTTCACTTTTAGGGTAATTTTTTGAATCTTGTGTCATCTGATGACTCAACAATTCCTTGCACATAATCAATTGCAATCTCAGCTACCATATCATCTTCATTATTGGTCTGGCCGAGTATATGTCACAGTTTAGCACTTGTTTTAAATTTGTATGTAAAATGTTCTGCACTAAAGACTTCCAGCATTCTATAAGAAAATTCAATTTGAATAACAGTTGCTTACAAATGCAATTTTTTTTGCATCACTACAAAGTAAATAACATCATTTGATTTCAATTAAATAAAGTGACACTAAAATCTTTGTAAGCAAAAAGATAACAATAGAAATACATTAGGGTAGAAATTTATAGGCATTGTAATGACTGCCAGCTGCTGCAATTGCATTCCTTAAAATGCAGAACAAACTTCACTCACTAAATTCATGACAGAAAGGAATCATGAAAAATTACACTTTTTTACAATGTCTAAGTCCAATATGCTTTCAATTAGATAAGAGTCTGATTCAGATGAGGATTCAAAAAATATATAACACCTGAAAAACAGATACATGCAAGACAGAGGGTATTGTTCTATGAGAATAAAGTGATTAGATCACTAAATTACTCTCATTGTTTAATTCAATTCAATTTAATATATTCTCTAAACACCTCTGGTATTTTCAGTAATTTTCCTTAGTTATTGCAAAAAAATCAGAAAGTCAAGAAAGAGCTATCATACTGGATTGGCTAAATTCTATTTTATTCAGAGTGTTTTAGGAAGTATTTCTATCCCTTACTCAGAATCTGTGCCTCTATCTTAAAACCCTATGCAGTTCCAAGCCACGTGCCATATGGTCCAAGAGTCATCTATCCTGACAAGTACTGTCCTTCTTCCCCCCATCAGCATGACTTTGAGGACCTAGACACTCTGGATGAGTCCAAGCTCTGCCTGGGGCTCTGAGGTCTTCCTCTGAGGTTGCCAGTGGTCCCACTTGCCTATATGGCTTTTGTAGGCATTTTTTCTCCAGAAATATTGCTGGCCCTCTGCCTTCTCTGCTGGAAACCAGGGCATGTCCCCTGTGTGCTGAGACCCCCAAAACCACTCCATTTTCACCATCTCCCTTCACACTAGGCTGGAAAAACTTTCTAGGTCCCAATCTTTTCCCATCTCTGGAATTTAGGAAGATTCACAGGAGTCTTCTGTATTCTTTCTTGTCCCAAAACTCACTCAAAACAACAAACATAAGTCTAACCATGTGCTTATATAGAATGGGTTGAGGTGGGAGTGTTCAGAAGAAAACAGAGGGAAAAAACATAATACCTCGAAATACCACATGACCCACACACCGAGTTTGCAGGACTGTAGTAAGATTTAGATATGATCCATGTAAAATTTCTGGCATATTCTAGACTTGCTCCAGCTGTTGTTGTTATTATTATTATATAAGAACATGTAAAATTACTCCTTAGATTTCTGATATTCCTGAAACCTTGGAACAATTATTTGAACAAAGACTGATAATATTAACACTGAAATAAGTGTGTGTGTGTGTATACACATACATACATATATACGTATCAATATATCTACCAGGTGGAACATACTGAAGCCCCAAGATTCAGAGAACTTGATTCAGCAGAAGCAAGCTATTGATACTTTGAAGATGCAACAAAGATTTAAACCCCAAAGACTAAAAATCAAATTTAAATCTAAACGATGATCAAGGTTGCTGACACATTTCTCCAATAAGCAACGTTCCCACATTTCTACTGATGTTTTCTTAAAAGTTTCAATTCTCACTGGGCTATTGACTTATTGAGTGCATAGTGAATATCTATATATTCTTCCGACTAATCCTTAATGGGGCTGTGCTGGTGTTATTCTGACTGCAATATAAATTGGCTTTGCCTTTCTCTAGCTGCAATTTTTTTCATAAAAGTTTATGTCACCTATAGATCATGACTCTAGAACATATGTCCAAATATGCCCACTTTCTGAGAGGAAAAGCAAGGAAGGTCAAGATTTCATGGTCTCCATACAATTTGAAAAGGTATTTGAAGAGCATGAGGCACTATGCAATAGTACAAGGAACAGACTCTCCAATACAGGGTTTTATATATTTTAAGAATAAGACCAAAAGGCCCCAACACTAAGGCCATCCACTGTTTAAACATTACTTGAAGTGAGATCATAGTATGTGTTTTACCACCTAAGTGAGGAGAAAGAGGCTGAGTCACAGGATGTGAACTTCATGGGTTGTGACAGCAACAGCCCTGTGGCAGCCACACCTGGAGATGAAACCATGAGCAGAATGCACTGCAGAAGAGGCCAACCTTATGCACCCAACTTCAATGCCAAGAGACCAGGCCTCTGGGAGTCTGCATGACTGAGCCTCTAACTTCTTCTGAGTCACAGTTCTCTCCAGGTCAGTAAAGGGCTTAGAGATGGAAAGTAAAAGACAGCCTTGGCCATCCTACCAATCTGTGAGTCAGGAGGCCAAGAAAAAATGAATGCAGCCTTTTGCTCACCTTAAATCATAGCACATGATCAACTAATAATGAGACCCCACAGTGGTCAGATTCTAAATCTAAATACATTAGGAATGAATTACCCAGCAGAGTAGGTTAGGAATTGAACATGAATGAAAGTGTTTATTCTAGCACTTTTCTCCTCTCTTGTACAGAATCGATTGGAATATAGTAATAGGGAGGAGATAATAAGGTTTACCCCTAAAATGTTGGAAATTAGGCAAATACAGGAGAAATACTGCCCATAATCTCTTGAAGCATCCAACATTTTTGAGAGTGGTAATTCTGAGATTGATGACAGAGGGAAGAGCCAGTGTGAAGTGGGTCAAGATGGTCATAGTGAGCAGAGAAAGAAGTAGATGAATTCTAAATATTTGGGGGGTAGATGACTTTATGATTGATTTGCTAAGATCCTGTGTTGGAAAACAGAGATTGAGGAGCAAACGATCACCTATAGTTTCCAGGATGAGTAGCTAAGTAGATAGTGGGGTCCTTTGCTCAGATGGGAAGCAATGGAAGATCAGAAGGCTGTAGATAATCATCTGTAGTTTGATTAAAGATGTGCCTATAGCTATTTCTACTTATGTGTCCCAATGACATTTCAAGTTCAACATATCTTTAACTTCTGTTATGGACTGAATGTCTGTGTCTCCTCAAAGTTCATATATTGAAGCCCTAACTCCAATGTGATGGTAGTAGGAGATGGGGACTGTGGGAGGTGATTAGGTTCAGATGAGGTCATGAAGGTGGGGCATCTATGATGGGATTTGTGCCCTTATAAGAAGAGGAAGAAACACCAGAACTACCTCTCTCTGCCACTTGAAGATACAGCAAGAAGACGATGATCTTTAAGTCAGGAAGAGGGCTCTCACCAGAATCCAACCATGCTGGCACCCTGATCTCAGACTTCCCAGCCTTCAGAACTGCGAGAAATAAATGTTTGTTGGAGTTTTTTTGTTTTTTCTTTTTTTGTTTTTTTGAAGTAAATTAATTAGCAAGTGTTTATTGATCATCAAATATGTGTAAGATATTATGTGAGGTATTTCCAGAGATTAAAATAAGTACAATTCATGGTGCAGTTATGTTGAAAACTTTTGGAATGTGGTGGAGAAACGAGCAACGAACAAATACTTGAAAGATGATTTCTGCTTCCAAGGGGTTCAGCCTTTACACATCTAGGTTTCCCATTAGACTATGAGTCCTTTTGTGACTGAGAACATACCTTACCTAACTTGCAAATCCAGAGCTTAGAAACAAATATAAGATATATTAGAAACTTAATTAGTGATGTTTTAAATAATTTTTGATATTTATAAGTATTCATATTAATTTGTTTTGTGAGGGGTTAAAATACAATAGTTGCCAGTAGATATTTTCTTTTAGATCATGGTTTATGGTCAAAAAAGCATAGTCTTAGAGGCAGATTCAAGTTCATGTCCTCACTACATATTGCTTTCTCATTTTTATTTTCCTCCTTTTTCATCTCCGATTCCATGGTCCATGGCATATAACAACTTGCCTACAAAGAACCTCAACTTCCTAAACCCTTGCATCGGTCCATGGTACTTGCCTGGTAAAACGCCACCCTAGATAAACCTAAGCACCTCCCTCCTACATGCCTGCACCCCTGAATTATACTGGAGAGAAATCACCCAATCAGTCTTAGTTTTTTTACTCTGAATTAATAATTAAAAACTTCAAATGTACACCCAAGATTTTCAGGAATTCTACTGTTTATCAAGTAAACTTGATGTCCCACTCACAATGTTTTATAACATCTCCTCAATCTGAGAGAAACAATCAGGTGTATTTAGTGCCGTCAAATCTATAATGAAGCAGTACAAAAAAAGCGCAATTCTGAATAACTCAACCACCTCTCCTCACAAATGATCTTCAGGAGGATATGGTAGGAGAAAAATTCTTCAACTGGAAAATTTTGTCAGCTTCTGCACCCACATCCCCTTCAAAATTCCAGGCCTGTCCATACTTGCAGGCTTCTTGGATGAAATCTCACTACAAATCAATTGGATGAGGGAATTTAATTTTGCTAATGTTAAAATGGCAAGCCTCAAAGCATGGCCTTACCTTGTAGCTGATGTGGTCTACCAACTTTGTTTCCTGTCTTGATTTACCTACATCATCCTTGAGGATTTCAAAAGGCTTGTATCATCCATTCCTAAAACTGTTTATTGAGTGCCAACTTGGTGCCAGGTATTGTTATAGAAGATGGAGAAACAAAGTGAACAAAAATATAAAGTTCCCACACTGTGAAGATTATATCCTAGTGGGGAGAGCTACACTTATATACAAGCAAGTATATGAATAGACCATAGATTGATAAGTGCTAGAAAGAAAAACAAAGAAAATATGGGAAATAAAGAGGGCCATGTAGTTGGGACTCTTTTCTATAAGGCTGGTAAGGAAGACCTCATTAATAAAACATTTAAGCAGAGTCCTAAAGAAAGCGATAGTGCAAGCCATGTGACTTAAAAGGGAAAGTCAGAGGAGGGGGGCAGAAATAGTAACACATGGTGTTCATGAATCCAAGACTACCAAGACTTTTACTCCATTGATACTACAGCATTATTTTGTGGTCCCTCATCCCCATAATGCCCTAATTACTCTCCTTACATGTAGTTAAATATGATAGAGAATCCATTGGATGTTAACAAAACCCCCTTGCCTCTATCACTTTGACATAGCCCTTTGGTTAAACCATAACTCTAGTTAAATTGGCTTCCCCACATACTGTCTGTCTGCTCTCTCGTAGCTGAACGTGGCTGGAAAAAAGCACAAAGCCGTGAAAACTAGTCTCTATAAACCCCATCACTAACTTCGGAGAGGTCCGTAATGGTGACACAAAGTCATTCTATATTTTTGAAATCCATCTATCCCTCCACTTCCTTTTCTTTTCAAATGTACAACACCAAAACCCATTCTCTCTATGAGATGGTGTTATTTCTTATTTCACTGAGAACACTGAGCCATCAGAAGAAACCCTCTACAAGATATCACCACCACTTACAGTTTCAGCATCTATACACATATATTTTGCTTTTTTTCTTCTAACTATGGATATACTGCATGTTCTACTACCTAAGGCTAAGCTGTCTACTTGAGTATTAGATCCCAACCTCTTCCCATATATACTTAGGGATGTTCTTCTAGAAATTCTTCCTTTTTTCCTACCATAGTTTTTCATAGTGATTAGTCCCCCCCAAATATTAAATTATTTCTCTTATCTTAGAAATACTGCATTGCGTCTCATTCCTCCTCTAGCTACTGTTCAATTTTTCTTTTAGAATAAAATGTGTACAAATAATCCATTTTTTGTGTCGTGTCTGATTTTAGTCCCTCTATTTTCTACCTCCCACTGTAACTGTTTTTATCAACAACATCTCTGGCATCACTAAGTCCCATGATCTTTCTTAGCCTTCTCCTCTCTTGACATACAGCAGCATCACATAGCAGTTCTCTCTCTCAGAACCATTTTCTGCTCCAGGTTATCAGGACTTTACACTAATCTGGTTCTTCTCTTTTGTGCCCCAGTGTTTTCTGATGGTTCTTCTTCCTTCCCCTGATCTCTGTTGGGAGTATCCCAGTGTTTAATTCTTGAATCTTTTCTATTTCTTACCTAAACTCATGACTGAATACCTCAATCAATTTCATGGCTTTGAAAATCATACATAATCTGTCATTTTTTAATACATATGTCCTCCCTGAACCCTAGACTCATATATTCGACCCTTAGTCATCCTTAATTTGAATATCCAACAGCCATCTTAAGCTCTACATATAGCAAACTAACTCTGAATATTACTTCCCACCAACAACAAAAGCACAAATGTTCTCATAATGTCAGTCATCTCAATAAAGGGCAACTGAGTTTCTCCAAGTATTAAAGCCAAAAGTACCTTGGAGACTTCTTTAACTACTTTTACTTACACGCTACTGCAAACCTCCAGCAAATCCTGCTGGCTCTGCTTTTGACATATAGCCAGAATCCAACTATGTCTCCCTTCTCACTCTACTACTGCTCTGTACCAGGCCACCATTATCTTCTATAGAAATTCTTGCAGTAACCTGCTGACTGGTCTCCTTCTGTTGTCAGCTACAAAGCTACTAAACTTGTGGCAATTTGTTATACCAGCAAGAGAAAACTAATACACCTTTCTAAAAGTTCAACCCCGTTCCCAACATTCCTTAACCATTTCCTCCTTTTTATCTTCTCCATAGCATTAACTACTTGCTAATATACATTGGATTTTGCTCACTTATCCTGTTATTGCTGTGTCCTCAGTGGAATGCAAGTTCCACGAGGGCAGTATGAACAGGTATTTGGCCTTTTTTGTTCATTGTTTTATCCCCAGCTCCTAAAAGAATGCCTGGAATATGAGAGCTACTAGAAAAAGCTTGAATCAGTACATAAGTTATATATATATGGGCATACATGTATATAAATGATGTATTCATTCAATGAATTTTGTATATTTATGCATGTATACATATATATGCATATACATACATATACTAATTAATTATATTGAATTTAGATTTTCTCCATTGCTTTATTCTGTGCTGTTAAATGGCCTTCCTTTTCTATTAACTAGTCTAGTTATTGAATAATAACTACTTCTAACCTCAAATAAATAATCTTACAGCTGAGTCATCCCTTTCCCACTCCCAATTCACTTGATCCTTGTCACCTATAATATCAGACAACATTCTGAAGCAAAAACTCACTTCTAAGTCACCTATGAACCTGGACAGTATTATTAAAAACCAAGGCATTCATCATCAAAAAATCTAGAAACAATAAATGCTGGAGAGGGTGTGGAGAAAAGGGAACACTCTTGCACTGCTGGTGGGAATGTGAATTGGTTCAGCCACTATGGAGAACAGTATGGAGGTTCCTTAAAAAACTACAAATAGAATTACCATATGACCCAGCAATCCCACTACTGGGCATATACCCTGAGAAAACCAAAATTCAAAAAGAGTCATGTACCAAAATGTTCACTGCAGCTCTATTTACAATAGCCCGGAGATGGAAACAACCTAAGTGCCCATCATCAGATGAATGGATAAAGAAGATGTGTCACATATATACAATGGAATATTACTCAGCCTTAAAAAGGAACGAAATTGAGCTATTTGTAATGAGATGGATAGACCTAGAGTCTGTCATACAGAATGAAGTAAGTCAGAAAGAAAAAGACAAATACCGTATGCTAACACATATATATGGAATTTAAGAAAAAAAAATGTCATGAAGAACCTAGGGGTAAGACAGGAATAAAGACGCAGACCTACTGGAGAACGGACTTGAGGATATGGGGAGGGGGAAGGGTGAGCTTTGACAGGGCGAGAGAGAGTCATGGACATATACACACTAACAAACGTAGTAAGATAGATAGCTAGTGGGAAGCAGCCGCATGGCACAGGGATATTAGCTCGGTGGTGCTTTGTGACAGCCTGGAGGGGTGGGATAGGGAGAGTGGGAGGGAGGGAGATGCAAGAGGGAAGACATATGGGAACATATGTATATGTATAACTGATTCACTTTGTTATAAAGCAGAAACTGGCACACCATTGTAAAGCAATTATACCCCAATAAAGATGTTAAAAAAAATGTAAAAAAAAAACAAACAAAAACCAAGGCATTTAGTTACTGTTGATATGTACTTGTGAAACATTGCTAAGCAGTAAACCCAATGCTTATAATGAATTACATGGTGAAACATTTTCATCTTAATTTTAACGGATAAATAACAACAAAACATTCATTTCTAATTACCAATAAGTGATAAACATAAACTTATACATAAATAAATGATTAATCCTGTTAGGTAGAGACTAAATATGCTGCAGAGGAAAGGCCATATACAGATGTCTTTATTACCTTTTCACTCTAACCATCCATCTTCCTTCTTGCCTAGACATTTTTTTCTTTGCTTTTGATCACTTTTCATACCTCAGTTTGTATTACAATAGTGTGTTCAGTCTCCTATATTATACTTCTTTAAAGCACTAGCTTCTAAGAAAAATAAAATTGAATTTACCCTTGAAATCATTTTTCATATGTATAATATCTATTTTATTCACATTATGCTAGATAGTAGGCCATATCTTTGAGTGGCTGATTGCCCTGTTCCTGCTATTCCAAGCAATCTGAAGACAAATGCACTAAGCAAACTGAGTTAAACTTTATCTCCTGAAATTTGATGTTCATTTAATGACTTAGAAAAAAAAAAAAACAGATTGAATAAAAAGGCACTTTTTTCCATTTAAAAATCCTTATATATTCTGATTGTGATTACATGCAGGTTATTTTTCAAAATGTCAAATACTGCTTTATCAGAATAAGAATGACATAAGATGCACTCTGACTTCTGTGACTTTGAGTCTCAAAATAAGTCACTAAAGTAAATTAAAAAGAGAGATTTGAAGCAGGCTAGGCCTCTTCTCAAATTCTTCCTTGTAGAGTGTCATGATATATTGAACTATCAAGAGCATAAAATACACTCACAACAATGAATATTTCCACTATAATTCAGTTTAGTCCATCCTTAATGCTGAAGGTGAATAATTACAGCATTCAGAACTCATGCTGATTATTATGGCCATTTCTGTTCATAATAACATCTGTAACCTTTCAGTAACATTTGTCTCATACAAATAATGTCTCATATAGAAATGAACGATACTAGGGAAAAATATGTTAAAGCAAATTGAAATTTTTATTTCCCTTAATTCAGAGTCAGAAAGTAAATGACCAAAATTTTAAAGTAACATTTGCTCTAATTTTGTACATCATTTTAATTAGTTCTCAAATAGAATCCTAACTATATAACATAACCAATTCATTTACAGTGGTTTTCTAAATATACTTGTGATGATAATTTGTCAATATCAGTTAGCAGAGGCCACTTTCCATTTAATAGTTTATCTGTTTGACCCATGAGATCAAAAGCTGGGCTCAGAAGCTGGGCTTTTGACTCAGAAGCTGGGCTTTGGATGTTAATAACCATTTTGCAAACCATTGACTAAATGCTTTCTGTTTTGTTTTGTAATCCACATAATACCAAAGTCATCATAGGGAGTTTAACAATCAATGTCACCACTGATCAACCTATAGTGCCACATTATTATTACTCAAAGTCCATAGTTTACATTAGGGTTCACTCTTGGTGTTGTGTATTCTATGGATTTGGACAAATGTATCCACCATTATAGTGTCATACAGAGAGTTTTCACTGCCCTATAAATCCATTATGCTCTACCTATTTATTCCTCCCTTCTCCACCAATCCCTGGCAATAGCTGATCTTTTCACTGTTTTCCATAGTTTTGCCTTTTCCAGAAGGTCATATGCTTGTAATTGTACACTATGTAGCCTTTTCAGATTGGCATCTTTCTTTTCATAATATGCATTTAAAGTTCCTCCATGTCTTTTCATGGCTTGATAGCTCACTTCTCTTTAGCACTGAATAATATTCCATTGCCTGGATGTATCACAGTTTATTAATCCATTCATCTACTGAAGGACATCTTGGTTGCTTCCAAGTTTTGGCAATTATAAATAAAGTTTTTATAAACATCCGAGTGCAGGTTTCTGTATGGACAATAATTTTCAACTCCTTTGAGTGAATAACAAAGAGTGTGAGTGCTGGATCATATTCTAAGACTATGTTTGGTTTTGTAAGAAAATGTCTTCCAAAGCAGCTATACCATTTTTAATTCCCCCAGCTATGAATGAGAGTTCCTATTGCTCCCCATTCTTCCCAGCATTTGGTGTTGTCACTATTCCAGATTTGGGCCATGCTAGTAGATGTATAGTGGTGTCTAATTATTTCAATTTGCATGTCCCTGATGACATATAATGTGAAACATCTTTTCACATGCTTATTTGCCATCTGTATACCTTCTTTGGTGAGTTGTTTGTTAAGCTCTTTGTCCTATTTTTAAATCAACTTTATTTTCTTATTGTTGAATTTTAAGAGTTCTTTGTATATTTTGGATTAGAGGCCTTGTTAGATGTGTCTTTTGCAAATATTTTCTCCCAGTCTGTGGCTTATCTTCTCACTCCCTTGGCACTGTACTTCACAGAACAAGTTTTTAATTTTAATGAAGTCCAGCTTATTATTTCTTTCATGGATTATGACTTTGGTGTTGTATATAAAAATGTCATTGCCATACCCAAGGTCTTCTAGATTTTCTGCTAAGTTATCTTCCAGGAGTTGTATAGTTTTTCATGTTACATTTAGGTCTATGATCTATTTTGAGTTAATTTTTGTGAGAGGTGTAAAGTCTGTGTCTACACTGTTGTTTTTTTCCATTATGAACAACATTCAGATGTTCTAGCACTATTTCATAAAAAGACTATCTTTGTTCCATTGCCTTGCCTTTGCTCCTTTGTCAAAGATTAGTTGATTATACTTATGTGGGTCTGTTTCTGGGCTCAATGTTCTATTCCATTGACCTATCTGCTTATTCCTTCACCAATACCACATTATCTTTATTACTGTAACTTTGTTAAGTCTTGAAGTTAGGTATTTTCATTCATCCAACTTTGTTCCTTCTTCTCAATACTGTGTGGGTTATTTTGGGTGTTTTGCCTCTCCATATGAACTTTAAAATTGGTTTGTCAATATCCGTAAAATAACTTGTTGGGATTTTGATTGGAACTGAATCTATAGATCAAGATGGGAAGAACTGGCATCTTGACAATATTGAGTCCTCCTATCCATGAACATGGAATATATTTCCATTTTTTTAGTAGTTCTTTTATTTCATACATCTGAATTTTGTTGTTTTCTCTATAGATCTTGTACATATGTTGTTTGATTCATATTTACATGTTTTATTTTGGGGGTGCTAATGTAAATGATACTGTGGGTTTTTTCCAGCTTATTGATATAATTGACATACAGTATTGTGTATGTTTAGGGTACACAGTGTGTTGATTTGACACATTTATATGTTGCAAAATGATTACCACCATAGCATTAGCTAACACTTCCATCACATCACAAAACTACCATTTCTATTTTGTGATGACAACATTTAAGATCTACTTTCTTAGCAACATTCAAGTATATAATACAGCAGTATCAACTATAATCACAATGCTGTGCAGGAGAACCCCAGAACTTATTCATCTTCTAACTGGATTTTTGTACACTTGACCAACAGCTCCCTTTCCCCCTGCCCCCAGCCCCTGGCAATCACCACTCTATTCTCTGTTTCTATGACTTTAGCTTTTTCGGGTTCCACTTATAAATGACACCACATGGCATTTGTTTTTCTCAGTCTGACTTATTTCACTTAGCATAATGCCCTCAAGGTCCATCCGTGTTGCAAGTGGCAGGGTTTCCTTCTGTCCAGTGGTTGAATAATATACGATTGTGTATATGTGTATATCTATCTATCTATCACAACTTCTTTATCCATTTATCTGTTGATGGATACTTAGGTTGTTTCCATATCTTGGCTATTGTAAATAATGTTTCATTTAACAGGGGAGTGCAGATATCTCTCTGATATCATGTTCTCATTTCCATCAGATATATTCCCAGAAGTAGGATTGCTGGATCATATAGTAGTGCTATTTTTAATTTTTTGAGGAATCTTTATACTGTTTTTCATAGTGGTTACACTAATTTACATTCCTACAAACAGTGCACAAGTGTTCCCCTTTCTCCACATCCTTACCAGCATTTGTTATTTCTTGTCTTTTTGATGATATCCATTCTAACAGATGTGAGGTGTTATCTCATGGTGGTTTTGATTTGCATTTCCCTGATGACTAGTGATGTTGAGCATCTTTCCATGCATTTATTGGAATGGTATTGTATTTTTTATTTCAAATCCTATTTGTTCATTCCTGGTATATAGGAAAGTCCTTGACTTTTGTAATATTAACACTTGTGTCCTGAAAACTTGCTATAATTTCTTATTCATTCCAGGAGGGTTTTTTTTTAAATTAATTCTTTCATGTTTTCTACATGGGTGATCATGTCATCTGTGAACAAAGTGTTCTATCTTCCCTATCTATATGCCTTTTATATCCTTTTCTTGTCCTTTTATATTCGCTAGTATCTCCAGTACAATGCTAAAAAGGAGGCATCTTTGCTTTGTTGTTGACCTTAATGGGAAAGCTCCAAGTTTCTCACCGTTAAGTATGATGTTAGTTATAGTTTTTTATACATATTCTTGATCAAGCTGAGAAAGCTCCCCTCTGTTTCTAGTTTACTAAGAGTTTTTGTCATAAATAGGTGTTTGATTTTGCCAAATAATTTATCTATATATATTTAAATAATGTGATTTTTCTTTCTTAGACTGGTGATGAGGTGGATTACATTAACTGATTTTTCAAGGTTGAACCAGACTTATATATTTGGATAAATCCTACTTGGTCATGATGCATAATTCTTTTTATACACTGTTGGATTTGGTTTACTAATATTTTGTTGAGGATTTTTGCATCTATGTTCATGAAAGATATTGGTCTTTATTTTTCTTTTCCTGCAATGTCTTTGCCTGGCTTTGTTATTAGGGTAGTATTGGCATCATCGTTAGGAAGTTAGAAAGTATTCCCCCTGCTTCTATCTTCTGTAGGAGATCACAGAGAAATGGTATAATTTCTTCCTTAAATGTTTGAGAGAATTCCTCAGGGTACCTATCTGGGCCTTGTGCTTTCTGATTTGGAAAGTTATTAAATATTGATTCATTTCCTTAATACATATAAGCATAATCAGATTGTACCTTTCTTCTTATGTGAGTTTTGGCAAATTGTGTCTTTCAAGGAACTGATCCTGTTTCCTATTTTTGATAATTTTTCAGGGATTGTGGCTACAAAGACACAGGATCAAGGAAAGAGACAGATCAATGAAAATGATAGAAGAGTCATTACGTAGAAATACAGAGAATAATAAATGTCCACATGGTTTAAAATATATTTGTTTGGAAGATATACAAAATTTACAGAGAAAAACTGCCTTTATATGTTATATGTATATATTATTAAAACATTGTGATTATCAATCCCTTTAAGTCTTTGACTGCCTAAAATTCTAGGTCACAGAGAGAGAAATGTAATTATTTTAAGTCATTTTAAGTTAAAATGTATTAACAAAATGTTCCTGCTAAAACGTCCTAATATCTACTGACTTTAACTGATTGCCAATAATTGTGTAATGGGAATAATGACAGGCAAACCTAGACCAAAAAACAAATATTATTTGGAAAAAGGATGTAGAAATATACATTAAAAGCAATAATCTGTCACTTAATACACTGGAAAAATAAAGTATCCTTCTGTAAGAGATGAAATTAGGGCCCAGAGATATTTCTTTCTTTGCTTTGCTCTCAAAACCAATTTGCTTGTGCTACTGAAGTGTTCTATTCACTTTCAAGATCAGGGGAAGTAAGTTTTATGGATTCATGCACTGCTTTATGTATGGCAGCAACTTGAGTAAATGTAGTAAAGATGTGACTAGAAATCTCACACACTTGGAGATAGCTTTAGTTTATAGAATTCAACTATCTATAACTCTTACAACTCTGAGCTGTAACAACTTACAACATCAGGACTAATTTTCCAAACTCAGGCACTGAGTCCTGCTTCAGGAAGAGCATTCTTATATCAGTATGAAAAAACTGTTGCTAAAAAAATATTTTTTCTACCTAGAGATGCCTGTGTGTTCTTGCTCCTTTTTTTAACATTCTGGATTTTCTTCCTGTTTCTTAGGATTCATCTACATCTCAGTTAAATCACTTATAGTTAAGGGTTCTTTTAGAAATTTATAAGGCTTATGATTTTTGATGATGCAGACATTGTATACAGTTTCTAAAATTCATTGTCTCAGTGAATCTTACTTAGTATTTTAATTCAGATCGAACTTTTAAAACATCCTGGTATTTATATTAGATAATACGTAAGAATGAAGAGTCTGAATATTTTGAAATAGAATACATATTTACATTGTTCATCCTATAGATGAATGTGTCCTGTCTGGTTTGGGGGCAAAACAAGGCATAATCCTCTACTGAGTATGAATGGCATTCTACTCTCATAGCAAACTCATACTTGTAGTGGTAGCAGTCAAGGAAAGATTCCCAAGGAAAGATATGATGTTTTTACATCATATTAAAATCTGTATAATCTTCAGGATTAATTATAGGGCTATGATATGCAAAACAATATATTTTTGAATGGGAATGCAGACAGAAGTTTTATTTCATCTATATCCCACTTTCTTTTCTTTGAAATTTACTTTCTTTCTGTAGCCAACTTAATTTTTCAACAACCAAAGGTCAGTAGCAAAAATGAAAACTGGGACAATTGATTACACAGGGCTCTACAGAACTTTTTCTTCAAGTAAGGTCCAGCACAATGAGAGAAATGAGACATCTGTTGTTCTGTCAAATAGCTATTCAGAAGAAGAATACTGAGCAGTATCGATCAAGTCTGGTGGCCTCAAAATCATGGGTACTACTTACAGGTGTATCATTTCCCATCCCAGCAATGTATTTTACACAGCTGACTCTTTGTCCCATTATTCACAAAGAGTTTTTCAGAACGTTGAGCCTCTCCTTGTGTTGCAAGTGGAGTCTACTTAATTTAGACTTTCCTAAATTCCCACAAAAATGTATATAGTCTTATGTTCATGACAACTTAAACATATACACAATCACATACATCACAAAATACTTCAGAAATAAAGATTATTAGCTTTCCTAACATTCCTTTGGCCAGTATCTAGAAGATATTTCTCATATTGTGGAAAATGGAAATAATATTAGTGGACAACACGTATTTTGCAGGAAAGGAGAACAAATCTGTGAACCTCTAAGAAAATAGGGTTAGAATTAATCTATTAATTAATCTATTGCAAAGGAGGACAGTATATACAATGTAGAAAAGACAGTCTCTTCGATAAATGGTGCTGGGAAAACTGCACAGCTACATGTAAAAGAATGAAATTAGAACATTTTCTCACACTATATACAAAACTAAACTCAAAATGGATTAAAGATCTAAATGTGACACCAGAAACCATAAAAATTCTAGAAGAAAATATAGGCAGATCATTCACTGACATGAATCATAGCAATATTTTTTCAATCTATCTCCTAAAGTCAAGGAAACAAAAGCAAAAATAAACAAATGGGACCTAATTAAACTTAAAATCTTTTGCACAACAAAGAGAACCATCAACTAAACAAAAAGACAACCTACTGAATGGAAGAAAATATTTACAAGTTATATGACTGATAAGGGGTTAATATCCAACCTTAATAAATAGCTCATACAACTCAATGTCCCCCCACCAAAAAAAGCAAACAAACAGACTTTTTAAAAATGGGCAGAAGACCTGAAGAGACATTTTTTCCACAAAAGACATACAGCTGGCCGTCAGGGACATGAACAATGCTCAACATCACTAAATCACCAGAGAAATGCAAATCAAAACCACAACGAATTATCACCTCACAGCTTTAAGAATGGCCATCATCAAAAAGATCACAAATAAATGTTGGTATGGATATGGAAAAAAGGGTGCTGTTGGTGGGAATGTAAATTGGTGCAGCCATTTTGGAAAACAGTATGGAAGTTCCTCAAAAACTAAATATAGAACTATGATATGATCCAGCAATTCCACTCCTTGGTATATATCTGGAAAAAAACAAAAACACTAATTTGAAAAGATACATGTACCCCAATATTCATAGCAGCATTCTTTACCATAGCCAAGACATGGGAAGCAACCTAAATGTCCATCAACAGATGAATGGATAAAGAAGATGTGGTATATATACATAATGGAATATTAGCCATAAAAAAAGGATGAAATTTTGCTATTTGCAATAACATGGATGGATCTGAAGGGTATTGTGCTTAGTGAAATAAGGCAGACAGAGAAAGACAAATACTGTATATTATCACTTATATGTGGAATCTTAAAACTAAAACAAATGAATGAATATAACAAAAGAGAAACAGATTCACAGATATAGAGAACAAATTAGTGGTTACCAACTGGGAGAGGGGAGGGGAAGGTGCATGATAGGAGTCACAGATTGAGAGGTACAAACTACTATACATAAAATAAGCCAGAAGTATATATTGTACAGCACAGGGAATATACTAATATTTTATCATAACTGTAAATGTTCATAATCTATAAAATATTGAATCACTATGTTGTACATATATAATATTATATATATTATATTATTAAATATAATATTGTAAATCAACTATACAATAAAAATTTTAAATAAATTTTAAAAACTGGAAGCATGCTTTACAAATCAAAAATATCATAGTGTTCTAAAAATTAAAAATATGTTACCAGTGTAACTATTGATGGAACAATCATTTTAATAGTAAAATTAAAACAAAAATATTGCAAACCAGGGTAACTTGATATAATGTTTCTAGTTAGTCATAGAATGCCAAAACCTTTTAAAATATTATGTATCCTAAGAAAATTATCAAAAGTGTGAATAAGGATTCATGTACAACACTGTTAACAGACCATAAAAAGGGTGGGAGTTGCCTCTAAATGTCTGTATATAAATACAAGAAGAGTTTTCAAAGTTTAAAAAGTAAATTAAACGAATTTTACATCTATTTTACCTCTCTTTTTCAGTAAGCCCTGACCCACTCTATTTCTTGTCCTCATGCCACATGCTAAATCTAATGATGGACCAGGCACTAGATCTGCCCAGGCTCTTCCCCAGACTATCTCGTCTAGGCTTTCTCCCTCCTCCTATTTAAATGTAGTCTATTTATTCTTGACCATTTATTTGAACGAATCCTAATCCTTTAACCACTATGACCTTCTGGACCAGTTCTTTAATCTCGATGAAGCAATCTATGTGAAATCAAGCTTTCAACTCTTCAAGACCCTCTGTGACCTTCTAGTCTCAGAAATGTCTCCTGTAATCACTTGTTTCAAATAAGGTTTCAAAGACCAAGATAGAGATCGCAGAGACTTCAGGTATGGATTTATACATTGTTTCCTTTTCTGCAACTTTTCTCCCAATGACCGCTAATTAGGAGCTTGGGATTAACATATACACATTATTATATATAAAATAGATAAACAACAAGGACCTACTGAATAGCACAGGGAACTATATTCAATATATTGTAATAACCTATAACAGAACAGAATCTGAAAAAGAAAAAAGAAATATATATATACACACACGTGTGTATGTGTATAACTGATTCACCTTGCTGTATACCTGGAACTAACACAACACTGTAAATCAACTATACTTCAACAACAACAAAAAAATGGCTCTTACCAAGCTAAGGAGAAAAATACAGAAAATAAGAGAAGATTTTTTGCTTATACTGATATAGTGTTACAATATTTAGAATTATTATTAAATAAAGTAGAACAATCCTGCCAAAAATTTGGTATCTGAATCAAACAAACTGGAGGTTCTGATACAGGTAATTTTGGGGTAAGTACTGGTGAATCTTTACTTTTAACAAGCTGCTCAAGATATTTTGAGGCTCTCTACAGTACAGGAACCAGTGGTATGGAGCTTGGAGAGAAAATTAGTAAATCCTGAAGGAGTTACGGGAGGTAAGAACATCTGATAAGAATGAGGTCTGATTGCTGCGTTAGGACAACTGTATTTTAATTCGGAACTGAGAAAGAATTGAGATGACACAGTGAAAGGAATGATAAAATATCTGACTCTAGACTATCTACAAAATCTTTAAGTAGAATCTGCAGATAAAATAATGATTTCTACGTTTTTTTCCTCAAGGATCTTGATTTTTAATTCCTCAAAAGTAGTTTCAGCTGTGCTTGACTGATCTACTAATTGAATAAAGTTATCAAGTATCCTATTTTTTCTACTCGGAATATTAATCAGATATTATGCCAGGTTGGTCAATCTGGGGAGATCGACAGAGAATAAGTGCAACCACTCTAAATGAATATGATTCCAACTGGAAGCAAATCTAGTAGAAGCTTATTTATCTGGTGCCATCAAGATGTGTAATTGACAGGTTAAAGGGAAAATTTTATTAAATGTGAAGTCATTAAAAGTTTTTTATATAATATATATATACACTATATATACTATTATATATATACTATATATGTATATATAATGTTTTACATATATATGTGTACATACACACTCTAAATATTTTACTTTAACCATAAGAATGTCAATTTGACCTTATATGACATTTTGCATAAAGTGGCAAGTTCTTCCCTTTTGAGTTCTATGTTGTTGTTTTTTTAAATACACCATGGAAATCATAATCTACAGTCTTCAGTGTTGGTTCAGAAGAAAGACTTTTACAGAGCTACTTTCAGTGTAAAATCTTCTAGATTTTTATATGTCCTCCAAAATTTTACAGTTATTTTGCATAAATCCAATTTTGAAATATTTTTTCAGCTATTAGCATTTCTTTTCACAGTCATATTTCAATGGCTTTCCGTAACATCTTATTAAGTTGCAAAATTATACTTAAAAGTACCCTTAGAAGGAACACGATTGAGAACAAACAAAACTAGTTCTTGGGAAGAAAATACTCATTTTGTGAAAGCAGAAGCATATAGGCGTACCAAAGAGGAATCAACTAACCTTTAGTTTTTAGAATGAACTAGACAAAAGTCAGCATGTTTCACAGAGAAAATAAAGCACATTCACAGTGAGTTATTATGGAAAGGTCGGGTAAAAGATCTCGTCCTAGAGCTTCCCTGGTGGCGCAGTGGTTGAGAGTCCGCCTGCCAATTCAGGGAACAGGGGTTCATTCCCCGGTCCGGGAAGATCCCATATGCCGCAGAGCGGCTAGGCCCGTGAGCCACGGCCGCTGAGCCTGCGCGTCCGGAGCTTGTGCTCCGCAACGGGAGAGGCCACAACAGTGACAGGCCCGCGTACCGCAAAAAAAAAAAAAAATCTCTTCCTGTAGAAGTAACAGCGAACCTCTGCTAAGGTCTTGTTGTCCTTGCCCTGAGCTCCTTATATATGTTACCTTTTAATCCTCAAAGCAAACCTGTGAAATACTATTAGTATTACAAGATACTATTATAATCCCCATTTTACAGATGAATAAATAGGGGTTCAGAGAGGTTAGGGAACTTACTGAAGGTAAGTGCAGAGTCAGGGAAACTGTAAGCCAGCTGGTCTTGCTCCAGAGGCTGCAAGATTACCGGAAGCTGATTTCACAGGAAGTTAACCTATGAGGCTTGATTGTCGCTAGGCAAACATAATTTTTTTTAAAAAAACACAACTTTTTCAGTATCATTTGTTTTCAAAATTTAACTAGGTCCCCCATCCCCAGCTCCACTCTTGTTTTTAAAGTAATATTTGTCATCATTAAAAAAATAAGGCAATTACAGATAAACTTGAAAGAGACAATAATTATCACCTGAAATGCTACGACCTACGTTATCAGCGTGATCACGTTTCTCAGCTCAGTTTCACCACCTGAAAGGCACAGACCTTTCCAGCTTCACGTAGTAATTACAGGGAAAGGTAATGATTGGTCTATTTTCAGTTAGATGCTAACACCCAAACCTGTCAATTATAGTGCAAGGTAAAGGGTACTGTAATTGGCTTGATTTCCATAAGATGCCAACTTGTAATCACCATTGACAAAGGTTTATAAAATAAAGAAAATCACATTTAAATCACTGAAGCAGGTAAGAGGTGGATTTTTCAGAAATGGATAGGATGCTGATTTTATATACACACACACACACACACACACACACGTATAACCGTCATAAAAAGAATGGTTTGTAGAAATGATTAGAAAAAGTTTCTAGGCAGAGGCAGTACTTCAGTTGGATCTAGAGTGGTTAAACGTTTTATAGAGGCAAGATTTCTGGAAAAAAATCCAGGTAAAGGATTTATGTTTGCTAAGTCACGGAATGGATCTGTTAAATGACTACAGGTGGAATTTGGGGAGAAGTGAGTTGTATTTGTGATGTATGGTAAAAGGAAAAAAAAATTTAAATGGTAAACTGAAACAAAATCATTTTGAGTGATCTAGCACAAGTCAGTATGTTCTCCTTTCATTTAAAGGCTTACTCAAAAATTTGAACTTTGAACAAAAATTTGAACTTTGGGACCATTTAAAATTTGTGAGCAAGACTGAAATGATACCTACAAAATAGTTTCTTGTTATTCAGAAATGTTATAATGCCAATAGCTGAACCTGTCAGAAAAAGAAACAAAAGAATCTATAAGTTGCTTTAGGATTGATTTATTGCCATGTTTAAAGTAGTTTTACCAGATTGAATTGTTTTTACCTCATCGGTGTGACTGAATCAGTGGGCTGGAAAATAAAAATTTTGGAGTTCCATTTTTACTGTGTGCCAGCTAAGAATCTGAACAAGAATCTTTGCTGAACTCCTTTTATACATATACAAATTAAATTTTTTTAAAGTCTAGCTTCCTCTAATGATCAATGTTTCACTAACTGACCAAATCTACTTGTTAAACATGGAACTTCAATTCACAGAAAACTTGATAAAAGATTACATGTCAGTTTACAACTGCATTTCAACACTGAATCATTTATTTTCATCTATTTTAAGAATTATAGGAACATGGTAGATGAAGTACCATTTCAATATGTTTTAGTTTACCAAGGAATACATCAACCATGGTCTCACTGAAGCCTTATGGAACACCTCGGAGTTCATCAGGCATCTCTTTTAAATGTTTTTGATAAACTCACTCTCCTACTCTCTGAGAGATGAAAGGTCTTTTCGAAACTCCAATACTCCTAACTCAGCTGATGACTTCATTTTTACCTTACATTAAAATGAGAACTTTCACCAGATGGTAGTTTTCTTAACCTCCCACTAATCTACCTGCATTCCACACATCCTCTGTCCTATTGTCCTCTGGGTCCCATCTGCCCCTGATTTCTCAGAGAAATCACTCACTATGGAGAATTCCTTCTTGCCCTCTATCAGCCATCTATTTGTCTTTAGTGGCTACTTCTCATTACCCTTCACACCTATTTGTCCATCATTAAAAATTAAACAAATCGTTTTTTCCACTCCACTGCCTCATCAAACTCACACTTACCTGAATCCTTATACCTAACTCATGACACTCATTTCTGGAAGTCAAACAAGTAAGAGGTGAAAGATTCCAAGCACAATAGGAGTATGGACCCAAGCATTAAAATCTTGGCATGAGTACACACACTGGATGATGGAATATTATTACGTTATTTTTCACATCTTCAATTATGAAATGCAGAACGAATCTATATGAAGAGCTTTCAGGATTTTCACCCCAATCTCTCTTCTATTTATGAATAATATCCCTTAATATTATACAAACCATCACCCTTCACAAATACAGAAATATACATATATATATATGTAATTAAAGAAAGATAGAAAGAGAAACTGATTTTGTAGGAAAAAAGATAGTACCCTGGATCCCCAATCCCTGAATATCATGTCTACTACCTGCTCACTCCCATTTAAGAAAAATACTTAAGATAATAATACCATACTATAAAAATCTGTCATATTAATAAAATAGAAAAATGCTATTATTAACTATATTCTTATTACAGAAAGCATTGTAGATAAACTACTCATACAACTATAATATTATAAAGCAAACATTGTATTGAAATATCAGATATAATGCTGTTCTAGATATACACTAAATATAACTGCATTTTAATACTGTAGCATTTATTAAGAATTATAGAAACATAGTAAAAGATATACTGCTTTAATATACCATTTAAAACTTTAATAGTATTTCATTTTAAATGATGGAATCATTACTTATGAGCATAATAATCAGAATTACCTCTAGGAATGTCTTTTAGATAAGTTATAATGATGCTTTTTTAAAAATTTACTGAATATAGAATAACTGTTCTCAGACTTTCAGTAATTCATTAGTGATGTAATTTTTCAAGTTTGTTTACTCATAATAAATTCAAGTACATATGCAAGAGAATGCATTTATATGAAATCGCATGATAGAAGAAAATTAGGAATGTGAAAAATGTTTGCAATTGCAAGTCTAACCTAGTACATCACAAAATCACTACAATTTTAAAACACAGATCATAGTCTTATGGTATAGGAGATAATAGTAGACATAGTAGGAATTTTTTTCCTGTATTGTATAGTTTTTGATACTTAAAATTTTTGTGATACCTTTATCTCCGAGATTATTTTTCTTTGTTGATACATAGCATCAAAACAATGGGATTTGCTTGCCATCAAATTGGAACATTTAATTTTTCAGTGCATTTAATGAGTTCACTTATGCTAACATATTTTCATCAATTTTATTGAGGTATAATTTCTATACAATAAATGAATTCTTTTAACTGACAGTTCAATGAATTTTAACGATTGGTCCACCCATGAAATCAATGCCTCAGTCAAGTTACAGAATATTTTCTTCAGATCCCAAAGGTTTTCCTTCCTCCTTACAGTCCATCTGTGCTGCTACAATCACTTACCAGCTTTCTTTCACTACCAATTAATTTGCATATTTTAGAACTGTGTATAAAGGAAATTACATAGTAAGTATTCTTTGTCTGGTTTAATTATTTTGAGATGGACTGTTTTGTGATTCAATATTTTATTTTACATTTTATCAAAAATATCCCATTGTTATGCATCTACAAAAAAATTTTTACCCATTCTTCTGTTGATAGACATTGACTTATTACCAAATTTTTGCTATTACCAATAAAGATACCATGGATAATCTTGTAGAAGTTTTTCTGTGGACATGGACTTTCATTTTTGTTCAGTAAATACTTATAAGTGAAATCACTGCTTCAAAGCGCAGGTATATGGTTGGTATATGATTAACTGTGTAAATATATGTCAAACTCTTTCCCAAGTGGCAGTACCCTTTTATTCAATCACCAGCAACATATCTTCACAACATATCTTCAGCAACATTTAATGTTGTCAATATTTCTAATTTTAGTTCTAGTGGTGTAAGAGAATATACAGTTATAACTTAATTTATATTTCCCTGATAACTACTAATGTAGCACTCTTTTCCATGGGCTTTTGCCATTTGTGTATCCTCCTTTGTCATAAGTCCCATCCAAAGTCTAAATGGTTGCTCATTTTACACTGGATTACGTGTTAAACTTGCCTCCTCTGAGGAGCAGATACCGAGGTGGGATTAGATGCCCAAGAGGTATATTACAGAAACACACTTGTGAAAGATAAAGGAGAGCCGCAGAAGGGAGGGAGACCTGGAGACCACTCTGCTCGTCTGACACTTGTGAAGGAAAGAGGAAGGGAGGAGAATTAATTGGGTAGGAGGAATCTCAGCTGCATCACACTTTTAAAAAGGCTTAAGGGAGGCCATGGGGAGTCTTCAAAGCAAAGCAACCCATTAAGGAGCCCCCCATCTTGCAGGAATGGGCCCGTGTTAGCACCATTGCCACGCTCCATCACTGCTGGGCACAGCCTGTGGGAAGCAATGCCTCAGCTGCAAATGTCAGGATGGTACCAGAAGGACAGCAGCTGTAGCCATTTACTTTTTTTTTTTTTCTTTTTGCCATTTACTCTTTTACTCTTCAAAGGCTGATGAGAACAGAATGAACTGTGTTTCTTATACAATATAGCATTCGTAATATACAAATATTGCTAAGTTCATTCAAACAGGATAAACCATGAACAATTCAACTGTATTTAATATAAAATCCCAACTATGTATTTCCTGGGAAGATACCCTCTAAAGAACCGATGAGAACTGCTTGGACTACCTCTCTGCTGTTACATATGGACTTTTAAGTATAGCATTATTTTTCTCTACTGTTACAAATCCATAAGGAAAAGGGGACTTTGAAGAGATTTTGTGTTATCTTTCATGCATTTGATAAGCATAGGCTCCCCATATTCTGTAATACCTTTGTGCTTGTGTCCTTATTTTTATAAACAAGAAATGCTACATGCCCATCATGATAAATGCAGAAAATTAAAAACTTGAGGGCAAATAAAGCAGAGGATTATTCTATGAGCCACATGACCATTTGCTGGGATCTTAGAGTATGTGAGTGATTGTTTTTCAAGAAATTAAAAAGCAAAGCTAGACTGTGATAGGCAGCCTCTAAAATGCACCCTTTTGATCCCCACTTCCTAGTATTCCTCTCCCTTGGTAATCTTTTCCCCTTGAATGTGGGCTGACCCTTGTGACTCACATCTAATGAACAGAAAACAGCAAAAATGATGGGACTTCGTTTCTTAGATTAGGCTTTTACTGGTATTAGGTGATGTCTTCTTGCTCTCTTTACTGCTCACTTAGAAAGAAGCCAGTTACCATATTTTCAGCTGTCTTATGCAGAGACCCTCATGGCAAGAAATGAACTGAGGAAGGCCTTCAGCTAATAGCCGGCAAAGATCTAACGTCTACCGGCAGCCATGTGAGTGAACTTGGAAACAGACCCTCTGAGATCTGCCAGGAAACAGATGAATCATCTTGAAAGTAATCCTCCACCAGTTGGGTCTTGAAATGACTATAGCCCAGGCCACCAACTTGATTTCAGCCTTGTGACAGACCCTGAGCCAGAGGCATACAACTAAGCCACCTGCAGATTCCTGACCCATAGATTATGAAATAACAAATGTTTATGTTTTTAAGTTGCTAAGTTTGGGGGTAATTTGTTACACAGCAATAGGTTACTAACATATCTTGGTTCTCATAAGAAGACAAATCACTCCCACCAGATGCATAGTTCCTGAGTGATGGTATCCTATACCAAACTCTATTTTAGTACTAAAAAGACTAAAGCTTCTGCAGTTTCAGCCACTTGTTTTGGAGAACATGGTATTTAAAGCCAATTACTTTTTTTTTGTAAGTCTTAGCTCATTTGCTTTAACTGAGAGTTTAGCTAATGTCAACAGTTTTACAGCAATCTTGTTTTCATATTCTATCAATAATGTCTTGGTTAATTTCTTGTAAATGTGCAGAGAGAGGCTAAATATTTTTGAGGATTAGTGTGGTTTCTCATAACTGGATAACTTAAATAGACACCTGGAAGATAAGTTAAGAAATTCTGTCTTCTAACTTTATTTTCCTAATCACTTGATCAAAACTGATGATGTATCAGGGAGAAAACAGAAAAAGAAAAGCAAATACTCATTCCCATATTGGGTGACTGGATATTCTAGTCTATAAAGAATGATTCAGACAAATAACACAAGTACACTGGGAGCTTAGACCCTTTCAAAGGTATTCTCTGCTCCCCTGAGTGTACTTGCTGTCAAGAGTGTTACTTTGTGAATCGCCAAAGTTGCAATGCCCTGCCAGCCTCTTACCACCACACCTGTATTATTTTTAGCAGTTAGGCTTTAGAAGACAAACAAGCACACTTAATTCCACTTGAGACTCGATGTAGCATTGGACCTGACCTTAGGAAAGCTGGTTTTTAAAATCCTGTTCATTGTCTTCAGTTCCTACTTTGAGTCATTCTCATATCTTGTCCCTTCTCATCAGCTCTTGCAACCAGTTTCTAACTCATCATTTCTTATTCTGTGCCTACATTCTGTCTTTCCAAACCCTCCTCAATTTGTAAAATGTAGCGCAAATGTGACATGCTTTATATAACTCTATCTCCATTACACACAAAAAGAATCACTCATTTCTCAGTACCCAGACATGTTTCTAAACTTTACTGTAGCAGTTATAACATTTTTCTTGTTTCGGAGATACTGCTATGAACTGAAAGTTTTTTTGCTCCCAAAATTCACATGGTAAAACCATAATCTCTTATACAAAGGGACATGAGAGATCTTGCTTCTCCCTCTTCTCTCTCTCCACTATGTGAGGATACAATGAGAAGACAGCTGTCTGCAACCAGGAAACAAGCCACCATCAGACACCAAATCTGCCAGCACCCTGATCTTGGACTTCCCAGCCTCCAGAACTGTGAGAAATAAATGTCTTTTTTTTTTTAATTGAAGTATAGTTGATTTACAATGTTGTGTTAGCTTCAGGTGTACAGCAAAGTGATTAAGTTATGCATATATATATAAATATATATATACCTATATGTATTACATATATATACATATATATTCTTTTTCAGATTCTTTTCCATTATAGGTATTACAAGATATTGAGTATAGTTCCCTGTGCTATACAGAGTAGGTCCTTTTTGTTTATCTATTTTATATATAGTAGCATGTATCTGTTAATCCCAAATTTCCAATTTATCCCTCCCCCACCTTTGGTAACCATAAATTTGTTTTCTATGTCTGTGAGTCTGTTTCTGTTTCATAAATAAGTTCATTTGTATCATTTTTTTAGACCACATGTAAGTGATATATGATATTTGTCTTTCTCTGTGTGTAAATGTCTGTTGTTTAAGCCACGCAGTCAATGGTATTTTTGTTATAACAGCCCAAACTTACTAAGATACTTCTGTATCTGTGTATGTATGTGTGTGTGTGTGCATGTGTATCATTCTTTAACTTGTAAACTCTTGAGCTACTTGTAACTTGTAAACATTTTAATGTGCAAAGGCCAGTGATAGAGTTCCCTGTGATCTCTCTTTTCAATTATATTTTTCCCTTTAATCATATTAATAATAATAATCAATCACTGGGCTTCCCTGGTGGCGCAGTGGTTGAGAATCTTCCTGCCAATGCAGGGGACACGGGTTCGAGCCCTGGTGTGGGAAGATCCCACATGCCGCGGAGCAACTAGGCCCGTGAGCCACAACTACTGAGCCTGCGCGTCTGGAGCCTGTGCTCCGCAACAAGGGAGACCGCGATTGTGAGACGCCCGCGCACCGCGATGAAGAGTGGCCCCTACTTGCCACAACTAGAGAAAGCCCTCGCACAGAAACGAAGACCCAACACAGCCAAAAATAAATAATTAATTAAGACCACATATTAAAAATAAATAAATAAAATCTTAAAAAAATATCAATCACTGTATTTCCTTCTACCTTTCTTTTCATTCCTGTGGGGTTTTTCTTTTTAAACAACTTTGTGATTCTTTGTAGGAACACTTACCCTCTCAATATAGCCTTCTTTTAGCAAGAGACACCAACTTGTACTTTCAGTGCACATAATTGGACACCATTTCATACACATGTTCTGTGCCATCCATGATCCTTCAGTGTCCTATGCCTGGGCCTATATATTAACCACAGATAATTCTGTATCTTTTCCTATCAGCTGCATAAATTGCCTAATTACTGTACCCAATTCTGTGACTACTGGCCCAAGGCTATGCTGAGAAATATTGCCTTTGTCTGCTTAGCAACTCCCCACTACCAGCTGACTGTCCTTGCTTTGTAGTGATTGTGGTTCCTGGCTTCCCACAGGCACTGAACCTGCGCATTTTCCCAAAATTACCTTGCCCAACATTATGTGCCTCCTTCCACTTTTCCTGGGTTATCTTTCAGAGCAGCAATATGTTATGCACAAAGGGTTAAGTACTGTTGTATATACATTTTTATTAAGAATAATTGATGTGACACAAAAACATGTTCTAGTTATTTTCAAAATTGGCAAATTATAAATGCCAAGTGCTTTCTAATTCAGCAATTAGGTTATAAAAATTAAATTCTGAACCTTATGTTTTACATCAATTTCATTCTCAATAGGGAATATGAAAACTGACATTAAGACAAATAGGAAAGAGTACATGTGGCAGCACAGTGAACAGTTTATTAACAAGCACCTTGCATGATATACTCCCCTAATGTTAACTGAAACATAATTTACAAAGATGTATGAAGTGAGGGATCTTACATTGTAGGATAAGTTAACTGAGAAAAAAGGCAATGGAATCATACACACACGTATAAATATATATATATGTGTGTGTGCGGCTAGAGAGAGAAAATGGATAGAGAAAGATGCACATCTGTCCCTGTTCTCCAAAGTGGTTAGAAAGTGAATGTTAAGTTTCATAAATCTGAAGTAAAGAAAATGTGCCTAGTGAACTCTTGAGATTTGTTCTTGAACAACATCCCTGGAGGTGAAACTCCTCCAAATACCATGTTCAACCTTCGAGGGCAGGGAAAGCTGACATGTACAGCATGAGGATGGACGACAAATGGAGTGTGGTGAGAGAAAGGTCACTCTCTGCTCAGTTAACCATCTCCAAAAGAAATTCTTGGCTTCCTGAGTCAAATGCAGGCTCAACTGGCTTTGTTTGGGAGCTTGGAGTCCATCATGTTTCTAGGATAAAATGGGCTTAGTGTCTGTGTGAGAGGTAGGACTGGCCTGGGGATTCTCAACATTAACACTCTACAACGCTCTCTGGCAATGGCCAAGCAATAGTGAAAACAAGCCATTTCTTGCCCTTCACTGGATTCAAAGAAACCTTCAGATTCCTTCAACATTTGGACTATTGATGCCACATGAGAGCAGTAACGTGTGTTTCACCCCACAAACCATTCTTGCAATAGTATCATTTTAATAGTGCACGTTTTGAATATTCCTTCTTCTCTGTATGTTGAGTACTTTAGTCACAGCTCTACGATAACACTTACCACATTCTTATTGTAATTTTCTGTGTATATGTCTATCTCAGGTGAGAGATTGCAAACTCTCGGGCATGGACTACATCTCACTTATTTTTCTATTCCTGACACAAAATCTCTTCCATACCCACAGTAGGGACCCTATATTTCTGTTAAATAAATGCGTAAATAAATGGCTATAGAATATAGGCAAAAACACCTGTATAGATATTTATGTATACATTTATACACTTTACACATATTAATGTTTGTGCAACTGATAATATTCATATATTTGGTGGTATTTATTTTCAAAAAGTTTTTAAATAGGTGATAGTTTAGATATAATATGATCAATGTAAATATATATAATTGGAGGAGACAAATTATATAGTTATTAAACATTTTCATTTCGAGATCTTATAAATATGAGAGTGATAATAAATTTTTTGCACATCTGCTTAATTGCAAATGACAGCACATTCCATGCCATCAAATCACTGACAAAATGTAGAACTAGAAAGCTTCACAAATCATCTATTAAAGATAATATAAATCTGATCAATTTGAAGGGGATTGTTTTCAGGCCAAAAAAAAGATAAACAAAGAAAGATGTTATAGGTACCAGCAGTCTTAAATTTATAGGTATATAGAAATATTTTTAAAGTTTCAGAAACAGTGTTGCAAATTAGTTAGGAATTTTCAACTGAGTCATTTTTTTTCAGTGTTTAAGATACATTGTGTACGAATTATTCAAAGATAAACTTTTATAATTTGTTATTTCCTTACATTATCGAAATTCCTTACTAGTGTGAACAAATAGTATAATCTGCTTCTTTTCGTACTATATTTCTTTGCTCAAGACATAATTTCTTCTAATAATAATTTGTTCCTAGAGTAGTTATTAATGAGTTTCATTTTAATGTCATAAAGCAAACATGAAACTTTTAATTTTGCATATATGAGTCTAACTATACATATATATATACACACAACAGAAATATGCATTATGCACTTATTTCTAAACAATAAACATGGAAATCACATTAGAAGGAAAACAAAACTTATGAAACTCTCGAAAGGACAAAGTAAAATGCAGATTAAATGCATATTTAATATATTTTGAAAGAAATAAAAACTATTGCTAGATAGAATATTAAGAAAATATTTCCATTTAGGTTGTACTGTGTCAGTAAAAGGCAAATTTTTCATAATTAATTACTTTTATGGCATTCTAATTTATTAGATGATTTTAAATTATGGGAAATAAATAGTATTAATTACAGAATAATAATGAACTTTCATGTTTTTTGTGCATAGTGTACTTCAAAATCCAAATTTCTTTTTTGCTTAGAATATTTAAATATACTTCAACTCAGAGATATGACTGTTACCTAAGACAATGCCGTAAACCCAAAGAATCTTACTAAGAATTTTGATTTTGTTTCAGAAATAATAATAAAAGTAATCTAAAAAAGTGAAAATTAAGGTTTTCTTCTCCCAACCTGGATAGCCCTGCATAGCGCCATTTATTCATAGCCCCGTTTGGAAATCTTTTTTTTCTTTCAAGATTCAGCTCACATAGCACCTCTTTCCTGAAGCCTTCTCTAGTTCTTCCTCCATTTCCCCTGATTTTAGTGGTTCCTTCTTCTGCATGCATATACCATTTAATTAGACTTCTATTTAGCATGCTGCTTTCTTCTTTGTAATACGGTTTTATGTTTCTCTTTACCACTAGATTGCAAATTCCAAAATGTTAGGGCCAACTCTTTTCTCTGTTCTCTCACATGTATCACACTGTTACACATAATTTATACAATGAAGACCTGCTGGATTCTTATTGCTATCTTTCTTCTTCCATTCACATTGATGAGGACAATATACATTGTGCAAATGACTTTGAGTAATACAGAAGAAAAGTAAAACAAAGCCGCTACTTGAGAAGTTTATATACTGTTTATCTTGAGTGAAACAGAGAGGAGATAGAGTTGACAATATCATTACAAAGTTCATTTTAAAACAAAAACAGTATTCTGATGCTAATTACATGTTAATTGAAAAGGCCAGCATACTGAACTCCATTCATGCTATGATTAAAACTATATAATACTTATATGCATTTAAAAGGTTTGTAATATAAAATTGACAGCTGGACTTCCCTGATGGTGTAGTGGTTAAGAATCCACCTGCCAAAACAGGGGACACGGGTTAGAGTCCTTGTTCGGGAAGATCCCACATGCGTGGAACAACTAAACCCGTGTGCCACAACTACTGAAGCCCGCATGCCTAGAGCCCATGTTCCGCAGCAAGAGAAGCCATCTCAATGAGAAGCCCACGCACCACAACGAAGAGTAGCCCCAGCTCGCCGCGACTAGAGAAGGCCCACATGCAGCAACAAAGACCCAATACAGCTAAAAATAAATAAATAAATAAATTTAAAATTGAAAGCCAATGAGTCACTATAATAGTTACTGACTTTTTCTTGACTGTTCAAATGTTTATAACACAATTATGTAAAATATTTACACAGTTCATTAAATAAATTTCCAGAGGAGCCTAAGCATCCGTGAAAGCCTACCTCCACAGAGCATTATCTCTACACTTAACAATTTGGGAATCTAAGATTCACTTTAAAAGGTGACATAGGAATAACATGGTGATTTCCTGGCATTCTTAGGACTTCACATGTTACAGTGCCAGGACTTTTTTTTTTTTTTTCCTGGTTTCAAAACTATTTGTAATGTAGCCAAATCCTTGAAAAACACAGCTATCATATGATGGATGGAAAACAAGTGTGCCATATTCCCTATCAATAAGATCCTAAATTTGATTTTTCCTGTTTGGGTAGATCTAAATACAAAGTTTCTGGCTTTTAATATAAAACATATGGTATGTGACCAAGGCTTTGTATGATCATCTCTTTATTCCATAATTGTGTTTCAAATATAATGATCTCCAACCATAATCTGACCTCTTGCAGTAAAATAATTAAACCCAATCTCTCAAGTAGTATCCCAAGATAACAATGAAATGTAAATCTCAAAAAATACATGTCTCCTATGGGCATTTAGCTATTAACATTAGAAATGTTTAAAAGAAAAAGGAAAGTAAATTCGGAATGCTAACCACAACTAAAATATGCCACATATAAAACAGGCAAAAGGGGTGGTGTGATGAATTGGGAGCTTGGGATTGACATATATACACTAATATGTATAAAATGGATAACCAAGAAGAACCTGCTGTATAAAAAAATAAATAAAATAAAATTCAGAAATTCAAAAATAAATAAATAAAATACGCAAAAGGCCCGGTAAGTATAACAAAGGAGATTAACACTATTCACAGATACCAAAATTAACTAAAGTTGGAAGTTCTAAGTCTTAATCTATGGTATAGATTTCTCTATTTAGGAAGGAAGAGCAGCATAAGGGATCCAAAGAAACTTAGTAAAATCAAAACCTTTGGCTGCCTCTACAGTAATGAATTAAGACTGCTGTGTTTTAGCATATGGTTATCTCCAAATGAGTTGGCATTTTATTTTTCCAAAATTGCTATCACAAAACACTGACATGTACCAAGATGCCTTTGGCAGCAGTAGTAGATATACTGCTATTTTCTTCACCACCAGAGTAAAGGTCAAATATTTAGTGAAAATGATGTAGGGCTCTGTCGTAACTGGTTAATTCACAGGTAAAAGGGGAACAATAAAACATAAATTTATGGGGATATAGTGTCAATTAAGTTGTCATATGGCTGAGTGGGTGACATTCTTTTTTTTAAAAGTACAAAGTTTCAGAACATGCATCTATATCTGGGAAAACATGCTAGCTAAAGAAGTGATTTTTCTCACCTATAAAATGGGAATTATAAAGCTTAGCATATCAGGCTCCATAAGATTACTTCTTGGTTTTTTTTGTTGTTGTTGTTGTTGTTCAAAATAGGTAACGTGGAAAGAAGTATGAACTCTTTTTGAAAACACATTAATCTTGGTAACAGTGTCACAAGGTTGGCTTTAAGCAAAGCCAAACAGAGACCTTTCCATTCAAGGCAGACCATTCTATTAAAAACAGAACATTTTGGTTACTTAAGGCCTTTGAACTCAAATTCTATTACTTGAGGCTTGCTTCTCTTTCCTGGTAAACCTATATATACCTGCCTGATAGCAAAAGTTTTCACCTCCTCTTATTCCCATCAGGCACCCTAATGTTCATCTCTCTCTTTTTCAGCTATGCCAGGGTTCTGATGAATTAAAGCATGAAGCATTCAGAAATTCTCTCAACCTGCAAATATTTATGACTGTTACTTTGTACCAGCCACAACAGCAAACTAAGTCAACTCATGAAGCTTAGAGTCAAGTGTGGAGACAGATTTAAATGATAATAATAAAAAAAAAAGGTGATGAGTGTAATCAAATAGTAATGAAGGATGCCATATGTTAGGAGCCCCTACATGGCTGCCTTAAACTTTGGTGACTTCCCTGGGCACCCACTTAGCTTTCCTTGAGCATAATCTAGGGGTCATCAACAGAGATAATACTTTCTTCAAAGTGAGTTTAGAAATATGTGAGACAACTTTTGGTTGTCACAATGATTAGAATCTCTCTAGTTTGTCAATTGGCTGGAAAATCCAGGAATAAAATTTTCGTTCCCCACAGCCTCTTGGATCTCCTGAACATAAGCCCCATTGGTTTTCAAAGCCAGACACGTGGGGGCTTGTCTCTCCAGCACGGGTCCCAAGTCTTAGGTTGCCTGATATAAGACATGAACCCCTCCTGCAGCTTCAGCCTTGGGGGCAGGCTTCAGGTTCACCACACATCTAGAGGCTACAGAGTAACCCTCAAAGAACATTGGTGGGGCTTCCCTGGTAGCGCAGTGGTTGAGAGTCCACCTGCCGATGCAGGGGACACGGGTTCGTGCCCCGGTCCGGGAAGATCCCACATGCCGCAGAGCAGCTGGGCCTGTGAGCCATGGCCGCTGAGCCTGCGCGTCCGGAGCCTGTGCTCCGCAATGGGAGAGGCCACAACAGTGAGAGGCCCGCATACCACACACACACACAAAAAAGAACATTGGTGGGTGGGCACCATTTATGTATTCTGCCTTGACCTCACTGCACTTCCTAGAAAGGAAATGACATACCCATCGAGAATTCTGACTTTTACAACTATCACCAAGGGGACACCTGCAAATTGCCTGGTCTGGAAGCAAGCAGGGGTGATGATGGTGATCCCAAATAACTGTATATATTTTTATAGTTTAAAAGCTCCTGGCTGAGGGTCTGGTTTCCAATCAGCCTGAAGCTAGATGCTGACTGAGATCCCTCTGTTTGGAACACTGACATCACCTGACACAATCTCATTTGGGGACCTACCAACAATCGATCAGGCTGCTTAGACAATCACAAAGGTTTGAGAGACAACCAAGAGCTAGGGCAAGGTTAAACAATAAGCTTCATTGCCTACGCAAGGCCACAACTTCAAGACTAGGAGAGGAGGTGTTTCACCTAATACATAAAAACAAACACAAGCAAAATGAGAAAACAGAGGAATGTGTTCCAAATAAAAGAACAACAACAAAAACAGAAAACCTTAATAAAATGAAGATAAGAAATTTAACTGATAAAGAATTCAAAGTAATGGTCATAAGATGCTCAATAAACTCAAAAGAAGAATGGATAACCGCAGTGAGATCTTCAACAAAGAGATAGAAAATATAAGAAAGTACCAAACAGAAGTCACAGATCTGAAGAATACAATAACTGAACTAAAAAATACACTAGAGGAGCTCAACAGCAGACAAGATGAAGCAGCAGAGTGGATTAGTGACCTGGAAGACAGGGCAGTGGAACTCACCCAAAAAGAACAGCAAAAACAAGAAAGAATTTTAAAAAGAGAAGATACCCTGAGGGACCTTCAGGACAACATCAAGTAGGATAACATTCCCATTATAGGGGTCACAGAGGAGAAGAGAGACAGAAAGGGGGTGCAAATCTTATTTGAAAAAAAATAATGGCTAAAAATTTCCCTAACCCAGAGAAAGAAGCAGATATTGAGGTCCAGGGAGCACAGAGAATCCCAAACAAGATGAACCCAAAGAGATCCATAACAAGACACATTTTAATTAAAATGTCAAAATTTAAAGATAAAAAAGAGAATCTTAAAAGCAGCAAGAGAAAAACAACTTTTGATGAACAAGGGAACCCCTATAAGACTAACAGCTGATTTTTGAGAAGAAACTTTGCAGTCCAGAAGGGAAAGGCATGATATATTCAAAGTGCTGAGAAGAAAAAACTTCCAACCCAGAATATTTCTACCCAGTAAGATTGTCATTCAAAACTGAAGAAGAGATGAAGATTTTTCCAGACAAGGAAGCACTAAAGAGTTCTTCACCAGTAAACTGGTTTTACAAGAAATGTTAAAGGGTCGTCTTTAAGCTAAAAAGAAAGGGCATTAATTAGTAACAAGAAAACATAAGAAAGTAAAAATCTTACTGGAAAAGGCAAATATGTAGTAAGGTAGTGGATTATCACTTATAAAGCCAGTAGTAAAGTTAAAACAGAAGTAGTAAAATTAACTGTAACTGCAATAATTGGTTAAGGGATACACAAAATAAAAAGATGTCAAATATGACATCAAAAACGTAAAACATGGAAAGAAGGAGTAAATGCAAAAAGCTAGCCAGCATTTCTAGAGAAAATACACAGATAAGAGCCACATCAAAGTCTTGAAATACTCCATGGCTATCATTCCAGTACATCTCCATTTAATTCCAACAGTTTAGCCCATGCTAAGGAGCCCATGGGTTTAGGAAATTAGCAGTGAATTACTATAATTTGAGTCAGGTGAACTTTAAGTGCAAATGTTTTAGAAGTTTTATGCTTCTTGCAAGATATTAACACAGCCCTTGCAACTGATAGATGAAGCTGTTAATTTGGCACATGCATTTTTGTCCTTTTCAATAAACAGAGACCATGAGAAGCAGCTGACTTTAATTGGTAGAAACAACTATACACCATTAACATCTGACTGCAGTGTGTCATCAGCACTTAGGTTCTGTGTTATAATCTGCAGGGACTTTAATTATCATCATCCCACAAGGCATGCTGTTGATGCACTCTACTGATAGCAACTTCCTTATAGAATCTGGAGAAAAGGAAGTAGAAATCACCCTAAAGGCCTTGATAAGACATACATATGCATGCCAAGGGTGGAAAATACATTCTCTGAAAACAGAAGAATCTGCCTAATCAATCAAGTTACAACTGAGAATCAATATCCTCAGGATATTTACCTCAAAGTGAGGAAAACTTTTTTCCACCTTGTACTCTAAGGAAGAAGTAACATATTTAGTAAATTCTTTAAAGTTTAAAAGCAACTTAATACCAATTTGGGTCTGCTGCTTCTGTCCAGATGCAAAGATGGCCAGAAAAGAGCTGTAGTGTGATCTGGCTGTGGTATAAGCATCCTATATGTGTTCCAGTCCCCATGACCCTGGATCATATTGCTTAGATATTTTGGTATTCAAGAGGACAATTTTCAGCAAGGGACACAGTGATGCTTCCACTAGACTGGAAACTGAGATTGCAACGAGGTAAATATTCAGGAAAAGATCTTTGGTGTTAGAAGTGATTTCTTCATACTTACAGGGAAAATAGGATTACTGCTCTAACATTGGGTCTAAGAAGTATACTGAGAGACCCTAGATGTTACCTGCTTGTCCCACCATGCCCAGAGAGGAGGTTTATAACTACTTTTGCAACTCTCTAAAGGCAGGACTATCTAAAGTTCAGAACACTTCATAGGGAAAAGAACTATATTCAGCTCAATGCTCTGCCAGAGTAAATGGGTAATGTGAAGAGTGTAACATTTAATCATCCATTCAAGGAGATTTAAATTTTTGTAATGTGGTTTCTTTGTAACCAGTGGTATGGTTACATAATCCTAGGTAACCACAGGCACAAGAAAATGGAATTTGGTATGCCAAGATAAAGAAAACGGCAAATTCTGATTCAGTCATTCACAAAAAATAGGATTACATAGCTCTATAAGCCAAGTTATTGGTATGAAAAAATACTTCCAAATTCTATCATAATAGAGTTTGGAGATACAGCTCATTGGTTCTCCCATTGTTTAACTATAGTATCTCTATTTTCCATTAAGGCTTAGACAGCTATTGGGAGTGGAAAGAAGATGTTAACATGAGGTAGAGAAAACCTGCTCTTTTCAGACAAAGGCGATTACAGTAACATGATATCAAATCAAAGGGCTATCTATACACTTATCTCCTTATTTCTCTTCTTTGGGACTGGGCTCACACAGCAAGGGAGTACATTAGATAAACCAACGAGAGCAGCAAGGACAAACCTTACTGTGTTTCAAACAAGGAGCATGCCTACATCAAATAAATTAGGTAAGCCAGCATGGTCACGGGCAGTAAGTCAGCCACTGGAGTTAGCTTCCCTGGGCTGTGTTCAGTGCCCTGTGAGAAGGCAGCAAGCTGTTTAACGAGCCAGTGGGCCAGCCATGGGCTCTGTCAGAACAACGTGAGGTACCTCCTTAGCAGATGCTGGAGCTGGGCCACCAGGTGAGGATAGAATAGAAGATACGCGGACCCCAGTGTCCGCAGTCAGTTGGAGCCAAGATGAAGCCACGGTAGTTTTACTGTAAGGCTAGTAATGGACCAAAAGAAGCATGATCACTAGTTACAAGCTTTAGGACCAGGAATATCCAGAACAAGAAACTTCACTAGAGTCACGGAAACCACCTTGTGTGTTCCCTGCCAGCAGGAGTCCAGGAGTGCTGCCCCTTACCTCGTTCCCAAGCCAGAAGAATCCATACCCCTTCTTTCCTCACACACTGGAATATCAGGAGAGAAGCAGGGGAAGCAGAGAGATTTGAGCCACTGAGCCTTTTTATCTCAATGGAAGACTAAAAATAATCTTAAGAAACTCCTTTTACTTCAGGTTCAGACTAAACTTAATCTGGTTTGAATTTATCTAATAGTTCTGCTAATCAGAAGTGAGAGCCTACAACAAAAGATTTTTTAAAAACTTATGGTATGAGTTTATTCCTAACCATCCTTTTTCCCTCTTATTTATGTATATACTTCAAATTTCCCTTTGTCTTTCTTTTCCCCACTATTGCATATGGAATATATTTCCACTTAAGTTAACCAGAGTGGATTTCAGTTGCTACAACCAAAAATCCTTAACTAATAAAAACTCACATTTTTATTCTTTAAAAAATAGAACTATAGACCTAATTCAGTAACAGGTATAAGTCCTTTTACATATTTTTAATGTATTAATCATCTGGAATATATGTACTCCCTTCCAATGTCCTTGAATTTCACTCTAGAACATTCATAAAAAATGGAGGATGGATCTATTTATTTATTGAATCAAAAAGCCTTTGAGACCTGAATTACTGGTTTAGTTACATTGGTATTTCTCCCACCATGATTCTTTTTAAAAATTTTAATCACTCATACTTTTGCCTGTTTAAATGAAATATTTCACTTTAAAAAAATCCACATTTTTCTTCTATTATCTGAACCGTATTCTAAGATAACACAGGTACTTCAGCCTATTTTTTACAGAAGACAACCATATACATATTAATTACTACAAGGATTAATTAATTTATTGCAATATATCAATAATTTTATTATTTTAAGTCTAGAACTTTTTTATAAGAGCAATCTATTAAAATTATGGATAAAATATAAAGTAACAAGAGTGAAACATTTTTAATTTGAAACTCAATTTTAGAAAAGGTCCTAAAGACAAATAGCTTTAATATTCTGAACTGATTTTCTTACAAAGAGTAGTTTTGTATTTGTTTGTTTATTTTTTATTAAATCCTATATCTTGCCAGAAATCGGCAATCAAAGTTACTTTTGGAGATAATATAGTACTGAGTTCAGAACACCTTTATAGTCTCTTAAACATAAGCTATAAAAATAACCTAAACTTTGTCTTGAGAAAGAATATGTTCTTTAGACTCTTTTCAAGATATGAGAAAACCAAATTTTTAGTAGTTTACTGTCACAGGGGGAAAAATAGCTAAATATCTAAAAGAGCCCTACATTAAAATCTAGCAACCTTTAATTATGTAGACGGCCATTTTTAAAGAGTCAATATGTTGGAGGAAAAAGATAACACGCTTCAGAATTATATGGATCTGAGTTTAAATTGTGGGTCTAACCCTTACTGTCCTTCATATATTCTACAACGCACATTTTTTTCACATTTTACAGGAAACAATCAACAGTTGCTCTCTATCAGTCTTAATGTAGTTGTCACTGCTTGCATATGAGCAAGCATCAAAAGTTTCAGAGTCAAAAGTGGTAGAACTTGTGGCTTGCAAGGCAAACGTAGATAAAATAGTAGAATACGTTTTAACTCTAGGAGAAATGATTGTGAGGAAGAGGTAGGATCAATGGTGACTTGATATGTTTAGTAACAGTCATAGAGAAGAACAGTTTTTGCAAAGCCAGCTTTAGAGTACAGTACAAAAAGCTTTGATTTCCTTTACGGATTCCTTAAATGCTGTTTAACTTTCTGGTGTTACAAAGTATTATAGAGCTACAGAAGAGCATAATGTGTGCATATCCATGGACATAGTTTATTCTGCATTAAAAAAATTAATTCAGGAGTCAGACTTACTATTATACTTTCATATATGTAAAACATAAATATATGAACATTTATATGTCAAATTAAGCCTAAAAGAGATCCTTCAGTAAGTGTACAATTCCAAGAAAGTATTGTGCCACAGCAAAATTAACAGCATCATTTTCAGTAGTGGGTAAGATAATGGTACATCTTCCAATTAATGCACCTTAGATTGGATGAAACACAGTATTTGCTTTCTTACCTTAGTCGAAAATTTGATTTTGTCCTGCCTAAGCTTCAGTTTTCTTATTCATAGTATTTATGGGAAAATTAGAAGTCCTATATCTTTTTTAAACAGCGTATCATATGATATATCTTCAATATAGTTATTACTATTATTATCATTGATCAAAATGCCCATATTTCCCATTAAAAAATTAGCTGGTACCCAAGAAACAGTGAAAAAACAGATGATTACTTTTTCTCTTTTACTATTGCATAAATACATTGCTTATTGTCCCTAGGAGAGTCTCTCATATTAAAAACCCCAGTGAACAGATGCTAAAATGGTTCCTATTCTTGTGTGATTGAATATTTCTACTTCAAGAAAAATGATAGTAGTATCAAGAACTACCTATAAGTAGTCACATTTTTGGTGGATAAATTATAATTTTTATGTCAACATTTTAGTAAGTATTAAGGCATATTTTTGTCTTTAAAATAATAGTACTTTTTTTGAATTGTCACTTATTGCACATATTCAATAGGTAGTATCGATTATAATCTAGTTATTTCTTGCAATAAACTATTTCAAGTTTTTCTTTATTTCAACCTATGGACATCTTTTAGCTGCAAATTTCATTTTTTTGTTCTAAACTTACATAATCAAATTTCAGTGATCAAGTATGAATTAAAAAAACTTATTTATTGTTGAAAACAAATATATTATTGTCACCAAACAACATTCATAAAAGAGGACAACTGGTAATATGGCAACATATAATCATAGATGAAAACACCCTTTAAAAATAACAAATTCCTCCTAGAAAAATTAGCTATCAAAAATAGAGAGGATAGGGCTTCCCTGGTGGCACAGTGGTTGAGAGCCTGCCTGCCAATGCAGGGGACACGGGTTCGTGCCCAGGTCCGGGAAGAACCCACATGCCGCGGAGCAGCTGGGCCCATGAGCCATGGCTGCTGAGCCTGCGCGTCCGGAGCCTGTGCTCCGCAACAGGAGAGGCCACAACAGTGAGAGGCCCGCGTACCAAAAAAAAAAAAAAAAATAGAGAGGAAATTATGAATTATACAATTGTCTAGGAAGAAGTCATAATTCTATTTTCCATTCTTGCTAGCTGATCTAACTAGTGAGGGATGGAAAAGATGAGGCAATCATATTTATGACACAATAAAGGGTAATCCATTAATATTTTGTATTAATATATAGGTTAACATTGTATTCTCATATATTTTCCAAGAGTTCTTCAATTGGGCCACCCACATGTCACTGGGGCACATCTTGGAGATGCTCAGAATCCTTTGAAGACTACAGGTTGAATGGTCAAGTTTTCACTTAGTATAGGTGTAAGTCAGTAAAATTGAGAATATTATTGCTAATATTATATCATTTATACTCACTGGCTGGTAAATCCGGATGAAATTCAAATCATGCATGTATCATAAGACTCTGAATTGTCAAACTTTACACAGTTGAAGTAATTTTAACAATCATGAGCAGTTGCAGCAGCAACCTGTCTCTGGTGAAAAGCAATGCCTGTCACCCCTCGCCCCCAATTCCCCTGTGTAAATACGAATCTATGTTCCCATTGTGCCAGCTGGCAGAGAATATGAAAATAACCCGGGTGGCCTTTGATACATTTCAAGTTAGAAAAGAGAGCATGTTGCCGTGGTAAAGAAGAGATGGAAAGAAATTAATACAGATTTTTTTGAACTAGCATATTCACACCATGCTTTTATTTTCCTTTTTAAATTGATTCTTATAGTTTCTCTATAGAAAAATCAAATGCATAATAGAAAAAAATGGTAAAATAGAGAAGAACCAAAAACCACCATCTGCACGTGATGTATTTTATAATCTTTTTCATTTATTATTCTTTCTAAAGCTGGATGACATTACAGGATGAATTCTATTTTATATCTTATATTTAACTTAATGCTTATATCAAAGAATTTTTCATGTTTTCAGTTTATAAGTGATATTATGATAATGCCTATACAAGACTTGGTATTTTCAAATTTTCACTCTTTACTAAACAAAAAGAATCACACTACTATTTTATTTTGTGTAATAAGATTCTAAGTGAGACTGAATTTGACAAATGTGAACAGGGGAGGGCTATGTCTTCACTATTGTTACCAAACTGTAGATTTGGGCAAGTTACTGAATCTCCCTTAGTTTCAGTCTCTTTACCAATTAGACGGACATGTATTCCTAGTTCATATGGTTTTTATGAAGCTTAACTTAGACTATGTACAGACCCCTAGATCAAGAAGCTGATCCATCTCCTTTTCTTTTTGTTTCTCCTTTTAGAGTGTGCTCTCTTTGAGAACTGACTGATCATAAAGAAATGTTTTATTTATTTCTGAGATTTTACATCTAATAATGACACTAATTACATGTTACATCTTTGACAATTGTCTTTCAATGTTAAACTTTTTATGTTTCTGAATGTAGACTGCTTGAAAGACAGATATTTAATTTTTTATAACTTCAGATGGTAAAAAATATTCCTCACTTGAAAGTTTTAATAAAAATTTGCTTTAATCTTCTTCTTAATTTTTGCAAAGACTTAAAAATATAATCCTTTGACCTTTATAAAATTTAAATAAGTTTATAATGTCAAGGTGAGAATTTAAATTGCTCTGAGCAGTTTTTCTGTCACTTGGTTAACAGGTATCCTAGAGAATTTACTGAATAAGAATGCTCTTCTCTATTGACTTATGACACTTTCTTTGAGTGATTCCAGGCTTTCTTTGGATCCACCTCTTTCATTTTGCACCAGTAGCAACTGCCTTTACCACAGCATTGTAAAAAGACTAGTCTTGCTTCACCAACATGAGAACAGTTTTTCATTATTTCTATGATAGGTTTCATTTACTGTTGATTCATCATATATGGATCAGTGAAGGATAAACATAAAACCAGGCATCCCATTAAGAGTCACCTCAACTCATAGCAGTGGTGGCTGAATTGTCAGTCAGGAATTTTAGGAAGAACATTCCTCAGAGATTAGGGTGAAAGTTTTTATATTACCAAAGCCAAGACTGGATCATTGCTGGTCTTCCATAACAACAAGCTGATGTTTGTTAAGGATTTATTATGGTCAGACCAAGTAGTATTCTAAGTGCTTAATGTGTATTCTCATTTTTTCCCTCAAAACAATGTTGTAATTATCTCCTAATGACCTTTGAGGGTGCTCAAAGAGCCAGAGGATACCATGAACAAAGAGCTAAAGGACCAGGAGAGCAATGTCTCAAAAAAAAAGGCAATGTGAATGAAGAGACAGAAAATACAAAAAGGAATCAAATAGAAATTTTGGAGCTGAAAAGGTACCATAACTGGAATATCCCATGAGGAAACTGATGTACAGAGAGTCAGGATCACATATCTGGTAGGAGTCAGAGCCAGAATTGGAACCTACGTGAAGTTCATGGTCTACCGTCTTGTCTACCTGACTACAAAACTTCCCAGTGGGCATCAGGTTCCCTCTATTCCTTTCACTTGCACTGGCCAGCCCCATAGCCAGACATTTACATTGTGTAAGAATCTTCCTTTAGGACTTCCCTGGTGGCGCAGTGTTTAAGAATCCACCCGCCAAGGCAGGGGACATGGGTTCAAGTCCTGTTCCAGGAAGATCTCACGTGCCATGGAGTAACTAAGACCATGCACCACAACTACTGAGCCTGCACTCTATAGCCCATGAGCCAGAACTAACGAAGCCCACCATGCTACGCAACAAGAGAAGCCACTGTAACAAGAAACTGGCACACAACAACAAAGAGTAGCCCCTGCTTGGTGTAATTAGAGAAAGCCCATGCACAGCAATGAAGATCCAACACAACCTAAATAAATAAATAAATAAATAAATAAATAAATAAATAAATAAATAAATAAATAAATAAATAAATAAATAAATAAATAAATAAGAATACTCCTTTAAAGCCCTTGACCTGAAAATGACAGTTAAACAATCATCCTAGCAAAGAATTTTAATAGCTACTTAAGATATGGGAAAAGACTTAGACTACAGATAAATGAAACTTAGTATAAGAAAAAGATATCATTGTGCCTAAAATATTTTGATATTTGTAAAAAATTTTACAACCCAATATTAGCAGAATACAGGGCTACAAATCTCTCAAGACCCTGATTTTGGGAATCTAAGAATATTCTGAAAAGCCATACGACAGTGCGTACTCCACCCACTGAAAACTCTTAGATTCATTCACCTGAACATATTCCAGTTCAACAAATCTATCATTTAAGAAATCAGAACTATGGATCAAGATATATAGACAAACAGCTTTTAACTTTGTAAATTTTACCAACCTCAATTAAGGAAATGAGTGACCAAATGATTGTGATGTAAGTTCCAATTAAAAAAAAAGATTTTTATATTCAACAAATTTCAAATACTATAATTATAAATGTATTTTACTGAAAAAAATACATCAAGTGTATTAAAAGTGCTAAACTCGGGGTGGTAACACTGTAATTAATGGTTCTTTTCCTCTTTACACTTGTGGATATTTTAAATGTTTCCACAAAAAGCATTTAATAATTTTATGTATATTCGAAATATAATGGAAAATAGAAAAAACAGACAGCACAATACATACTCAGTACTATGGTCATTTGGAGGACAAAATGTGAGCCTAGAAATATTAAGATTAGATGAATTATTTGTTCATATTCCTTTCCTTTGGCCTGCATATCTTCATGTTCTCGTTTTTATAATCAAAATAAATTATAGAATATTACAATCTTTATAATGACCAAAAAATTACCAAGATGTTCTTGAAAAGGAAATGTAATGCGAAGATGTGTTATCTTCTTTCTCATTATAAAACTAATTATTGGCAACACCAAAATTGGGTGCTGATTGCTCCAGATCTCTGAGTATCAGGCAGGCTTTTGTCCCTCTCAGCTACTGAGTATTTCCAACACACAGCACATTGTTACAGAGAAGCTAGAACTTCAAAATTATTTATTAAATTAATTCCAATACTCTGTCTACACCAATAGAAGGTCAAGTCCTGACTGGTTAGCAGAAACTCACTCATGTGATATTAGAGATCCTTCCCCTTCAGGCAGAGCACAGACTCCAAATTAAAATGGGGATTTTTCCATTAACTTCAATACTTATTCTTCTTACCTCTAACTTGATAGTATATAACCTTGGGAAAACTACTTAAACATTTTATTATTTCTCCCATTGTCAAAATGAAGACAGCATTATCTAATTTTTAGGATTACACTATTAAGTAGGTAAATGTTAATATAACATTCAGTTAGTTATCTGAACTGCAGGTTAGTTATATTAACATTTACCTACTTAACATAGTAATCCTAAAACTTCATCTGAATATATGATGAAACAAATTGAGTTCAACCATATTGTACACTTTTGTAACTCACTGACTTTTTTTTATATGACTGCATGTCTTAAATTTTAAAGGAGTAATCTTGTTTTATATTTTTATCTTGAGGAATTTGAAATAACAATACCTCATTCTTTTTTTGCGAGTTATTTTGGTGAATCACTCAGTGAAATCATACAAAACTTTTTTTACACCATGTCCATTTAATTATTTTCTTGGCAGAAACTGTTAACAAGATTGTGAAATGCAATAGATTTTTAATAGCTAAATAAATTAAAATGCTGCAATCAAGGTCCTTCAATACATCTAGTTTCCATTGCAAAACAGAATTTTAATTAATATGCTATATATTTTCTCTAATTGTAGCACTGAATATGAATTTGTAATAGGGATTTTAATTTGTATCACTACCATGAGGAAATAAAGAGATATGGGTTACTGAATATTTGTTTTCTTAATAGATCTTTCAAAATAATGAAGAATATTTTATGAAATACTAATGTATAAACAGAAAATTGAGACTTCCTGTGATGAAAGAATTTATCAAGGCTTTCAAATGGTGATAAATTAAGTTGAAAAAGACACAAAAGGAGCCAAAAAAACACTTTAATTTTAAATAGTGTGCATAGATATTACACACAAATAGAAACTTGTATAAGTGCATTGGGAATCATCCTTATAGTCTGAGTCATAAAGCATGTCTCAAAAAAATTTCAACAGGTTGAATTTACATAGAGTATGTTCTATGACAACAAAGGAATAAGCTGGAAATCATAACAAAAAGATAACTAGAATACACTCAAATACTTGGAAAATAAATGATGTATGTGTAAATAATCCATGGGTCAAAAAAAAAAATTTCAATGAAGAATAGAAAGTATTTCGTACTGAGTAACGACAATATGACATATCAAAACCAGTGTAATATAGCTATCATTGATCATTTGAAAATAAATCACAAAATGTTAAGAACAAAAACTTTTAAATGAAAGAAGAAAAAAATGATAAAGAAAAGAGCAGAAATTATGAGGGAAAAACACCAAATTAGACAAAATATCTAAAGTCAGAGTTGATTCTATGAGAAGAGCAATAAAATTGATAAAACTCAATGAACAAAAAGCAGTTGCATTTCCACAAACTAACCATGAGCAATTTAATAAGAATATTAAGAAAATAATTTTACAACAGCACCAAAAATAATAAAATACTTAGGAATAAACTTAACCAAGGAAATGAAAGACTTATACACTGAAAACTACAAAAAAATGCTGAAACACTGACACAAATAAATGGAAAGATATTCTGTGTTCATGGACTGGAAGACTTAATACTGTTAAAATACCCATACTATCCAAAATAATCTACAGATTCAATGCAATACCTATCAAAACCCAATGACATTTTTTGCAGAAATAGAAAAAATAAAATCTAAAATTCATCTGGAAACAAAAAGAACCCCAAGTAGCCAAAACAATCTTCAGAAAGAATAACAAAGTGGTTGTGTCACACTTCCTGATTTCAAAACATCGTACACCTAAAGTAATCAAAACAGTATGGCACTGGCATAAAAACAGACATACATATGAATGGAATAGAAAAGAGATCCTAGAAAGAAACCTGCATATATATGGTCAAATCATCTTTGCCAAGGGTGTCTAGTCTACATATAGAAAATGGATAGTCTTTTCAAGAAATGGTGCTGAGAAAACTGTATATACACTTGCAAAGGAATGATTTTGAACTCTTATCTTATACCATATACAAAAATTAACTCAAAACGAATCAAAGACCTAAACATGAGACCTGAAACTATCAAACTCCTAGAAGAAAATATAGAGGAAAATCTGTGTGACACTGGATTTGGCAATAATTTCTTGTATAAAACCAAAAGCACAGGCAACAAACACAAAATAGGTAAATAGAACTACATCAAACTTAAAAACCGTACACAGCAAAGGAAACAACAGAGTAAAAAAAGCAACCTATGGAATGGGAGAAAATATATGCAAACCACATATCTGGTAAGGGGTTTTATATCTAGAATATATAAAGAACTCCTATAACTGAACAACAACCAAGAAACTCAAATAACCCAAGTAAAAATTAGGTAAAGAACTTGAACACACATTACTCCAAAGAAGATATATAAATGGCCATCAAGCACATGAAAAAATGCTCAATATCACTAATTTCCAGAGAAATGCAAGTCAAAACCACAATCAGATATCACCTCACACCCTTTAGGATGGTCACTGTCAAAAAAACAGAAAATAGGGCTTCCCTGGTGGCACAGTGATTGAGCGTCTGCCTGCTAATGCAGGGGACGTGGGTTCGTGCCCCGGTCCGGGAAGATCCCACATGCCGCGGAGCGCCTGGGCCCGTGAGCCATGGCCGCTGAGCCTGTGCGTCTGGAGAGACCACAGTAGTGAGAGGCCCGAGTACCGCAAAAAACAAACAAACAAAAAACAAAAAAAAAGCAGAAAATAACAAGCATTGGCAATGCAGTGGAGAATTTGGAACCACTGTTGGGAGTATATAAAGCGATGCAACTGCTATGGAAAACAGTATGGAGTTTCCTCAAAAAATTAAAGATAGAATTACTACATGATTCAGCAATTCCTTTTTTGGGTATATATCTAAAAGAATTGAAATCAGGATCTCAAAGAGATATTTGCATATATGTGTTCACTGCAGCCTTATTCACAATAGCCAAAAGGTAGAAGCAACACAAGGGTCTGCAGACAGATGAATGGATAAATAAAATGTGGTATATGTGTACAATAAAGTATTATTGTGTACAATAAAGTATAAAGAGATCGCTCATATACTACAACATGGATGAAACTTGAGGACATTATGCTAAGTTAAATAAGCTAACCACAATAAAACAAATACTGCATGATTCCATTTATACTGAGGTATGTGAAATGGTCAAACTCTTAGAAATGGATAGTAGAATGGTATTTGCCAGGAGCTATGGGGGAAGGGAGAAAAGAAAAGTTGCTGTTCAAAAGATAAAAAGTTTCAGTGTTTCAAGATGAAAAATTTATAGAAATCTGTTGCACAACAATGTACATATATCAGTTAACACTACTGTTCACTTAATATGGCTAAAATGGTAATTTTGTTATGTGTTTTTACCACAATAAAATTAAAAATTTGTAAGGTTTTACCAAAGACCGTAGACAGTAAAAGGCCAGAAAAAGAAATAAAGGATAGAATAATTGAAAATAAAGATTAGATTTTTCATTATTAGATGCAGTCTTCTTTAACAAAAAATAGACTCTTTGCTACCTAGAAACAATCCTAAGAAAGTTGGACAAGAACTTCCTGCCTAAAAATGATGAAATTTTGCATAATATACTAAAACACATTATAATAACTGAAGAGGTAGTCTGTGTGAAGATAAGAAACTGTAATAAATATGTTAGTTCAACCCAAATTGACTTACACTTTTAATGCAATTCCAATAAAAATTCCAATACAATTCTTTAGTTATTTGAAATTATGATTTGAAAATTTATTTGGGAGACCCCATGGTCAATAATTACCAACATACTCCATTAAGAATTGTTATGAAGGTTTACTACATAGCTATAGTAATTGTATAGAACCCCTGAACTTATATGGAAACTTGATATATAACATGTTGCAGATAATAGAGAAAGGAAGAAGTTTTCAATAATTAATGCTGAGACAGCTGGCTATCTACATGGGACAATGATGATGGTACTTGAACTCTATCTCACAGCACACAGTAGAATGGAAAAGTATACAAGGAATGTGTGAAATTTTTGGAATGTTTTCATGGGCTTGGCATAGGGAAGGATTTCATAAACATACAAAAATAATTATATTAACAATGCTTAAAAATTCACCACTGTGAAATTTAAAAAAGAAATTTGTTCATTAAAGGACACCTTTTAAAAGTGAAAACAAAAATCACAAATCAGGGAAAGATACTTGCAAATTAAATATCAACAAATAATTAATAGTAAGAAAATATGAAGTTCCCCATCAAATCAATAAACAGAAGACCACCCAATAGAAAGACAGGACAAGAGACATGAATAAGAATTTTCACAAAAAAGGAAACAAATTGTCAGGAAGCATATACAGATATGTTCAACCTATCACTAATTAGAGAAATGCAAGTTAAAACCAAAATGAGATATAATTTTACACTGAACAGAATAGCAAAAATGTAAATATCAAAGTTGGATAATACCAAATATTGGTGGGAATAAGGAGCACAATGAAAACTTTCATACACAGTTTGTGGCCATGTAGATGTATACAGCAACTGTGTATGCAGTTGGGTGGATATGTACTGTCAACTTAGCTACCCTGGAGTTATGTTTCCCAGCACCTCCTTGTATAGTCGTGAGTTAACGCAGCCAAAAGGATCATTTGTGCAAGAGCTGGTAGGCAGATGAAAAGCAGCAGCTACAATCTTTTTATGCTTGAAAGATCAATTCAGAATACCTACCACCAATACAGTTTACACATACTGTCACTCTCCCTTACCTGCTGGCTCACCAGGGTGGTGTGGGACACCAGCTGGCCTGCAGTTTCTATGGCTCCTGTGGCTCTTGCAGGATCCTTATTGGGCCAAGTGCTTGGTTAGCCCTGTGCCAAAGGACACCATGTTCTCCTGGAAGATATTCTCATCACGAAAGGTGAGGTCCTGGAGATAGAGAAAGAGGAGGTTTCAGTTCATCCTCTGCTCTACTTAACATCACCTTCCCTTCCTGACTGCCTGCCCTTGCTGGCTTTAGACTCTGATACCAGACACAAAACAAGAGCTTTATAAAGACTGTTTAACCAGTTCCCACAAGTGCATAAGGTCAAATTCTTAAAATCAATCTCTTATTGTATATATTATATCACTTGTATGGTTCTGCTTCTTTGAGTTAAACTTGATTGTTTCAGCTGATTACGAAATGCAGATAATAATACAAGTTATATCAAGAATGGCTTAATATATCACTATTAATGAAAAATACCAACTTTGTCTTTTTTTCCTATTACATCTATTTAAGGACAAAAAAATACACAAAATTCACCATTTATTTATAACTTATGCTTAATGTCTATGTGCTGTCTTTCTACTGAACTTTACTCAGGTCAAATTTATCATTGGCAGGAAGCATAATTCTTAGTAATGCTAGGTTCTTCCTCCCAGAAAAGTGGATGCCACCAACAGGGGTGAAGTATCCAGGGAACCTGGGCCAATTTAGCTGTCACCTGATAGCCATAGAGCATTTGTGCAGATACCAAAGGATTCATCTTAGAAGCAGCATCCTACGAAGAAATCAAAGCCAGGCAGAGAATCTAATACCCAAAGGCAATCTAAAGGAGTTAAACAGATAAGAACACAAGGGAGACAAAAAGATTTAAGAGGAGGAGCAAGGAAAGAAAAAGAGAGTGTAAATTTGAAGGTGAGAGGTAAGCCTGGAGGAATCCTCTAAGGGAGCCAGCTGTAGCCAGTAAGGGCAAGAGAAAAAGCCACAGCTGTGATTTTCCACTTTTACATTTTTTCATAACGACCTGAGGAAAGCATTACAAATATGCTACTTGTAAACTCAAGTTAAACAATAATGACCTACATAAACCTCATATATGTGGATTTCAGTATTTTGATCAATGTACTGATTTTCCTAGTATTCTGGCATTATGCTATAGACAGACATCCATTAAAAAAATAAGTGGAATTCCCTGGTGGTGCAGTGGTTAAGACACGGGTTCGATCTCTGGTCCGGGAAGATCCCATATGCCATGGAGCAACTAAGCCCGCGCGCCACAACTACTGAGCCTGCGCACCACAACTACTGAAGCCCATGCTCCCTAGAGCCTACGTGCCACAACTACTGAGCCCATGTGCTGCAACTATGGAAGCCTGCGCCTAGAGCCCGTGCTCCGCAACAAGAGAAGCCACCACAATGAGAAGCCCTCTCTCCGCACCTGGAGAAAGCCCGTGCACAACAATGAAGATCCAATGCAGCTAAAAATAAAAATATTTTTTTAATTAAAAAAAAAAGCAATTACTTATAATGTTGCAAGGTATGAAAATATTGTTTCACACTGGTAAAATGAGATGTAACAATATGAATGTTTAATTCCAATAAATTTTGAAATATTTCTAAAGAAACACAAGTAAATACTATGATTCCAACTCTGACAAAAATACTATGTAGACTGGAACCAATACAAAAATGTCTTAACCCTGTATTTAGAATAAAAATTTTTCTTTTAATTTTCAACTTATTCTTTCAAATTTTTGTTTCCATATTCATTGTACTTTCTGTTTTGATGCAAAAATCTGTTTCTTAAAATTGAGTGCTACAGATAATCAGAATTCTGCATTGTATTTTAAATTTAATCTAGAGCTACTTTTTTTTTTTAAACAGAAAGCCTTTATGTTTCTAATTTTAAGGACTCTGCACAGACCCATACTAAACTATTAGAGCTAGGATAGCAAAACGATAATTAGTGAGTTACCTCAAATTTTTCTGATTAAACAACCTTAATGGCAGGTATTAAAATGTATGTAAACAATTTTCTATAAGAATCATTCCGAAAAATGTTGTCTCTAATGATGACCTTTTACATCCTCCAGTTTATAATTCCACAGTCATTACTAAACAAACCTTTGAATATTAAACAAAGGCCCATTGTACATTCTGGTGAACAGACATAACCAGAAACTCAATTTCAGAATAAGATTTAAGTATAAATTTTTTTAAGTACTAAGGGGAAAGAATTTGCTGTAACTGGGAAGTAAATACCTGCTAAACTTTTTTGTGTGTCTAAACAATGATAACCTAGACCTTTGCATTTTCAGAAGTATTTGTGACTCAGCTTCTCATAATCCCAAAAGTTCTCTAATAAAAATTTGTGAGTTTGGCTTCTACTATAACTTAATCAAGATTAAATAAATGATCTATGGTTTATAATAAATTAGACCCAGTGTCTACAACCTTCTTTTCTAAATAGTTCATCAATTAGGTTTTACACTGGATTAAATTCCTGGCTTTCAGAGCAAAAATTCTCAAGTATTAACCCCTGCAATTTATATAACAAAAATCAATACAAGTGCTCTTGTTAATCGTCTCAAAATGAGAAAACAAGAATATCCGGAACAGGAGACACAGGAATACCAGATTCAAGGGTACTGATCTTTGGTTTCCAACATCTTAGGGCTTCTGAATTATAATTGATCTCACACCACCCTCTCATAAACTGCAATATCTATTGGATTAGAACCCTGTGCATTGCAGAAATGTTTCTTTAACTCCCTAACTTTTTCACACAAGAACTGAAACCCCACAAGACAGTGCAACTGATACAATTCCATAGCTATAAATATTACTGTAATTCAAGTAGTATAAATGTTAGAGAATTTCATAGATAGGTGAAATAAATAATCTATTTAAGCCCTCTGACCTTTTCATGAGGGAATTAAAGACCCAAAATGTAAAGTGGGCCTTAAGTCATAGACCTAAATTAAAAATTTGAACTATGGGGCTTCCCTGGTGGTGCAGTGGTTGAGAGTCTGCTTGCCAATGCAGGGGACACGGGTTCGTGCCCCGGTCCGGGAAGATCCCACATGCCGCGGAGCAGCTGGGCCCATGAGCCATGGCCGCTGAGCCTGAGCGTCCGGAGCCTGTGCTCCGCAACGGGAGAGGCCACAACAGTGAGAGGCCCGCGTACCGCAAAAAAAAAAAAAAAATTTGTACTATGACAAAGATACGTGATTCCAGGCTTAGATTATTGAGCAGTTGGCCCTATAAGCATAGAATTTTAGAGCAGGAAATCATCTAATTCAATCCCTTAATTTTATAGACGCGCAAACAAGGCTACAGGAGTTCCTAGGTTTGCTTAATTAAGACTATTCACAGAGTTTGCCAAATAGTCTCTGAAATCCTGAAAACATTTTCTATGCTTCCACATATAAGTAGAAAGCACTGCCTTAATCTATATTCCTTGATGAATCTTTTTTCTGGCAGTAGTTATTACTTTTCTATACTCTGAAGCCCAGATAATAAACTCATAGCTTTGTTTCAAAACAAGGTATAATCTCAAAAGCAATTTTCTAATATCAAAATAGTAACCGTCAGCCAAAACCTACTTATTGAACCAGGCACTTTGTACTTGCTATTTTTCTAGGTTCAAGAATAAGGCAAAGACTGAAAGCAGTTTTCATTCTAGAAAGGGAGACAGGTGAGCCAAAACCTAGCTAGCAAGCAAAGCAAGCGAAATACACACGATTACTCCAAGTATTCATAAACGTTCTAAAATTCTAAACTCAAAAGTTGAGTCAGATTTCTTTCTAATCTGGATGACTTAACAACTAAAAAGCAATCACTGGGCTTCCCTGGTAGGGCAGTGGTTCGGACTCCGCCTGCCGATGTGGGGATACGGGTTCGTGGCCCGGTCCTGGAAGATCCCGCATGCCGCGGAGCGGCTGGGCCAGTGAGCCATGGCCGCTGGGCCTGCGCGTCCGGAGCCTCTGCTCCGCGGCGGGAGGGGCCGCGGCGGCGAGAGGCCCGCGTACCGCAAAAAAAAAAAAAAAAAAAAAAAACAAAAAAAAAAGGGGGAGGGCCCGCGTCCCCAAAAAAAAAAAAAAAAAAAAAAAGCAATCACTAGTAAGTGGCCCAATAAACAGGGAGTTTTGGGAAGAATGATTTCTGTAGCAAATCATTTAGACTACCAATAATTGCTAGAGGGGTTGTATGGGCTTTTTTTTTTGTAATAAACTGTTTATTTTCCATCAATCCTTATTTTCATTTTCTGTTAAGAGTCTACACAAGAACAGCTTAAGACTCCTCAGTGGAAGTTCCTACCCGTCAGAGCTGCAGACCAGGCTTCAGTAGGAAATTGCTACACAGGCACAGAGGGGACCAGCAGGCCTGCAGGCCCGTCTGCAACCTCGGGCTGGAGAGCAGTAAACTTGAAAGCTGCAGCAGTCCGTCTGGCCTGAAATTCCTCCTTGGGCGCAGCCGCTCAGCAGCGGCCTACTCTTCCTTTTCAATCTCTTCCGGTTTTTCTGCGGAAGCATAGATTAGGCTGACCGCCTGAGGGAGGTCACGTGAGACGCTGCCCCGGCGCATGCGTGGAAACTCCCAGGCCGGCATCACAACGTGGGACCAACTGGGTGGGCTCCTTTTCTCTTGCACTGGTGGCAGTGACCACAGAGCACAGAGGAGAGTATTACACAGAATGGTGACAAGACGCCTCTGTGAGAGGCTGGTTGTCAGCTCCGGGATCAGTAACCACCAGAAATCTCGGTTCTCGGAAAGCTGCCTGGATCTGGTTACTGAAGGTTCCGGGAGAGTAGCGGCCGGGAATGGGAGCAGATCCCGTGGCAGCGGCAAACTTCAGCCCAGCTCACTGACCAGTATTCCTGAAAGACATGGCCGTGACGTAAGCTGGGTCTTCAGTGGCAACCACGGCACGAGCTGGCAGAAGGTTCTCCAGGTTCTCCTCAGATTTATTATGTAAATGCCATCACGTTTCCCTTTGTAGATGTAATGTTCCATTTGGAAGTCACGGTTGGTGCCACCTAAGTAAATCCCCACTGCAAGGAATTTAAGGACGTTCTCCTCCTTCATTTGCAGGACATCACGGGCTGCAGATATTATGAAAGTTTCCCTTTAAGTTATCACAGGAAACCAAGACACTGCCTGTAGAGACCCCTCTCTGGGTAGCGCAGAAAGGTGAGTCCATTTTTTTTAAGCACCAAAGAGTTACCAGCATCAGGAGAGCCAATTAAATGAAAACGGAAAAAAAAAAGTCCCTTGAATTTGAAACTTTGAAACAAAACATTCTCCTTCCCCCAACACACACACACACGTTAATCAGCAAATAAGAAAACAAAAGCAAATATAAGGAAAGTGAGTAACCTCATCCCACAAGAAATGCTATAAAAAATCTTGAGTTCATTGAATCAGTGACTAAGGAGAATATCTGATCCCAAAGAAAATACTTTTGAGTATTTTAGTAGTATTCCTCCAAGATATTAGGTATATTGCACCATTTTTATTTTTCCTAATTTCTAGGCACTTTTAAAAATTTAAATCTACAAATTATTTTAATTTAAAACATTCTATTTTCCTATTAAAATTAATATAGGTCTTTTTAGAAATACTTTGTATTAATCTATATTTTAACACTGTATTCTCATATATTTTCCAAGAGTTCTTCAATTGGGTCACACACGTCACCGGGGTACACCTTGGAGATGCTCAGAATCATTTGAAGACTACAGGTTGAATGGTCAAATTTTCACTTAGTATAGGTGTAAGTCAGTAAAATTGAGAATGTAATTGTTAATAGTATATCATTTATACTCACTGGCTGGTAAATCCTGATGCAATTCAAATTATGCATATATTAGAAGACTCTGAATTGTCAAACTCTACACAGTTGGAGTAATTTTAACAATCATGAGCAGTTGAAGCAGCATACTTCTCTGGTGAAAACAACACCTGTCACCCCTCGCCCCCAATTCCCCCGTGTAAATATGAATCTATGTTCCCGTTGTGTTAGCTGGCAGAGAATATGAAAATTCTCTGGTGGCCTTTGATACATTTCAACTTAGAAAAGAGAGCATGTTGCCGTGGTAAAGAAGAGATGGAAAGAAATTAATTGTACCCCCTAGAGATACCCTATAATTTTTATAATCTATAAAAAGAAATTATGCCATATAGACAGCTATAGAAATCTTCACAGCTATATATTGAATTATCAGTATTTTATAATTTAATATTCTGGCAACAAGGCCAACTGCAAATTATATCCCGATTGTTTTAACTGGCATCGTACTGTCATCAAGAGTATAAACGAAATGGAGAAATTACTTTCTAGTCAATTGTAAACAATTTTGTAATTCATTATCATTCAAAACAATGAGAAGAAGACCCAGGAAACCCCAGGAAATACTAGTGAGGATGGATAGAGGGTAATGGAAGAGAAATAAACATACAAATGTTAAAGAAAAAAAAATCAACTCTAAGACAAAAATAAACCAGTTATTAGGAGCAAGGTATGCTGAAATCAGTTTAACTAGAGCAATGGATAAAATTGAGGCAAGTAGTGATACAGCAGGAACATACCCAATACATCCAGTAATCAAGACGACACTGAAATGAGGCAACAGTGCCTTGGCAGAAAGGCTTACCTTTAAAGGGCATGACCGGCTCAGAATCATGTTTGAAGTAGAGGAACTAACACACTGGTGGGATATCGTGGGTTAAATCCTATCTCCCTATATTCTGTAGAGCTATCTATTTAAAACTGGGCATGACATAAACAATTTGAGAAAACAATAATTACAAAATAAAAAATATATATGAAAAACAAAGTGTAATAACTGCTTACGGTTTACTGGTATCTTAGGGAATTTAGACAAGCACAGATAAAAATGCTTCAATTCTAAATTTGCAAATGTGCTGATGATTATTTCATTGAATTTAATTAATGCATTGTCATTAAACCAAAAGCAAATCTAAGTGTATCATTTATGATTCTACCTCCTTGAGAACTGGGATAAAGTTCATATTTAAATCTCATGCAGTATATCAGCCCTTGGCTGCAAAGTTAACCCCCAAATCACCTACTATTTGCATCGCAGTTTGACTGTGCATTTACTCTTTGTTCCATATGCTTTAACATTTGTGAAAAAATGTTAATTTTTTAAAAAAGAAGTCAGTTCCCACTGTTGATGACTGAAACAAGGGAAAAGTTAAGGCATCTAAGAAAGTGATAATCTTTAGGCAGAAAACATTTTTTTGGTTAAAATAAAACAATGAAATTTTAAATTCTGCAGTGGCTCCAGTTAATATCCTAAATGGACTTGTCATTCTTTCTGATCTGTACAGAGACAAATCAGAAATTTTGTGAAATATCAAACGCTTGTGTCAATACTTTTTGGTAAGAACTATGTTATACGTGGTATCTTTTTTTTTTAACATCTTTATTGGAGTATATTTGCTTTACAATATTGTGTTAGTTTCTGCTGTATAACAAAGTGAATCAACTATATGTATACATATATCCCCAAATTCCCTCCCTCTTGCATCCCCCTCCCACCCTCCCTATCTCACCCCTCTAGGTGGTCACAAACCACCGAGCTGATCTCGCTGTGCTATGTGGCTGCTTCCCACTAGCTATCTATTTTACATCTGGTAGTGTATAGTGTATGGCCATGCCACTCTCTCACTTCTTCCCAGCTTACCCTTTCCCCTCCCCGTGTCCTCTAGTCCATTCTCTATGTCTGCGTCTTTATTCCTGTCCTGCCCCTAGGTTCTTCAAAACAATTTTTTCTTTTTTTTGTAGATTCCATATATATGTGTTAGCATACGGTATTTGTTTTTCTCTTCCTGACTTACTTCACTCTGTATGACTGACTCTAGGTCCATCCACCTCACTACCAATAACTCATTTTCGTTTCTTTTTATGGCTGAGTAATATTCCACTGTATATATGTACCGCATCTTCTTTATCCATTCATCTGTTGATGGACACTTAGGTTGCTTCCATGTCCTGGCTATTGTAAATAGTCCTGCAATAAATATTGTGGTACATGACTCTTTTTGAATTATGGTTTTCTCAGGGTATATGACCAGTAGTGGGATTGCTGGGTCATATGGTAGTTATATTTTTAGTTTTTTAAGGAACTGCCGTACTGTTCTCTATAGAAGCTGTATCAATTTACATTCCCACCAACAGTGCAAGAGGGTTCCCTTTTCTCCACACCCTCTCCAGCATTTTTTTTTTGTAGATTTTTTGATGATGGCCATTCTGACCCATGGGAGGTGATAGCTCATTGTAGTTTTGATTTGCATTTCTCTAATGATTAGTGATGTTGAGCATCCTTTCATGTGTTTGTTGGCAATCTGTATATCTTCTTTGAAAAAATGTCTACTTAGCTCTTCTGCCCATTTTGGGATTGGGTTGTTTGTTGTTTTGATATTGAGCTGCATGAGCTGCTTGTATATTTTGGAGATTAAGCCATTGTCAGTTTCTTCATTTGCAAATATTTTCTATCATTCTGAGGGTTGTCTTTTCATCTTGTTTATGGTTTCCTTTGCTGTGCAAAAGCTTTGAAGTTTCATTAGGTCCCATTTGTTTATTTTTGTTTTTATTTCCATTTCTCTAGGAGGCAGGTCAAAAAGGATCTTGCTGCGATTGATGTCAGAGAGTGTTCTGCCTATGTTTTCCACTAAGAGTTTTATAGTGTCTGGTCTTACATTTAGGTCTATAATCCATTTTGAGTTTATTTTTGTGTATGGTGTTAGGGAGTGTTCTACTTTCATTCTTTTACATGTAGTTGTCCAGTTTTCCCAGCACCACTTATTGAAGAGGCTGTCTTTTCTCCAATGTATGTTCTTGCCTCCTTTATCAAAGATAAGGTGTGCGTGGGTTTATCTCTGGGCTTTCTATCCTGTTCCATTGATCTATATTTCTGTTTTTGTGCCAGTACCATAATGTCTCGATTACTGTAGCTTTGTAGCATAGTATGAAGTCAGGGAGCCTGATTCCTCCAGCTCCGTTTTTCTTTCTCAAGATTGCTTTGGCTATTTGGGGTCTTTTGTGTTTCCATACAAATTGTGAAATTTTTTGTTCTACTTCTGTGAAAAATGCCAGTGGTAGTTTGATAAGGATTGCATTGAATCTGTAGATTGCTTTGGGTAGTAGAGTCATTTTCACAATGTTGATTCTTCCAATCCAAGAACATGGTAGCAGGTCAAAAAGGATCTTGCTGCGATTGATGTCAGAGAGTGTTCTGCCTATGTTTTCCACTAAGAGTTTTATAGTGTCTGGTCTTACATTTAGGTCTATAATCCATTTTGAGTTTATTTTTGTGTATGGTGTTAGGGAGTGTTCTACTTTCATTCTTTTACATGTAGTTGTCCAGTTTTCCCAGCACCACTTATTGAAGAGGCTGTCTTTTCTCCAATGTATGTTCTTGCCTCCTTTATCAAAGATAAGGTGTGCGTGGGTTTATCTCTGGGCTTTCTATCCTGTTCCATTGATCTATATTTCTGTTTTTGTGCCAGTACCATAATGTCTCGATTACTGTAGCTTTGTAGCATAGTATGAAGTCAGGGAGCCTGATTCCTCCAGCTCCGTTTTTCTTTCTCAAGATTGCTTTGGCTATTTGGGGTCTTTTGTGTTTCCATACAAATTGTGAAATTTTTTGTTCTACTTCTGTGAAAAATGCCAGTGGTAGTTTGATAAGGATTGCATTGAATCTGTAGATTGCTTTGGGTAGTATAGTCATTTTCACAATGTTGATTCCTCCAATCCAAGAACATGGTCTATCTCTCCATCTGTTTGTATCATCTTTTATTTCTTTCATCTGTGTCCTACAGTTGTCTGCATACAGGCCTTTTGTCTCCTTAAGTAGGTTTATTCCTAGGTATTTTATTCTCTTTGTTTCAGTGATAAATGGGAGTGTTTCCTCAATTTCTGTCTCCGATTTTTCATCATTAGTGTATAGGAATGCAAGAGATTTCTGTGCATTAATTTTGTATCCTGCTACTTCACCAAATTCATTGATTAGCTCTAGTAG
>NW_020173654.1:1837425-1883318 GCF_003031525.2 Neophocaena asiaeorientalis asiaeorientalis
TTTTCTTCTCTGATTGCTGTCACTAAAACTTCCAAAACTATGTTGAATAATAGTGGTGAGAGTGGGCAACCTTGTCTTGTTCCTGATCTTAGTGGAAATGTTTTCAGTTTTTCACGATTGAGAACAATGTTGGCTGTCGGTTTGTCATATATGACCTTTATTATGTTGAGGTAAGTTCCCTCTATGCCTGCTTTCTGGAGGGTTTTTATCATAAATGGGTGTTGAATTTTGTCAGAGCTTTTTCTGCATCTATTGAGATTATCATATGGTTTTTATTCTTCAGTTTGTTAATATGGTGTATCACATTGACTGATTTGTGTATATTGAAGAATCTTTGCATTCCTGGGATAAACCCCACTTGATCATGGTGTATGATCCTTTTAATGTGCTGTTGGATTCTGTTTGCTAGTATTTTGTTGAGGATTTTTGCATCTATGTTCATCACTGATATTGGCCTGTAGTTTTCTTTATTGTGACATGTTTGTCTGGTTTTGGTATCAGGGTGATTGTGGCCTCGTAGAATGAGTTTGGGAGTGTTCCTCCCTCTGCTATATTTTAGAAGAGTTTGAGAAGGAAGGATAGGTGTTAGCTCTTCTCTATATGTTTGATAGAATTCACCTGGTAGATAGAGTTCAGCTCATCAGGTCCTGGGCTTTTGTTTGTTGGAAGATTTTTAGTCACAGTTTCAATTTCAGTGCTTGTGATTGGTCTGCTTATATTTCCTATTTCTTCCTTGTTCAGTCTGGGAAGGTTGTGCTTTTCTAAGAATTTGTTCATTTCTTCCAGGTTGTCCATTTTACTGGCATATAGTTGCTTGTAGTAATCTCTCATGATCCTTTGTATTTCTGCAGTGTCACTTATACATGGTGTCTTGCGGATCTGTCTTAAAGCAACTGTATCAACCCTATTATGCCAGTATTAGTTGTTGAGATTCAAGAATGTGCCTATATAGTCAACTGAGATTATTCAGGCAGGACCTCCTATTTTCAGGACAGTAGTCTATATGCTCATCAAGACTGTGTGAAATTGTTTCTGAGAATCTTGTGTTCTGATTCGTGCTCTCATGCCCCAAATTTGAGAACAAAATTCAGGTATATGATTTGCTGACTACCTTGAGAATTACATTTTGATGGCACAAGTGTGATAGTCAATTCCATTTCTTTTCTAGAGTGTTTGCACAATAAAGGTGTCCTAGTGTTTCATTAACTCTCATAGGTGCCATTTCCATCACCACGTTTTGATTCTAAGATCTGAGTTACTGAAGTAGTGTTTACCCCCACTTCTTCCACATGGTTTCCTATCTAATATGAATGATAACTGAAGTAGCTATGTCTACAACTTATCATTAATTTTTTTCCCCAATCGATGAGCTTTGAGTTTTTAAAAAATGTTGTTTTCTGACTCCAAACTCAATGCTGCCTGAGTAAAGCTTAATTCACAGTACATCAGAAGAATGTTTCTTTTTTTATATCTGCAATTTTGTTTGCTTTACTTTAAAATAGCATAGTGTGGGCTTCCCTGGTGGTGAAGTGGTTGAGAGTCCACCTGCCGATGCAGGGGACACGGGTTTGTGCCCCGGTCTGGGAAGATCCCACATGCTGCAGAGCGGCTGGACCCGTGAGCCATGGCCTCTGAGCCAGTGCGTCCAGAGCCTGTGCTCCGCAACGGGAGAGGCCGCAACAGTGAGAGGCCCGCATACCGCAAAAAAATAAATAAATAAAAATAAAATAAAATAGTGTTTTATATGATTGCTATTTTCAATTTAATGAAAGAATAAGAAGTTATTAAAGGCTGACTGTATTAAAATCTTCATGCACTATACATTTAGATTATTTCTGGATTAGAAAAAGAATGTTTAATAGTTTATCTGTTAATGTGAAGAAAGCAAAGGGAAGTTATATAATATTTATTTTCCATCTATTCTGTGGCATTGATCTAGGTGCTTCACACGAATTACTTTTTTAACCCTCTCAATAAAGCTGTAAGTTGGCATTATTTTCTTCATTTGCCAAAGGTGTCAAGGCTAAGTAGCTAGTATATGAAAAATTTCAAATTCAAAGCAGAATTTGAATTGATGTTTCCCTGGCCCCAAAGCCTGTAATTTTTCTAGTATGCTATAATGGTTTCCATACAACCATTTCACTTTTACTTACTATAAGGAAATTCAGTCTGCAGTACATATGAACTTACCCATCTAAACACATTGTCACATGACTTTTTAGATCTGAAATTGTGGCTTGTATGGTATTGAGAATGAAGACTTAAACAACTCTCTGAATTCCTACACCCAGGATATTTAAGACTTGTAAAATGCCTATTACGCCTGTTTCACAGGTGAAAACACTTGCATAAACCAAGCATCGGTTTACTCCAGAACTATCCCTTAACAAGGAATGCTTAAGTGAGAGTAACACTAATAATCCAACATCATTACCGCTAATATATTATTTTAGTATACTTATTATACTGATAATATTAACAGCACTAATCTTATTAGTACACTAATATTAATAACAAGTAGTTTAAAATCATTACAGATTCTTGAATGATCTTAAACTCTAGCTACAGGGGTAGTAAGAGAAATTCTGACTGTTACCAGGCTGGCACTGGGGATTTCAACAGGAAGCAACTCACAGGGGTTTTTTTGTTTTGTTGTTTTTTGTTTTGCGGTACGCGGGCCTCTCACTGTTGTGGCCTCTCCCGTTGCGGAGCACAGGCTCCGGACACGCCGGCTCAGCAGCTGTGACTCACGGGTCCAGCCGCTCCACGGCATGTGGGATCTTCCCGGACCGGGACACGAACCCGTGTCCCCTGCATCGGCAGGCGGACTCTCAACCACTGCGCCACCAGGGAAGCCCCAACTCACAGTTTTTAATTCTGTAATTTACAAAGGAAGATTTACCATGAAGTTACCTTAGGTTTCACTTGGAGAGGCCTTTTTAAGTCTTGGAGTGGTCCTAGCAATGTTTTTACATGGTAAAATGTGTTTGTACTTTCTCCAAAACTAAGATATTAAATTCAGTTAAGACAAAGGTTGCTTCCTATTCCAATCCCTATCCCCACCCCAAGCCCCATACAAATACGTATATTCACACTATAATAGAGGCTGTGGGCGTGCTTGGTACCCAGCCAAGGCAAAGCTGTGTTGGTGACATAGTTGGTTTGGGTTTAGTGAACCAGGCTAGGACCAGAATATAGAATTCTGGCACATAGGACAACCATTTGCTTTCTATTCTTTCTTACCTTCCAAGCATGTTTGGTAAATGTAATCAAAATCGCACTGGAAGATCAAGAAGGAAGTAGCAATCAGACAGGATATACCTAAGTTTTCTAATCCATTCTTCCAAGTAACAGTTTCCAAATTCTCTATATTTTATGGGAAGTAAAAGCAGGAGCTTTTTTGATGGGGAATGATATAAGTAGTTTTCATTTGTATTTTGAAAGGTGAGATCAGAATAGGCAAAAAAGATTAGGTCAGTTGCAGCTTTTTGGAAAACAAACAAAATCTATGAAAAAAACAGAAATATGTGTTTAGCTGAGACCTCCTAAAAATGATATATCATTAGTAGTAAAGATGTGATAGCTTATAAGAAAGATATTGATCATCTTGTGAAATAAATGAGCTTAAATTTTCACTTCATTTATTACTGAAGTGATCACTTATTTGACATTGGTTTAACTTTCATGCTTTACTGATACTTATAAAAGCTTTTATTTTTTTCTAGGGTATTTTAAAGGACCAAAACAGATTCTCATTTTCTCCCTAAAAGCTGTGATATTAGCAATAATTCTCTTTGAAAATGAACAGCCAAAAATATATGCAATTAATATGTATTTTAACAAAGATATTGACAAATGTACTTTTTAATGAAAATCTCATTGCTTTAATGATGGTATTGAGCAATTCATTTTTTTAAGAAGTGATATACTGAGAACTTAACCTATTCTTAACACAATGAAGTAACTTATCCTCTTTCAGTTTATCTTAGAAATAAATTTAAAGCTTAGATATTATTTTATTTTCTAAAACCTCTTACCTCTTCTTATTACAGCTACCTGATCAAGATTATACCAGTTTTTGCATTAAACCTACAAGTTCCAGTAAGCATACTGACTTTAGTATTAAAGTTAGTCATTTTACCTTATAGTTGAATTGTGTTTAATAGTTACTGAAGTATTCGGACATATTATTTCTTTTGATGTCATGAATACGTCAAGAGTTAGCTCAGTTTCTTATAATATCCTAAAATGACAAAATCTTGATTCTGAGTTATTTTCCAGTCAATATTACCATGTTCCACAATTCCAAATAAAGCCTAAAATACTCATAGATTTGCGCACACATTACAGAAAAAGAGTAATATAGAATGTAGGTGAACTGTAATAAATCTAATATTGAATTTTTTAATTGGAATTTATTGTTTTATTTGCAAAACAAAGGAGGAGTTCTTACATATGGACAGCACTGTTATGGACATGTAGAGATATATGATTTATATGTATATTTTATATATTTTTTCATAGCTAAATAGAATCAATGTGCGTCATCAAAAGAATGTTGTGTTCTGTTTCACTAAATAGAAAAAAATAAAGAAGGGGGAAAAAAACCATTAAAACATTGCCTGTAGTTGTCTTCATTACCTAAAAGTTCCAAAAGTCATCTGAACAGATTACTTCTCAGATACGTGAAGAACTTCTCTAAATTGTATTGATGTATTGTGTCTTCAAGAGATAATTAAATACAACACTAGTTTTTGCATGCAAAAACATATTTGTCTTGCCAAGAAAGTAACTGAGAAATAGAGTTGAGTGAGTGACTCAGCCTTGATGCAGAAGCTTTTATCAGAAGAGTTTCAATCTGTTATGGAAACTCTGAGGACTGCCCACAAACATATGAGTTGATCCAGCTTCTTTCTGCATTTTAATTGAACATGCAAAAAGATGGCATACTAAAACAAATGTGTATTTCTCCCCAGGATTTCACTCTACAAGAAAAGATAAGCCAAATTGGATTATGAAGTCAACTAAGAGTTGATGCTTTATTCACTTGGTATTATTCATCTGTTTCATCGTGATATTTACTCTGCTTTAAACAATCACTGTACTACTCAATTATACTTTTCCATTTTTAAATACAAATTACTGTCATATGGATGCATCCCAATGATGATATAAGTAGTTTTCATTTGTATTTTGAAAGGTGAGATCAGAATAGGCAAAAAAGATTAGGTCAGTTGCAAAATATATCATAATATGTATATGTATATCATAATATGTATATATATATATGATATATATATATCATAATTATTGCTCTGAAGGAGTCGGTTCTACTGAAAAGATCTGCTGCACGTTCATCATATGGCTATGGTGATAACACTGTAGTTACTGGAGCTCACAATTGTGAGATTTCAATAGAAAACAGTAGAAAGGAAATCCAGGGGAACCCATCAGCCTTCCTAAATGTATTTAACAGACTTACACCAAGAATGGGTTTATTGCTATGTAATACATAATATCTTTTAAATCCTTGTAACCATAAAAGAATTTAGAAAAAAATGATTTTGTTAGAAGAGCACAAAGAGATTGACCCAGATTTTCAAAAGCTCTACTATACCAGCACTACTGTATGACTCCAGATGAAGTTAAACAAGGCTACCCAAGAGCAAATATGATCCCAGGGCTTTATTCCGGCATCTTAGGTGAAAAGAAAAAAAAAACAACTCAGAAGTTAAAATATCTACACAGGCCCTAAGCACTTCAGATAGTAGTTGAGCTCTTTGAGGACAGAGTTCAAAAGGATTATCAAGGAGTAGCGAAGATAGCCTTCAGTAAGTGAGCAAATACTTGCTTCCAAGAGTTCATAGGTTCAACACTTATGCCATGTCCCAGTGGAAAAGTTTTTTAAAAGTTATTAAAAAACATTATTATTATTAAGACTTCCACTATTAGAGGAAGACGATTTTCAGTATGGCAGAGTAAGAACCTCTAAAATCTGCTCTTCCATAGAAGCAATAAGAACACTAATAAAAATTGTCAAAATTAACTTTTTCAAAACTCCAAAACTTAACCAAAGACTTCCAACAATCCAAGGAGTATTTATTCAAGAAAACTAGCTAAATCTCAGTAAACAGTAAAAGCCTTATGTCTTGGGACTTGCATTATCCCCATCCCTCTCTGCCCAGTTCCACAATAACCTTGAAAACCAGCAGCCTTGCAGCCATGGTAACAATGAAAACAAGCTGCCTAGAGGTGATAAACTGAGTTTGAAACTCCTTAGAAAGCCCATTCTCACATATTTGATGTTTGGTAGATTCCTGCAAAAGCTCCAGTAGCAGGGCTTCTCACTATTTGACCTGAGTCAGAGTGTATTCAGTGGGATAAGCCTTAACTCTAGCACATTTATTGAAAACAATTGCTTAACATCTCGACTGCCGGAGTCAGTGATAACAGCTAGGGCAAAAAAGAGGCTAGCTTAAAAAAGGAAGATCTGGAGAATAAGATTTCATAATTGGCATTGAAAAACTCCAGTGTATTATTGGGACTCCAGAAAGCTTCAGGCATGTACAGGGTTTTGTGCATTCCCAAGAAGACCTAGGAAGGCTCTAATCTCTCACCTGTGGCTGAAATTGAAGCCCTGAGCAAGCAGGAAGTGAAAGCTAAGGTACAATTTTGAAGTGCTTGCATGTTGAAGGCATGCTTCAACACACACACAGAGCCCCCATTGAAATGAGTGGGAGTATTATTACTTCTAGGATATAATGGTTTAAGAAAAGTCAACCATTTTCTAACCAGTAGGCTAAACAAGCCATGACTTCAGTGACTGCACATGGCAGAGAATATAAACTTTGCAGAATTATTACAAGACAGTTACTAAACAAACAGAGACAAAACAACAAGAAATAGCAGGAACAACATCCCTGGAGAAGGTGGGGAATTTGGTTTCCACAATTGTCATATTATAAAATGTCCAGTTTTCAACTAAATATTATAAGACATACAAAGAAATAGGAAAGTATGACTCATACACAGGAAATAATGCAGTCAACAGATACTCCCTGAGGAAGCTCAGATGTTAGACTTTAAATCAGCTCTTGTAAATATGTTGAAAGAATTAAAAAAAAAAAAACCTGTGTCTAAAGAATTAAAGTCTGAGGATAATGTCTCACTAAATAGAAAATATCAATAAAAAGAAATTATAAAAGAAGTAAATAGAAATTCTGAAGTCAAGAAGTAAAATAACTGAAATTTAAAATTTACTAGAAAGACTCAACAGCAAATTTCAGTAGGCAGAAGAAAAAACTTGTGAACTTGAAGTCAATTGAGTACACCTTGTCTGAAATACAGATATAAAAAAGAATGATTAAAACTGAAGAGAAGACTTCCCTGGTGGTGCAGTGGTTAGGAATCCACCTGCCAATGCAGGGGACACAGGTTCAATTCCTAGTCCAGGAGGATCCCACATGCCGTGGAGCAACTAAGTACATGTGCCACAGCTACTGAGCCTGCGCTCTAGAGCCCGCGAGCCAAAACTACTGAGCCTGCAGGTGACAGCTGCTGAGGCCTGCGCGTCTGGAGCCCATGCTCTGCAACAGGAGAAGCTACCGCAATGGGAGGCCTGCTCGCCACAGCTAGAGGGCGCCAGCATGCAGCGATGGAGACCCAACACGGCCAAAATAAAAAAATAATTAAATAAATTTTTTTTTAAAAATGAAGAGAACCTTACAAATGTGTGAAACAGCACCAAGCATACTAAAATCTGCATAATGAGAGTCCCAGAAGAAAAGGGAAAAGAGAAGGGGACAGAAAACAATATTTGCAAGAATAATGGCTGAAAAGTCCCCAAATTTTATGAAAAGCCCTTTACGTTAAAACAGTATTTTTAAGTGCTAACTGCATAAATATTTGCTCTGCTGAATTTCTAAAATCTTCTAGAACAAAGTTTAGTATGCCTGTTCACCCTTCTTAGTGCAATGGACAAAAAGGACATATGTTGTATTACTAAATCAAACCTACTGTATCTTACTCTGTAATTATCAGTTTATTGGGGAAAATATACCATAAGTATTTTAATGTACATATTTGTGATTTTGTTGAAAAGTGTATATTAAATAGACTTCTTATAACTTAGTTTTTAGCATTTATACAAATTTTTAATTTTCTGCTCTACAGCCCTTTAAAAAAAGTGGAATGACACTATTCCAAAGGGGCGGTATAAGGGTGTATTAATTCATCTATTTATCCTCTCCAGGACTTAAAAAATATACCAAATCAAAATACTTCATGATGAGAATAATTGCTCATTCCACTATCATTTATTACATATTGCTGTATAATCTATTCTAGACACTGGGAATATAATAAAACATGTAGTATTCATAAGCACTTGAACTTACTACATGCTACAAGCACTGTTATAAGCAATCTGTATTAATTTATTTAAACTTTCCAAGACCATTAAGAAGTAAACACTATTATTATTTCCATTCAACAGATGATTATAATACTAAGTCATAAGGAGAGTAAGTAACTTGCTCAAGATCATGCAACACTTAAAACTTTCAAGAGTTGGAGCCACGCTATGAACTTATACAATCTGACTCTGGGTCTAAGACCTTCCCAGATCTACTAAACATCAGGGAAAATATTCAGTGTTTCACCTGGAGCTTGTAGTGTAGAAGAGGGGATAGGCATGAATGTGGCAGTTGCAATTAAACACAATTCCAGGCATTCCTCATTTTATTGTGCTTCATTTCACAGTGACTGTGTTTTTTTTATAAATTGAAGGTTTGTACCAATCTTGAGTCAAGCGACTCTATCAGCACCATTTTTCCAACAGCATTATTTTTTAATTAAAGTATGTACATTGGTTTTTTTAGACATAATGCTATTCATACTTAATAGACTACAGTGTAATGTAAACATAACTTTTGTATGTAATGGGAAACCAAAAAATTGTGTGACTTACTTTATTGCAATATTTACTTTATTGTGGTGGTCTGGAAATGAACCTGCAATATCTTCAAAATATGCCTACGGTGTAGTTTTAGAGATAAGTACATAGCAATAGAAGAACACATAGGTGGGACGTCTAAGCAGCCTTTTAACATAAGGGTAGTTCCCTGCAAGGAAACTCTTAGTGAGGGATGTATGACTATTTTCAGAGGCTTGAAGATGTTACAGGCAGAAAAGATACAATAGCAAAGATTCAGATGCAAGGAGAACATCAGGAATATGAGTAGTCGTGAAGAACTTTAGGAAGTTTAGTAAATTAGATTGCATCCTGTAATCAAAACTGTGAGAAGTGAGGCCATCAGTGTTAGAGAGTAAATATTGATAGTACTTTGTATGTTAGGTTAATGAGTTAGGTTTGTGCCGAGGGCAATAGGTAATAAGTGAGTATAAAGGAAGTTAGTTGCAGATTTGGATACTAAGAAAATTCACACTGGTTGGAGTGGGAAGAACAAATTGGAGAGGAATAAGTGTAGATAGAAAGGGAATACTTAGGAGGCTGTTGTACATGATACAGGTGATGATATATTGAGAGATAATGACAGTGTATTATAGAATGGTGACTTGAGAAATATTTGGAACCGTATTTGGTAAACTAAGTGATGCTGAATATGAAAGATAGGAAGGAATCAAGAACAATTCCAAGTTACGTTAACTAATCTCAGAAATGCATATATGTGTGTGTATGTGTGTAACTATGTTTTAATATTTTACTATTAGCTGTTGCAGATGGGATACATTTTTACAGAAAATTTTTAAATCTTGTACAATAAATCTGTTTTCGAAATCAGCATCAAAGTTACATCTTCCTACCTTTTGAATGTGTATGTTCAGTTTTATTACCAGGCAAAAGCACAACAAATGATCATGTGTTCCTTCTGGCACTGGATGCCAGCAAGCTCTAAGGTAAGGTGTGTTCTCAATTCCACTTATTTCTTTCTGCTTAATTGTCTTGAATAACTATCTGCACTCATTCTTTATCATTGTCATATATCCATAATCTCTTGCTTTTGTTTTTGACATATGTAAATGCTAACCTGATGCTGTAAAACGACTAGTACTAATTCCCTTTGCTGACAGTGTAATTAGGACGGAAAACAAGATTAGTATACTTAGAGTACAGTACTGATAAAATTAACAGGAAGGTTTTATAAATTTTTAAAAGAATCAGGAATCAGAAAATCAAACAATGCAGAAAAATAAGACAGTTTTATGAGACTATTGATTAATTTCTAATATTTAGTCAGTCTGAGCTAAATAAATTTATTGTGAAACTGGTATTTGATAATTAGAGAAGGAAAAAATAAAAACCACTAGAAATAGAAATAAATAATTATAAAACAGCCCAAGCTTTTTAGAATGCTAATAGATGTTGAGAGAATGTTTGGTCCTAAATTTAGTCAATATTTTGAACATTTAACTGTTAGGAATGATAATTTATTTGTCAAACTATTTCTTAAAACCATTATATACTTTCACAAATTGAGTGGAATTGGGATATATTTACAGCTTGAGATTCCTAACCTCTTTGAGTATGGATCTACAATATTAAGACCATTTAGAGGCATGCCTCGGTGATTGATACTCCTCGCGCAAGCCTCTGACTACTCAGAGAGAGCCATAGTATTCCGTCCAAAAGGAAAAGTCATCACTGGCCTCTGACGACTCGACCCAGGACCTCGGTAAAAGAATGAAGGCAAAGATCGAAAAGATGCAAGAAATGTTTAACAAAGACCTAAAAGAATTAAAGAACAAACAAACAGAGATGAACAATACAATAACTGAAATGAAAACTACACTACAAGTAATCAATAGCAGAATAACTGAGGCAGAAGAATGGATAAGTGACCTGGAAGACAGAATGATGGAATTCACTGCTGTGGAACAGAATAAAGAAAAAAGAATGAAAAGAAATGAAGACAGCCTAAGAGACCTCTGGGACAATACTAAACACAACCACATTCGCATTATGGGGGTCCCAGAAGGAGAAGAGAGAGAGAAAGGACCCGAGAAAATATTTGAAGAGATTATAGTCGAAAACTTTCCTAACATGGGAAAGGAAGTAGCTACCCAAGTCCAGGAAGCGTAGAGAGTCCCATACAGGATAAACCCAAGGAGAAACACACAAAGATACATAGTAATCAAATTGGAAAAAAATTAAAGACAAAGAAAAATTATTATTCAGGTGAAGGACTGAATCCTAACTGTAATTAGGATTATTTTCAGGGTGTACCCTGACTCTGTACAATGGAGTAGTAAAACAAAGGACAGAGAGAACTGCAGATCCACATGTCCCATCATCATGGGGCCCATGGTTAAGTGGATTCACAACCCAAAGTGGACCCTAATAACAATCGGAAGATCCTATTGCTTCCTGCACCAAACCTGAGCTATGGGGATTATGGAACTCTGAATTATCATATGCTGTGAGAGGCAGAGAAGCTACAGCAGAGAGAACAAAGAAATGGGGACCTGATTTGCTTACTCATGGGAACATGAACTGAAAGGTGAGCTTAGCCCAACTGAGTATAGTCAATCCTTGAGGAAAAGAGAAAAAGAGAGGAGCCACGTACTTCCTGAGTCAAAAATCTATTCTTCCTCCTGCAGAAAAAAAGTTGGAGAGACGGAGCGGGCTCCCTGATGCTGACTTTCACTTTGGGTGGTGGCCTATAGGTTCAATGTTCACCCTGGTCCAGAAATATTCTCTGGACACATCATGCAGGTCTCATTGCCTTAGGATATGGTTCAGTAGAACTATTCTATGTACCATACATTAACTGGACAAAGTTGATGGAGATAATTGAAAGTGAAACAGGCTTTCTGTTTCAAAACTGAGAGGAGGATATGCTTGCCCTTTGGGGGTGACTTGCAGAGGTGTTATTCAGAATGTCACTCTCAGAGTAACCTGGACGTCAATTTTCAATTCCAAATGTCCCTTCTCCCCCTCCTACAAACACATCCAGAGTCACTAAAAGAAGGCTGTGCTTGGAGAGATAGAATCTGAAGTAATACAAGTAGCTCTTGCCAAGAGATGAATAAGAAAGTACTATAGTATCCTCTAAAGTTCTGGAAAACAAGTTCTGTCATTAGGGGGAGAAAATCCGTTATTCACACTGTCATCAAACAAAATGAAATGTCCCTCGAATTTCACATATATTAATGTGTTTTTATATACTCTCATGTTTCATGTTCTTTTCTGTTACTAAGACTTACTAGTTTTTCCCCTTTGGAATACAAAAGTACCAGGCGGTGATGTGTAGAGTTAGGGAAGGTATTTTCATACTCCAGTCCCTTCCCCACTTCTGCCTTTGGTGCAAGACTGGGATTGTCAACCAGGGCTGCAGAAGCTATTAATTATGCTGGCATCATTTGGGGATGATTTCATTGTGGAAAGACCTAGAGAAATATTAATGTAACATAGCAAATTTAAAATTAACATAACAAACTAATGTCTCCAATTCTCTTGGTCTTGCATTACTGAGCCTCATATCAACCCTTACTGTTCTGGATGACACTTCATCCAATTTTATTTTTACGTCCTGCATTTATGTTTTTACATCCCAAACCTCTCACCTATGGTACAGTGGAATTCATCCAATACAACAGAACAGTAATACTAAAAATAAAAAGTTACATTTACTTTCTACCTCCCTTTCCTTGAACTCAACCAAAAGATGTCCTATCTATTTCTGTTCTGAATTCCAAATTCAACCCTGAACTTTTTTATTGGATAAAAAGTGCAGTTATGAGACAATGTGATGAATATTTGAAAAGTGAAGCAGAATTACCTCCTAATCACATTCATGAGATTTTACACATTTGCCCTATTAAACCATAAACCAAATAACTAAGAGGTTACTCTCTTAATTGTTCTATGAAACCACTAAAATTCCAATCTTAATATTTTTATCTTATGTGAGAAAATACCAAAAAGTACAAAGGAGTAGAAATAGTCAGAAATAGAGGATTCGATTGAGCAGGACATCAAAATTACTTATAGAAAACTGCATTTTTTTTTTTTTGAGAGAGAGAGAGATTTACTTTAAAAGAAAACTTCCAGGGAATGTGCCCTGCGCTTCACCTTGCGAGCTACTTCCAGCCCAAGTGCCCATACCATCAGTGTCTGCAATCCTGTGATCCCTGATGTCTAGAAATCATGATCCCGAAGCACTGAATGATCCCAAATCAAGAAAGAACAGTTAAATTACATGTAGTATACTGTGTTAAGAAAAGAAAGTGTATTATTATTATATTTTATAATAGTTTTCAACCAGTATTGACATAGGAAAAAAGGGGGTTTTCTGGCTAATGAGAAAACTTCTATTCCCTGAGCATCCCAACTACCTGAGGGTGTATTATAAAGAGACTGCTGTTTCTAGACAATCAGGGTTAGTGTTACCTAACTTGCCAAGAAGAATCTAAACCAATCAAAGGAAAAGATCTTCCCTCCTAACATTAAATGTGATTTTTTTCATTCTTAGAAACAATAAAAAAGTCTGTATTACATAAAATCCCACATATATTAGAAAAAACAAATTATTAATTTCCAATCTTTCTATGTAATTGTTAGCTGCTCTTTGGGTCAATTAAATACTAAAACAATAAATTACGATTGCTTTAGCAGAGAATAGATAGGTAAACAGTTGAAATAATATGGCAGGATGTTTCCATTCTGCTAGACTGCATGCTCTCATAATCCACAACACTGGATGTTTCAGGGGACATGTTCAAGTCCAACTACGGGAGTACTCAGTTTCTACTACCCTGGGTAAACCCGGCACATACTGGTCAGAACTTCCAAAGGCCCAGCTCAGAATTAGAGGTCTATGTCAGACAGCAAGTGATATATTTTGGTAGGAAATGACCAATGAGAAAACTGCATTTTTGCAGGAAAGCAGGAAGCACTAAAAGAATTGTGCTATGAGGAGTATAAAAAATTCATTTGTCTGATATAAACAGAGTTCATCATTTCCCAAATTATTTTACAAATGTCTTCTACAGAGATGACTGGATGCTGTGTTTCTGAAATGAATTTTCTACCACTGCTGTGATTATACAGTGATTTTTTTTTAAAGTGTCTGCAGATATTATGGCAATTCATTAGGAATGAAAGGATAAGAAAACGATTACCATCCTGCCTTTACCAAATAACAAAGCAGCAGGTAAGAAGAATCTCTCCACCTATCATTTCCATATCGCTCCCAATAGCACTGTCTAGCTTTCCAAGCTGTTTGACAAACAAACATATTGCAACTTCTCAGTGAGGCAGCCAACATAATATTCAGAACAAATGCATTTTCTAACCCTCACAGCAATACATTCAGTAGAAAATCATTAAATTCTAAAGTCATATTATATTTTGTGATGATTCCAGGCTTCTAAGAAGTTTGTAAGAGCTGGATAAACACCTTCAACCAATTATACCTTTGCAAACAACTTTTAAATAATGGTTTCACATTTATATTTTGAAATTTTAAAGTAATTGCTATTATAAAATCGGACTTATTAAAAATACAAATTTTCTTCTTTCTACAAAACTAAATAAATGTGATTTATGTGAAAGTGTTTCTATAACCTCCGAATACAAATGTCTGCCCTCGAAAAATATCAGCATGTTTTACTATATGAGAGGAATCAATGAACTACAACAGATACTGTTGCCTTGACAAGTTCAAATGAACTGCTTATTCTGATTTGTAAAAAGAGGTGAGCCTTATACAAGTATGAAATGACATCAATTTTATTGACAGAAACATTCCAACCACTAGTTTACTAGCTCTCTTATTTAGTGCACATCAAAAGAAGGCTCGGGATCTTTATATTGAAGTTTTCATTACACAACCCTCCACACAAGTTTTCTATTTGAAAAACAGAAATAATGAGACAAATGATAATGAGTTAAAGCATCCAGTATCTGAATATGCTGGGTGAGGCACAACCTTTTTACAGTGGGGGAAAATTACTGAAAGAAACAACAACTTTCAGTAACAACCAAATAGACCCATATTTTTCAAATAACTCAGAAAAAAATCAGCTTAGCCTCTTTTTACTAAATTCTTGCATAATGAAACATTGGTCAGTGAATTAATACTTTAGGAAAGGAAGGCATGATTCAAAATAGTTTCCAAAAGTTGTATTCGTATTGATTTCCTATTCAACTCTTTTTTTAAAAAATATTTATTTATTTATTTTTGGCTGTGTTGGGTCTTCGTTTCTGTGCAAGGGCTTTCTCTAGTTGCGGCAAGCGGGGGCCACTCTTCATCGCGTTGCACGGGCCTCTCACTATCACGGCCTCTCTTGTTGTGGAGCACAGGCTCCAGATGCGCAGGCTCAGTAGTTGTGGCTCACAAGCCTAGTTCCTCCGCGGCATGTGGGATCTTCCCAGACCAGGGCTCAAACCCATGTCCCCTGCATTGGCAGGCAGATTCTCAACCACTGCGCCACCAGGGAAGCCCCCTATTCAACTCTTATATTGAGCTACACTAGGCTCACTCTCCTAAGTGAATACTTCCTCAGGAAAACACACTGTTTTGTTCATGCCAAAATCATGTACTTGAAACTGTAGTCCCATCTTTCATTTCCACAGATATTTGTCTCTGAGGTACTGGGGCACTAATATATAGATGGGGTGAGTTTCAAATATTCTTCCTTCATCTTCCATAGCTCTTTGATATGTAGGCTTTCAGGTTTACCATTTCAAAAAATGGGCTTAGGGAAGAGAATATAGGGCATAGGCTCTACAGTCTATCTCTGTAAAGTCAAGTATTTCTAACTGAATCAACCTACCAGGGCTCAAAATATTTCTCCCAGCCCTAACTTTTTTATTGACATTTAATTACCATCAAAATAAGGTGGTGTGTACTCAGAATACTGCTTAAGAAAAGTCTCTTCCATTGGGACAAAAACAAACACTATTTGCCTAACCTGGATTAGCTCTCTGTCCAGTGATCTCTGAAGTTGAAGACGAGATATGAGCTTTTTATTAGCAGCCTCTGTTCAACTGTCCATTGGAACCTTTAATCTCCATGAGCCCAAATTACAGAAATTGTCCCACAGAAATCATAACTTTGCCTGAGAGCTGAACTTTGCCCTGAGGAAAAGGATCTAGCCTGTTAATAAAATGGTAAACTGATAAAGTAATAAAATCTCTGAAACAAAATTTAATGATTTTATGGTCATTTTCTTCAGTAAGATTTCTATATACTTCAGAAACAACCTTATTATTTTGTAAAACCGTAAAGAATTGAATTTTGTAAAAGCATAAAGTTTATGTTATGTTAAAAACATAGGCACTAAATTTTATAGCTGATTTAGCTAATTTATCCGTGTCATTATATAAATGACAAATATTAAAGTCCAGAGAGTTGAAACGATTGTCCAAAGTCACAAAAAGTTAGAGAAGTAAGTGGTACATAATCCAGGTCTTCTAACACTTTGTTAACTCTTATTTGTATTCTATTCAGTTTCCAAGCTGTGGACATTGGAGTCTTAACAGAACATTATGAAGAAGAAACTCTTTTCAAAGCAGCAACTTATACTTAAGGCACTAGGGAAATTTCTTGAGTAAAAAGAGGAAAATGCAGGAAAAATCTTTTTATTACCTGACAGCTTTTTAATTATTAAAAAAAAACTGACTAGCAGTCTAGATAATCAGCCTTCTTTTTCTATAGTCATTGGCTTAATTTTCTGCTAAATTTTACACTTGGCTTATCAATAGGACAATGACTAAACAGTGGAGATTTTTAAAATTAATTTTCTACTTTTGGATGTCCCCAAATTGGCATGGACTTAGAGCAGATTCCTCTGCTGATTTTCTTTTATTATTTTTTCTTTTTAAGAAAAAGTACTGAAAAATTAGATTGTTCTTTCCATAGCTTCTTGCCTAAAATGAATTTCTTTCGATGTACAAACACATGGCAAAATTAATACCTGTAGCTAGAAAAGGTTTTTATTTTTGAGTCTTTCTATTAGAATAGTCAGATAATAGTCTCTGATTAATGTTTGTTTGGATGGATTTATTTGGCTTTCTCCTAACAGAATTTTTTTTTATTTTATAGTCTGTCTTTCAATCACATTTGTTTAATTTGATTGCATTGTAATGATAAAAGTTGGGATAAAATGAGTCAAACCAAATATGACTAAGTGTACAATCTGGACATAGTCTTACATCCAGATGTTCTCTATCCAAAATGCTAGAGAAAGTGAATTCTTCTACTGTTCTCATCTCTCACTTAGGTAATTCTTAACCCTCTCTCATTCCCTGAGATGTATGTTTTTAAACCACTTTATTGAGGTATGGCTGGCATTCAAAAAGCTATGTATACAACTTGATACCATAAACATATCCCTCACCTCTGAAAGTTTCCTCCTGCTCCCTTTCTATATTATTATTATTACTTTTTGTGATAAGAATTCAACTGAAGTTCCACCATTTTAGTGAAATTTTTAAGTACACACTACACTATTGTTAACTGGAAGCACTGTGCTGTACAGTACATCTCTGGGACTTATTCATCTTGTATAACTGATGAATTTCCTTCTCCTCTTAGCCCTGCCAACCATCATTCTACTCTCTGATTCTTTGATTTTGATTATTTTAGATTTCTCATACAAGTGGTATCATGCAGTATTTGTCCTTCTGTGACTAGCTCATTTCACTTAGCATGACATCCTCCAGGTTTATCCATGTTGTGGCAAATGGCAGGGTTTCATCCTTTTTGAAGACTGAATAATATTCCATTCTATGTATATACATTTTTTTCATCCATCCATCCATCTCTTGATGGACATTTAGATTGCTTCCATATTTTGGTTATTGTGAATAATGCTGCAGTGAATATGGGAGTGAAGATATCTCTTTGAGATTCTGATTTCAATTCCTCTGGATATATATCCAAAAGTGCGGTTACTGGATCATACAGTAGTTTTATTTTTAATTTTTGAGGATCCTCCACACTATTTTTCATTGTGACTACACCAATTTACATTGCCACCAACAGTGAGAATTCCCTTTTCTCCACATCTTTGTCAACACTTATCTTTGGGGTTTTTTGTTTTGTTTTGTTTTAATAATAGCCATCCTTACAAGTGTGAGGTGATATTTCTTTGTGGCTTTGATTTGCATTTCCCTAATGATTAGTAACATTGATCACCTTTTCACATACCTGTTGGCTATTTGTATGCCTTCTTAGGAGAAATATCTGTTCAGTTCTTTGCTCAACTGGACAGTTATATCATACACAAAAATCAACAAAAAATGGATTAAAGACTTCAATGCAAGATATGAAACTATAAAACTCCTAGAAGAAAACATAGGGGAGGGACTTCCCGCATGGTGCAGTGGTTAAGACTCCACCTGCCAATGCAGGGGACACGGGTTGGATCCCTGGTCCAGGAAGACCCCACATGCCATGGAGCAACTAAGCCCATGCACCACAACTACTGAGCCTGCACTCTAGAACCCACATGCCACAACTACTTAGCCTGCATGCCACAACTACTGAAGCCTGTGCACCTAGAGCCCATGTTCTGCAACAAGAGAAGCCATCGCAATGAGAAGCAGGTGCACTGCAATGAAGAGTAGCCCCCACTGGCCGTGATGAGAGAAAGCCCACGTGCAGCAGCAAAGACCCAACGCAGCCAAAAATAAATTAAATAAATAAATTTTTAAAAAAACACAGGGGAAAATCTTCTTGACATTGGTCTGGGCAATGATGTCTTAGATATAACACCAGAAGCACAGGGGACAGAAGCAAAAGTAGATGAGTGGGACTACAACAAACTGAAAATCTTCTACACAGCAAAGGAAGCAATCAACGAGATGAAAAAGCAACCTGAGACACTTTCAGGGGATCTATGATCTCAAAATTGTTTTTATAATAACATCAAAAAATTATTTGCCTTTTCCAGTATGTTTGTGCACTGATGATGCAAAGAACAGTGGGTAAAACTACTGAAGCCATATCATAAATCAGGGTTGTGGCAACAGACTGTCATAATAGTTGTTTTCTTCACCTCCACACACTCACAAAAATATAAAATAACATAGGGCAAAATGCCAATTTCACTTAAGTATATTTGTGGTGATATTTATCAGTAAAATATTAATATCTTTGTTAAATTTTAACACATGTATTTTAATATTCTGTGTGATAAAATGGAAGTGTGTGTAAAGCACTTATGCTACAATGCTTGTAGGATGACTGTCTCCAGGGAAAGCACTTACGTGATACTTAAGTTGCAGGCTGAAGCAGCCAATTTTTTCACAGAAAAGAATTTTACTTGGGAAAAACACTGCTAAAATACTGTGGTTATTCAAATTGTACATTTGGCAGACATTTTCTTGAAAACAAAGCAAACCTGTCATTTGTGTCAGTCACTTTGAAGTCACCTTCCCAATATTTAAAGACTCTTCTGATGGATGGGTAGTGATGTTTTTAGTATTTTTAAAAAATTTTATGTAATGAAATGTGTCAATATTTAGAAGATACATAACTTAGTAAACCAATACTTTCTAAATGTCCAGTGCATGATGTTACAAATCATACTTGGTTAAAAATTGCCATTCACAGTGCAAGATAACACAGTAGACTTTAATGTAACAGAATACAAAAAGATCATTGATACGTATTCCTATTTCACATTGTAACTAGGCTTTAAGGAGCTACCACATGGATAGTTTTGGTGTAGTCTCAAATGAGAATATACAAAATGAGTTTAAAAGTCTACTAAAACATTCCTTCTTTTACTTACATAACTCCATGAAGGCAGATTTTCTTCATATATTTTAGCCAAAAACAACATATTTTACTAGATTTAATACAGAAGCAGATAGAATTCAGCTAACTTTTATTAATCTACACATTAAAGAGATTTTCACACTTGTAAAACAGTGCAACTCTTCTCACTATTTCTTTGTCTAGAAATAAAGTTATTTTTGTAAGTATAGGCAAAAAAAAAAAAAAGCACTCCTTCCTGTGGCTGTAAAATACTCCACTTCATATCTGTTGCTCAAAACCACCCACTCTCACAATCAATGAGTCAGGAAAATGACAGAAATAATAATTTAAAACTAATATATACTGTCAGCCTGCTTAAGGTCTTACATTATATTGCTAATGGCACCAAGAAGAGAAAGTAATGGAACCTACTATTTAATATTCCTATACTATATTTTAGTAAGGAAAACTAAAATTGCCCTCTTTCAAGGATGAATAACCAATAAAAACCATAAAACCATGGCAGTATAAAATAATGATGGCATATTAGAGCTAGAAGACAAGTTTACTTAAACTTACTCAGATCAGAAATGACAGAGCAAGAATCTTCAAAAATCCTCTCCTCTATAAAAGCAAAGAGAAACTGGCAAAAATGGTCAGAAATGACTTTTTTAAAACTCTAGAAATTAACAAAAGCTTGCACCAATCAACAGAGCATTTCTACACAAAAATGCATGATTCAGTAAGGAGAGATTTTTGTGACATTTTCAATTATCCCAATCCCATCCCCTTCTTCCCAATCTATTATAACCTCTAAAATTCACAGCCACTACTTATGGTGAAAACCAGCAGCCTAATAAATACGAGGGGTCAGACCATGGTTGGAGCACTTATAAATCCCCATTTTTAAGCAATTTTTATTATATTTCCTGACCAGCAAGTCCCTAGAAAAACCTATTTATAAGCCTTGTCTTTATGTAACCTCACAGAGAACTCACCCATTGCAAAGAGTCTTTTCCCTGGGAACATTTGTTGAAAATAATCAGTGGCAATTATTTTACATTGTAGTTGCCTTGTACAGTGATAACAACAAACTAACAAAAAAACATAAAAGAAAAATCTGGAAAATAAAACAACCATAAGAGGCTTTGGAAATTTCAGGTACGTTCCTGAGAATGTAGAAGACCACACACATGTACAGGGCTGTGAATAAAAGAAAAATTTAAAAAAACAGAAAAAACCTGAGAAGGCCCAAACCTATCATTTCTGGCTAGCCAAGAGGTTCTTCACAACAAAGTGAAGGCTAAGGCAGAATTATAAACTGCTTCTTTGAATGTTGATACAGAGAACCCTTCAACAAGATTAGGAGATAGATCATTTCCAGGAATTTAAAGAAATAAATGCCTGGTCACTTGCTGACCACTAAGCTAGTTAAGCAGTGACCTCACTGGCCACTCATGAGAAGGACCCTAGACACCACAGAATTAGTTCAATAAGGTTGCCAAACAAAATTTTAAAAAGCGACAATAAAAACAAGCACTAAGACAACAAACCCTGGGGAGGAATAAGAATCTGATTTTCTGAGTTGCCATTTTATATAAAATAAACAGTTTTCAAAAAATAAATTATGAGACAAAGAAAAAAGTCAATAGAAACTGTCTCTGAGGAAGCCCAGACATTAAACATACTAAACAAATTCTTAAAATCAACAGTTTTAAATGTGTTCAAAGAACTAAACTCAGTATAAAACACTAAAGGAAAGTATGAAAATCATGTCTCACCGAATAGAGAACATCAATAAAGAGACAGAAATTACTAAAAAGAAACTAATAGAAATTTTGCAGTTAAAAAGTACAATAACTAAAGAGAAAATGTGACTGGATAGACTCAACAGCAGAAACATCAGATTTTAACAGGCAGAAAAAAAAATAAGTAAACTTGAAAATAGGTAAAATGAGATTATCCAGTCTAAGGAGAAAAAAATGAAGAAAAGTAAACAAGGCCTTAGAGACCTGTAAGACAATCAAGGATACTGCCTATGCATAATGGGAATCCAATAAGGAGAGAAGAGGGATAGAAAGGGACAGAACGAATATTTGAAGAAATAATAGAAGAAAACTGTCCAAATTTATGAAAAATGTTAATACACATCCACAAAGCTTCAAAAAAAAAATACCCTCAAAGTGGGAAAAACTCAAGGATATCTACACTAACACACATCATAATCATAATCAAACTGTTGAAAGACAAAGAGAGATTCCTGAAAGAAACCAAAGAGAAGTGACTCGTCACATACAAAGCATCCTCAGTAAGATTAACAGCTGATTTCTTATAATAAATCATCAAGATAAAATAAAGTGGTATAAAATATTCAAGGCACTGAAAGGAAAGGGATATCAACCAAGAAAAATTTTTTTAATTAATTAATTAATTAAAAAAAAATTTTGGCTGTGTTGGATCTTCACTGCAACACGCAGGCTTTCTCTCATTGCAGCAAATGGAAGCTACTCTTCATTGCAGTGCGTGGGAACATTTTCTCATTGTGGTGGCTTCTCTTGTTGCACAGCACGGGCTCTAGGCAGGTGGGCTTCAGTAGTTGTGGCTCACAGGCTCTAGAGCACAGGCTCAGTAGTGGTGGAGCACAGGCTTAGTTCCTCCGTGGCATGTGGGAGCATCCCAGACCAGGGCTCAAAACCATGTCCCCTGCATTGGCATGTGGATTCTTAACCATTGTGCCACCAGGGAAGTCCAACCAAAAATTTTATAACCAAGAAAACTGTTTTATGAAAATAAAAGAGAAATTAAGGTAATGCTAGATAAAAAAAAAACTAAGAAAATTTGTGACTAGCAGACTGTCCTACAAGAAATACCAAAGGGAGTCCTTTAAACTGTAATGAAAGAATATTATATAATAACTAAAATCTACATAAAGAAATAAAGAGTATTGGTAATGATAACTACATAGGCAAATATAAAAGAAAACATAAATATATATTTTCTTTGTTACACTTTTTTTCCTCTAATCTGATTTAAAAGACAACTGCATAAAGGAATAATTATAAATCTACATTGATTGTAATATGGTGTATAAAGACGTAATTTGTATAACAATGCAGCACGAAGAAAGAGGAGGGAATACAGCCTATACAGTAGCAAAGTTTTTGTATATTATGAATTTAAGTTGTTATTAATCCAAATTAAAGATTGTTTTAAATTAAGATATTACTGTAATCCGCATGGCAACCAGTAGGAAAATAACCCCAAAAATATAGTAAAAATATGATAAGGGAGATACCTTCATCCACCAGAGGGCACATGGTAGAAGCAAGAAGAACTACAGTCCTGCAGCTTGTGGAACAAAAACCACATTCACAGAAAGACAGACAAGATGAAAAGGCAGAGGGCTATATACCAGATGAAGGAACAAGATAAAACCCCAGAAAAACAACTAAATGAAGTGGAGATAGGCACCTTCCAGAAAAAGAATTCAGAATAATGAGAGTGAAGAAGATCCAGGACCTCGGAAAAACAATGGAGGCAAAGATGGAGAAGATGCAAGAAATGTTTAACAAAGACCTAGAAGAATTAAAGAACAAACAAACAGAGATGAACAATACAATAACTGAAATGAAAACTACACTAGAAGGAAATCAATAGCAGAATAACTGAGGCAGAAGAACGGATAAGTGACCTGGAAGACAGAATGATGGAATTCACTGCTGCGCAACAGAATAAAGAAAAAAGAATGAAAAGAAATGAAGACAGCCTAAGACACCTCTGGGACAACATTAAACGCAACAACATTCGCATTACAAGGGTCCCAGAAGGAGAAGAGAGAGAGAAAGGACCAGAGAAAATATTTGAAGAGATTATAGTCGAAAACTTCCCTAACATGGGAAAGCAAATAGTAATCAAATTGGCAAAAATTAAAGACAAAGAAAAATTATTGAAAGCAGCAAGGGAAAAACGACTAATAACATACAAGGGAACTCCCATAAGGTTAACAGCTGATTTCTCAGCAGAAACTCTACAAGCCAGAAATGAGTGGCATGATATACTGAAAGTAATGAAAGGGAAGAACCTACAACCAAGATTACTCTACGCAGCAAGGATCTCATTCAGATTTGATGGAGAAATCAAAAGTTTTACAGATAAGCAAAAGCTAAGAGAATTCAGCACCACCAAACCAGCTCTACAACAAATGCTAAAGGAACTTCTCTAACTGGGAAACACAAGAGAAGAAAAGGACCTACAAAAACAAACCCAAAACAATTAAGAAAATGATCATAGGAACATACATATCGATAATTACCTTAAACATGAATGGATTAAATGCTCCAACCAAAAGACACAGGCTTGCCGAATGGATACAAAAACAATACCCATATATATGCTGTCTGCAAGAGACCCACTTCAGACCTAGGGACACATACAGACTGAAAGTGAGGGTAATGGAAAAAGATATTCCATGCAAATGGAAATCAAAAGAAAGCTGGAGTAGCTATATTCATATAACAAAAAATAGAGTTTAAAATACAGAATATACAAGAGACAAGGAAGGACACTACATAATGATCAAGGGATCAATCCAAGAAGAAGATATAACAATTATAAATATATATGCACCCAACATAGGAGCACCTCAATACATAAGGCAACTGCTAACAGCTATAAAAGAGGAAATCGACAGTAACACAATAATAGTGGGGGACTTTAACACCTCACTTACACCAATGGACAGATCATCCAAAATGAAAATAAATAAGGAAACAGAAGCTTTAAATGACAGAATAGACCAGATAGATTTAACTGATATTTATAGGACATTCCATCCTAAAACAGCAGGTTACAGTCTCTTCTCAAGTGCACACGGAACAATCTCCAGTATATGTCACATCTTGGGTCACAAATCAAGCCTCATAAAATTTAAGAAAATTGAAATCATATCAAGCATCTTTTCAGACCACAACACTATGAGATTAGAAATGAATGACAGGGGGAAAAAAACGTAAAAAACACAAACACATGGAGGCTAAACAATATGTTACTAAATAACCAAGAGGTCACTGAAGGAATCAAAGAGGAAATCAAAAAATACCTAGAAGGGTTCGTGCCCCGGTCCAGGAAGAACCCACATGCCACGGAGCGGCTGGGCCCATGAGCCATGGCCACAGAGCCTGTGCATCAGGAGCCTGTGCGTCCAGAGCCTGTACTCCACAACGGGAGAGGCCACAACAGTGAGAGGCCCACGTACCGGAAAAAAAAATTAAAAAAGGAAAAAGAGAGAGTGGACTCAAATGAATAAGATTAGAAATGAAAAAGGGGAAGTTACAATAGACACCACAGAAATACAAAGCATCCTAAGAGACTACCACAAGCAACTCTATGCCAATAAAATGGACAACCTGGAAGAAATGGACAAATTCTTAGAAAGGAATAATGTTCCAAGACTGAACCAGGAAGAAACAGAAAATATGAACAGACCAATCACAAGTAATGAAATTGAAACTCTGATTTAAAATCTTCCAACAAACAAAAGTCCAGGACCAGAACTCCCAAACTCATTCTATGAGGCCACCATCACCCTGATACCAAAACCTGACAAAGATACTACAAAAAAAGAAAGTTACAGACCAATATCATTGATGAATATAGAAAATTCTCAACAAAATGTTAGCAAACAGCATTCAACAACACATTAAAAGGATCATACACCACGATCAAGTGGGATTTATCCCAGGGATGCAAGGATTCTTCAAAATACACAAATCAATGAATGGGATACACCATATTAACAAATTGAAGAAGAAAACCATATGATCATCTCAATAGATGCAGAAAAAGCTTCTGACAAAATTCAACACCCATTTATGATAAAAACTCTCTAGAAAGTGGGCATAGAGGGAACCTACCTCAACATAATAAAGGCCATATATGACAAACCCGCAGCAAACATCAAACTACAATGAGGTATCACCTCACACCAGTTAGAATGGGCATCATCAGAAAATCTACAAACCACAAAAGCTGAAGAGGGTGCGGAGAAAAGGGAACCCTCTTCCACTGTTGGTGGGGATGGAAATTGATAAAGACACTATGGAGAATAGTACGGAGGTTCCTTATAAAACTAAAAATAGAATTACCATAGGACCCAGCAATCCCACTACAGTGCATATACCCAGAGAAAACCATAATTCAAAAAGACACATGCACCCCAATGTTCCTTGCAGCACTACTTACAATAGCCAGGTCATGAAACCAACCTAAATGCCCATCGACAGATGAATGGATAAAGAAGTTGTGGTACATATATACAATGGAATATTACTCAGCCATAAAAAGGAATGAAATTGACTCATTTGTTGAGATGTGGATGGATCTAGAGACTGTCATACAGAATGAAGCAAGTCAGAAAGAGAAAAACAAATATCATATATGAACGCATGTATGTGGAACCTAGAAAAATGGTACAGATGAGCCAGTTTGCAGGGCAGAAGTTGAGACACAGATGTAGAGAACAGACATATGGACACCAAGGGGGGAAAACTGTGGTGGGGTGGGGATGGTGGTGTGCTGAATTGGGCGATTGGGATTGACATGTGTACACTGATGTGTGTAAAATTGATGACTAATAAGAACCTGAAGTATAAAAAAACAAAGAAAACAACTAAGACTAAACTTTCATTGGGTTATTTGTATGGAAGTATGTTAATATACATGTTTCAGACATTACATGAAATTTCTAAAAATCTTATATGTTCTCGTATAATAGTATGTCTTAATTCTAGTTATTACTTTAAAATGTATATCTCAGAAGAAACTAAAAATCTATGATAAGGGAATTAATATGGTAAACTAAAATATGTATTTAACACAAAAGAAGGAATTAGTGGGAGAATAGAATGACAAAAAAGACATAAAAGATATAGAAAACAAATAGCAAAGTGGTCAATGTAAATCCTACCTATCAATAATTACATTAAAGGGTAAAAAATTCTAATCAAAACACTGAGATTGGAAAAATGGATAGAATAAGCATCATGATACTCTATGCTGTCTACAGAGACACACTTTAATCAAAGACACAAATATCCTGAAAGTAAAAGAATGGAAAAAAGATATACTCTGCAAACAGTAAACAAAAGCAGTTAGATTTGATATACTAATATCATAAATAGGACACTTTAAGTCAAAGGTGTTATAAAGACAAACGATATTATATATTGATAGAAAGGTCAATCCCTCAAGAAGATATACAATTATAAACATATATGTGCACCTTAAAACAGAGCTCCAAAATAGTTGAAGCAGAAACTGACAAAACTGAAGGAATAAATAGCCGACCACAATAATAGTTGGAGACTTCAATACCCTACTTTCAATAATGCATATAACAACAAGGGAGAAGATCAACAAGGAAATAGAAGGCTTGAGCAACATTATAATTAGACCAACTAGCCTTAATAGACATCCATATGCTATTTCAACCAACAGCCAAATACACATTCTTTGCAAGTGAACATGGAACAGAATAGACCATATATTAGGCCATAAAACAAGTCTCAATAAATTTAAAAGCATTAAAATATACACAGTACAGCTTCTGATCATAATGAAATTAAACTGGAAATCAGTGAAGATTGAATTCTGGGACATTCACACATATGTGAATATTAAGCAACATGATCCCAAATAATCCATAGGTCAAAGAATAAATTACAAGGGAAATGAGAAAATACTTTGAGATGAATAAAAATGAACACAAAGATACCAAATTTATGGAATGCAAGTTAGGCAGTGCATAGAGAAAAACTTATAGATGTAAACAGCTGAATTAAAGATAAGAAAGATATCAAATTAATAACCTAAACTTCTACCTTAATAAACTAGAAACATGAAGAGTAAATTAAAGCCAAAGTGAGCAGAACAATAAAGATTAGACTGGAGGCAAATGAAAAAGTATATAGAAGAATAGACAAAATCAACAAAACTAAAAGTAGGTTCTCTGAAAAGATCAACAAGTTTAGTTAGACCTAAGAGGAAAAGGAGAGAAGATTCAAAACACTGAAACCAGGAATGAAAGAGGGAGTATTAATTCTAATCTTACAGAAATATAAAGGATAATAAGGAAACACCATGAACAATGGTGTGCCAACAAATTAGAAAACCTAGATGAAGTGGATAAATTCCTAAAACATGGAAACTACTAAAAATTACTCAAGAAAAAATAGAAAATCTGAATAGACCTGTAACAAGTAAAGAGATTGAGTTACTAAAAAAAACTCTCCACAAAGGACATCCAAATGGAACAAATGGCTTCAAAAGTGAATACTACCAAAAGTTTAAAAACTAATTAATGCCAATACTTCACTAAGTCTTCCAAAATATAGAAAAGGAGGAAATACTTCCCCACTCATCCTATCAGAAATACGTTACTCTGATTCCAAAACCAGACACAAACCTGTAAAAAAAAAAAAACTAAAGACCAATATACCTTATTAATATGAAAGCAAAATTCTCAACAGATACTAGAAGACCATGTCCAGCAACATGTAAAAAAGAATTATACAACATGACCAAGTGGGAGTTATTCTGGGAATGAATGACTGCTTGAATATATGGAAATAACTCAATGTTATATATAATATTAATAGAATAAAAGACAAGATCACATGACCATTTCAATACATGCAGAAAAAGCATTTGAAAAAATTAACACACCCTTTCATGATAAAAAATATCAGGAGAAAGACAAGGATCCTCCTCCTGCCATCTCTATTCAACCTTGCACTGGAGGTTCTAGCCAAGCCAATTAGCCAAGAAATTGAAAAAAAGACATTCTATTGGAAGGAAAGAAGTAAAACTATCTCTACCCACAGATAAGATGATGTTGTATATAGAAAATCCTAGAGAACAAAAAACAAAAACCCCTTAGAGGTCATACACTACTTCAGTAAGATGTTAATATATAAGATCAGTATACAGAAATAAATTGTATTTTTATATACAGTTGACCCTTGGACAATGCTGGGGTTAGAAACACCAGCCCCCTCCACCCACTGACAGCTGAAAATCTGAGTACAAGTTTATAGTTGGTTCTCCATATCCACGGTTCTGCATCTGCAGATTCAACCAAGGATCATGTAGTACGGTAGTATATAGTTATTGAAAAAAATTGCAGTAAGTTATTTAAAGGTCAATTGTCTACTAGAACTCCAAATCATATTTATAAAGATTTAAATTCAAGAGCATTCCAAGTGTATTCCCTGAATTGCCAACTCACAATATCATAATCTGAGAATTGGAAGAGATCCATGAATTTATAGTTGATTCCAAGTGCAAAGACCCTATACTATGTTTTAGGAGAGTTATCCAAAATATTATAACTGAATTAGGGGTGAATTTGTTTCTTTTTTTTTCCTTTTCCATTACGGTTTATTACAGGATACTGAACATAGTTCCCTATGCTATACAATAGGACTTTGTTGTTTATCTAGTCTATATATAATAGTTTGCATTTGCTAGTCCCAAGCTCCTCAAATGCTTCACACAAAAGGGGAAATTTCAAGGGAAATAATCCACTCATAATTTAAAATAATTTGTATAGGAAAAAACCATAAAATAACAGAACTTGAATATTTCTTATTATCACCTGTAAGGTGGATTCTACTGTATTGTTATGTGGTGACATAATTCGACCTGGCAGAAACTAAATACCCTGACTGTATCATTATACATTTCCATGTGCTTTCACAATATTAATTGCTTGTTATGTTTCTCCTTGAAGCCAAATATCAAGTTTCATAAGTGGGACAAATAGTTTTCCATTTCAAGTGAACTTATCTTTGTAAGCTAAAATAAAGTACAATGGGTTGTTTTTTTTTGGCAAAATGATGTTAATATTACTGAATTTATAATTTGTTTTGTCATCTTCTCACAGAACAATGACTACATTCCTTTATTTCCCTTTCAAAAGGAGTATAATTGTTGTTAAAAATTCATCTTTAAATACTTCACTCCATAATTAAGTACCACCAAAGAAAACCCAGTCACTTGCCAATATAAACATTCTTCTGTTTACATGCCCAGCCCTTCAGAGTAAGTAAATTGCTCAATAAATATTTTCCTTATTTTTATGAAGGCCCTACATGTTTTTTAACCTTTTTTCATATCTCTAAGGTAGAATTAACTTGATAAATAGACAAGATCGTAAAGAGTACAATTTTTAAGGTGATACTGACATAAAGACTGACAGGTCTAACATTCTCAGAATTCGCATGTGGCATCAAAATTTTATATCACTCAGACTTTTCCTTTGAGAAGCAAAGCTGAAGATAATTAATATTGAACATGGTAGGAGATCCTGTTTGTCCTATTTCACTTAAATACATTCTAATTTATAAAAAGGGGAAAGAGTGGAGATTTTTCATGTTTTCATCTTACTAGGGGAGCCTTCCTACTTTCTCTAATTGCACTAAAGAACTAAAGATAAATGTTCACAAAATCAACATGACTGATTACAGAGGGAGCTTATTTAGTGCCTAGAAGCAATTTGAGTGTAATAGAGTAGAGATGCCATTTCTTCAAATGAGTTCTTTAATGAGCCTTTGTCTCACAACTTAATCGTGCTTTTTACTTTATTCCCCAAGATGTTCCGGTGTCTTTCGTGCAGACCACAGGGAACATGACTACCTGGAAAAATTCTAAAGTAACTCATCTTAAGTAATAGAAGAAAAAGCAGGTGTTATTTTGGAAGATTACTTTTGAAAAGGGCCTTTTACCTCTTCACAGAATACTCAAATAATTTGTTTTCAAGAATAAGACAGAGTACATTGTTTATTGGCTCTTGCAATTTCACGCAATTTTTCAAAACTGATGCAAGCAATAGTTTATTTTCTCCTAATAAAGTTAGAATAGATTGTTTACAAAGTTTAAGTATACATCAACCTCATTTTACTTTCAGGTAACTACATATTGTTAAATACAGTTAAAGAGATATTAATATTCAAATACCTAAGAAAAACAACCTTAGGTCAGGGGATATATGTCTGATACTATTAAAGTTTGGGGAAAGTGTAGCAAGGAGTAAATGGCATCAGAATAAAATACTTCACTGAAAAATTGCTCCTGGCAGTTTTCAATAAAATCAATTCAGAAAATAAAGCTTCCTACCAATGTCTGAAGTGCAAATGGAATCCTGCTTCATTTATTTCTATTAAGCAGTCTTTTCTCTGTGTTGCACTTAACTGAACTATAGTTCCCTTCATTAAATATGCCTCTTGAACTTTTCATTTTTGAAAAATGCTGTTCTCCCGACCACAGTAAATATAAGAAGGAGAAATCAAATATTTTTAGGAAATACAAGATGTGTGCATGGGTTGCTTTTTTTATACTTAAGAAAATAAAGAAAAATATTAAAAGATTTATATTTGTATAACTCACATGAATCACTTCCAAGTTTCCCTGTATTGCAAGCCTCATCAATGTATTATAGAATCTTGACTGATGACAGTATAAGGCTTCATTGCTTGATATATCATTCACACCTTTACCTCAAACACACCTTTACCTCAAACATCTCCTACTGGGTGGAAGGTCTCTTCACATCTTAGGCCATAATTCTTTGAAATTTTTTGTTTGTTTGTATGTCGGTTACTAGAGCAAGCTCTTTCCTTGAGGAAGCCCACAATAACTTTGAGTGTATCTTCACTTGGTTATTGGCTCATCAGGTCTCAAACAGCGCTTTTTGCCTCTTTCTCCAACACTCTAATCAACTCAGAAAATTCTGCCAAATCCTACTCCCCTTCAAGAAAAAAAAAAGTCAAAAGAAGTATTGTGAATCTCTAAGAGAGCAAGATTACAAACTAGCCACAATCCTTCATAAAAAGCCATTTTGAGTCAAACCAAGGGAATATATGCTGACAGTAATGGGCTTCTTCTCAGAATACAATCTCAGGTCTGCTATAAGATACAAATGAATGAACATTCAATATCCCCAAGTTTCTTCTTCTTAGCTTGGCTAAAGTGACTACAGGTTTAAACCATGAGATGCATATGAGCTAAACACCCACCACTGCCACAGTGAAATGTCAGTAAGGCAACTACAGAATATGACCTTGGAAAAATATTACTTTCTGATGTTCCCTCTAAGCTATTCCTAAAATATGCATCAAAATGCACTGCTGAAAAATATATACTATTAATTTTGTTTGTCTCAATTAATTTACTTGGAGTTTATGAGACTTCTTAGATCTACTGCATGATGTCTTCTAAAAATTTTGATACATATCAGCAATCATTTCTTCAAACAGTGCATGTGTCTGATTTTTCTCTCCTTTCTGCAATTCCACCAGCAAAGTTTACGTTTTTCTCACTACGTCATTATATGTAATCTCTTTTATACTTTTTTCTTCTGATTTATATTCCCATTTCTGAATTCCTTCTTCATTTGCATTGCATTTCCTCTTAGAAACCATCCTTTAATATATTAATTAATAATACTGTAGTTTTCAATTGTAAAGTTTTCAATTTTAAAAGTAGTTTACAATTCTCTCCGAAATTTTCAATCATTTCTTTTCTACCCTTGAAAGAAAGCTGAGTTATTTTAAAGTCTGCACCTTTATGATCTAGGGTACTTTGTAAATCTGTTTCTATTGTCTGCTTTTTGCTATGTCATTGATGATGTCTTGTGCCTGCTTCCTTTTTTATGTCAGACATTATATTTGTAAAACTGTTGTAGAAATTACTCGAGGCCTAGAATCTCACCTTTCTCCAGAGAGGAATTATGCTGTTTTTGTTAGGTACTTGGACAGACTGGCAATCTGAGTTCACCTCAATTCAATTCCAAAGATTAAAATGATTCCAAGTTTAGCTGCAGTTCCTGCAAAGGTCTATCTACTTTTGGTTCACCTTTTCTTCAAAGGTATAGTTTTTTAGGTCCCAACTAAAAGTAATGGGTATTCACAAGGCCACTGATTTTGGTAGACTTGGGTTCCAAACCCTATTACACCAGCTCTGTGAGACTCTCAAAAGCAAAACTCAGCTTTTCATCAACTACCACAAAATTATCAACACCTCAAAGGGATGTGGTCCCAAATGCCAGGATTTGCCAGTATTGGTTTCCTTTTCTCTTCTCCTTGAATTCTGAGCTGGTATTTCTTCATTAGTTCTCTGATGCCTTTTTAAGTAGAATTTGTTTGTTTGTTTAATCCAACTTTCAGTTATCCTCAGCAGAGGATTGTCTAAATTATCAAGGCTTTTGTTATTTACAAATACTATTACCTAAAGTAGTGTCTGTAACATTTTTTAGTACTTACAAATATTATTAATATTATTATTACTACTACTCTAATACATGCCTTTTAACTTTCTTACTGGCTTTCAAGATTTTTTTCCTTTGTTATTGCCTTGCATCAAATCTGTCGCTATACTGCTACCAGGGTGATACTGAAAATCCAATAATGCCACTTCCATGTTTAAATTCTGAGTAACTTCAGTTCTGATAGATAACATTATATAGAAAAATACAAAGGATGAACATGGAAGTAAAATAAACCTCATTTCAAATCCTTGCTCTAACAATAGTTATATAAACTTGGGAAAGTTAAGTTCTCATCTCCATTTGTCTAAACTCTAAAAGTTAGCATGATATTAACACTGAGCATATAAAGTTGTTTTGAAGATTAAGTAAGAAATAAAGTATTTAGTATAGAGAATATTAATGAGATACATAGCACTTAGTATAATGTTGCAAAAATTCAGTAGATATGAGGAGTTCTCTTATGTCTGAAGTACCTCTGACTGCACAAACATTCCATAATGTCTCTTCTCTCCATTTCTTTTCACATATTATTCCACCCTTTACTTTGGGCAAAAGCCAGAAGAAAAATAGAAATAAATGGGTTTTTTTCTCATCTTTTAAATTACTTGGAGAGCCAAACACTCTCTTCTCTGGCTCAAACTATTCATAGGCTTCCTACCCATGACCAATTCTTTTAGATTACAGGTGGAAAATCGGGCCATGGAAAACATGATAATAATGGAAATACACATGATTTATCATGATAGAGGGCCATATCATTAAATAAGAGTAAATAATAAAATATAAGCTATTTTCCAACAAAGAGGCAGTGGCTGCAATAATACAGAGAAAGAATTCAAGTTCAAGCCAAGAAAAAAACTTTGGGGGCATCTATCATGGAAAAAGTATGATGCATTTTAACAAAAGAGGAAAAGCTAAGCATAGGATGCAAATTGTATACAGTTAAGACTCAAACTGAATGTTTAAGTGAATTGTAACTGCTTTAGAAAAAAATCAAATTGCCCTGCAAGTTCTGATAATTTTCTATCAACTTAGAGAAAAATAAAATGTGATTTCCAAACTAACAGAAAGGGCAACTCTACTAAAAACAGAACAATGGAGACAATTGGCTGACTGCAAATTGTATGTTATTTAATTAACTTGTATTATAAATGTATAAATTTTCTATAAAATGTGAATGTATTTATACCCAAAGGAGGAAATATTAAAAACTATGTCTGAAATAATGTCATCTCTCAGAAAATTTTCATCAAATGCACAACTTCCTAACATGTCTACATGATTAACACCATCCTAAACCCTTTCTTTGGCTTTCAGATGTTTAGTGGCTTCTTCTCATCTAATCCTTCAAATCAGTCATCCTTCCTTGACCTTTAACCTGTTACCTTCCTTACCTTTCCTTTGCCCTTGATTCTAATCAAGACATATTTGGAATCTCAATAACCTTAAAATAAGAGAATAATAAGTAAAGGACACACAAAGATATAAAGGTGATCTTTAAATAAACTTAATCCTGCCATACTGAAGTAGATGAAGTAGTTGAAGATTTTTAAATCTGGCAACACAATCTAAGCGTCTTGAACATAATTTTCCAGAAAATAACTAGTTCAAATCTGTTGGATAGCCTGGAGAGAGGCTTTAGTCATCGGATGCTCTGAGTACCACACACTGAGTGAGATGGATATGCACTTACTTGGCTAATGAGTTCACCTTCAAACTCAGAAAACTCAATCTGAAGTAAATTACCAGGCAACTACCTCTGCAGCCATAGAAAAGAAGTAAAATATTAATAAATTGCAAACCAAAGAAATATTATGCACTATCAAATAACCATATTTCATCACTTCTAAGACCTTGTCAATTTTAGGATACTTTATTGTTGATATTTCACTAACAATTTTTTAAAACTGGCAACTCATATATGACATATCTTTGATTCCAGGATACATCCTGATTTCAAAGATGTTAAATATGAAAAAAATGTATATCTTCAAAAATTAAAATGTGGCCTTCTTTATTTTATTTACTGGCCTTCGTTTTTGCCTCGTGAAACAAAGGGAAGTCCCAGTCTCAATCCTAGAATTTCTATTTTCAAAATCCACATAAGCAGAAAATGACTTTACAAATGCAGACACAGAAGCCCAAAAAGTGACTTGATCTGACATTGGAATTGTAGGCACTGGAGATACAGCAGTTACAAAAACAGAAAAGAAAAATTGCCTTTGTCTTTTGAGAGCTAACAGTCGTGTGTGTGTGTGTGTGTGTGTGTGTGTGTGTGTGTGTGTGTGTTTACTGTATTGGTTCTCAATATCCTATTTAATTCTATCAGTGAACTTACTTCTTTGTACTCCTATGGCAACTTTAGCTCTTGTAAACTGTACTGATTACTCACCTCTCTTGGGACCATTTTTTCTATCGTCTTTCCTTCTGTCCACTTCACACTCCACTGACTATATTTTCTGATAAAAATCTGAAAGGACTAAAAAAAAAAATCTGAAAGGACTGAACTATCAATTCTCTCAGAAAGAAAAAGAAAATTTACAAAAAGAGATGAGAAATCTCCCAGCCACATATTTTCTTGTAGAAATCCGAACAAAAGAATGATCTTGTCCATTTCATTAAATTCTAGGGATAACTCATGCCAAGATTTAGAAGCCATTACTCCATTGATTGCAACCACTAAACCTGTACTCTAGCAAAAATATATTTATTAAACAGCCACTATTTTCAGATATGACCACAACTCCTTTGGTACTACCAAGAAAGAAAAAATACCCTATTAAAATCTGAAAGGACAGTGGTCTCTATTTGAATACAGCAATTGTCTTATTGCAAAGCATTTCTGAAGGACAAATTATGTACACCTTTCTTAAAATAACCTAAGACAGTCATTTTCTGTAGACAGAAACAGCTTTAGAATAAATAAATAACAAAGGTTTGCAGTGACTAGTTGGTGTGTTGGGCAGAGTGTGGTGACTTTTCTTGAATCTACGTCTCCAAAGTCCTTACATAAGACTAAAAAACTATTAGTTTTATATCAAACAATTGAGGAGTGTAGCTGATGGAGCTCATGGGGAAGAAGAGAACAGCCTAAAGAGTATCTGGGTGCACACTGTTCTCTAGAATGAAAATGGTATCAAAAACATCCTCGAACCATCATCATAGATGTAGCAAAGTGAAGTTCATTTATGTGGAACCCATAGCATATGATGTGCTCCTATGAAGGAGCACACATACAATCAATTCAGATAAAAGGTAGTAAGATAATTCCAATGGGGAGGAGGCCTTCTTCAAAAAAAAATGTTCTCTAATAAATTTTAAAATCAAAATTATTAAATACAAGGATCTGTTTCTAAAACTTTAGTTCTTCTTATTCATTTTTACTTTAAAGTGCCTTTTCAATACCCATAGATCTATATTTTCTTTCTTTGCTTTCAATTTAATATTAATCAATCATATAAATCTTTAGGGCAACATAAAAGGAATTTAAGCATGAATAACAGCATACATGGGTAGATAGATACAGATATTATTACTAGCTGATATTAATCATGTTAAATTTTACATCAAATTGGTTTTTTATCTCTGTACAGAACAGAGCATCATAGATCATGACTTACTGTTGCTTCTGGGTATAGGCACTGCAGAGTGGGTAAAAACTAGACACAGTGCCTATGGGAGATGGTAAAGAAGACATGCCATGTATATTAAATGTAATACAAAGCTCCTGACTCTGCCCAGCTGTATCTGGCTAGAGGCAAAAATGATGGTGCTCACTTCAAGTACTTACATTGTGATGCTAAATAATCAAGTAACATGATGATTATGATTTTTTTAATTTCCTTTTTATAATTACCATCATATACCATCTGCAGTGGGATAGTAACAATAGCATTAGCTATTTCAGTATGTTTTTACACTGCCTAGCACACAAAGCTGGGGTGAAAAAAATGACAGCAATAATTTGCTTTTCTCAGAAATATAGAAGTAACTGATTTACTTTTGTAAATCAGCTTAGTTGGAACTCTTCATAGGTAATCCAAAGAAATCTAATTCATACATCCTTCATATGTAAAGTTCTTATATGACTGAATTAATTTAGAATTTTTTAAATCAAGGACAAATGTGTATATGTGGGTTATTAATTTATTTTGTCTAAAGCATTATAAATGTATCACTTTGTATATGCAAGCTTTGCTTCAAATAAGACAAAACAAAATGTTTTATTTAATATTGGTTAATTTCTTGTGTACATACTTCTGAACCTGCTTTAGAAATATCACTGTTTTGTTAGTTCTACATTTTGACCGCTTTTACTATTTCAACACTGTTATGATTTTTCTCTGACTTCTTGAAAAACTCCTCATATTTGTCATTTATATCTCTGTCTTGATTATAAGAAGTATTAATGAGATAGCCTCCTACACCAGAGGGCAGACAGCAGAAGCAAGAAGAACTACAATCCTGCAGCCTCTGGAACTAAAACCACATTCACAGAAAGATAGACAAGATGAAAAGGCAGAGGGCTATGTACCAGATGAAGGAACAAGATAAAACCCAAGAAAAACAACTAAATGAAGTGGAGAAAAGCAACATTCCAGAAAAAGAATTCAGAATAATGATAGTGAAGATGATCCAGGACCTCAGAAAAACAATGGAGGCAAAGATGGAGAAGATGCAAGAAATGTTTAACAAAGACCTACAAGAATTAAAGAACAAAAAACCAGAGATAAACAATACAATAACTAAAATGAAAAATACACTACAAGGCATCAATAGCAGAATAACTGAGGTGGAAGAACGGATAAGTGAACTGGAAGACAGAATGATGGATTTCACTGCTGCGGAGCAGAATAAAGAAAAAAGAATGAAAAGAAATGAAGACAGCCTAAGACACCTCTGGGACAACATTAAATGCAACAACATTCGCATTATAGAGGTTCCAGAAGGAGAAGAAAGAGAGAAAGGACCTGAGAAAATATTTGAAGAGATTATAGTCGAAAACTTCCCTAACATGGGAAAGCAAATAGTAATCAAATTGGCAAAAATTAAAGACAAAGAAAAATTATTGAAAGCAGCAAGGGAAAAACGACAAATAACATACAAGGGAACTCCCATAAGGTTAACAGCTGATTTCTCAGCAGAAACTCTACAAGCCAGAAGGGAGTGGCATGATATACTGAAAGTGATGAAAGGGAAGAACCTACAACCAACAATCCTCTACCCGGCAAGGATCTCATTCAGACTCAATGGAGAAATCAAAAGCATTACAGACAAGTAAAAGCTAAGAAAATTCAGCACCACCAAACCAGCTCTACAACAAATGCTAAAGGAACTTCTGTAAGTGGGAAGCATAAGAGAAGAAAAGGACCTACAAAAACAAACCCAAAACAATTAAGAAACTGGTCATAGGAACATACATATTGATAATTACCTTAAACGTGAATGGATTAAATGAAACAACCAAAAGACAAAGGCTTGCTGAATGGATACAGAAACAATACCCATATATATGCTGTCTACAAGAGACCCACTTCAGACCTAGGGACACATACAGACTGAAAGTGAGGGGATGGAAAAAGATATTCCATGCAAATGGAAATCAAAAGAAAGCTGGAGTAGCAATACTCATATCAGAAAAAAAAACTTTAAAATAAAGAATGTTACAAGAGACAAGGAAGGACACTACATAACGATCAAGGGATCAATCCAAGAAAAACATATAAAAATTATAAACATATATGCACCCAACACAGAAGCACCTCAATACATAAGGCAACTGCTAACAGCTATAAAAGAAGAAGTTGACAGTAACACAATAAGAGTGGGGGACGTTAACACCTCACTTACACCAATGGACAGATCATCTAAAATGAAAATAAATAAGGAATCAGAAGCTTTAAATGATACAACAGACCAGATAGATTTAATTGATATTTATAGGATATTCCATCCAAAAACAGCAGATTACACTTTCTTCTCAAGTGTGCATGGAACATTCTCCAGGATAGATCACATCTTAGTCACAAATCAAGCCTCGGTAAATATAAGAAAACTGAAATCATATCAAGCATCTTTTCTGACCACAGAGCTATGAGATTAGAAATCAATTACAGGGAAAAAACATAAAAAACACAAATACATGGAGGCTAAACTAAACGTTACTAAATAACTAAGATATAACTGAAGAAATCAAAGAGGAAGTCAAAAAATACCTAGACAGAAATAACAATGAAAACACGGCGGTCCAAAACCTATGGAATAGAGCAAAAGCAGTTCTAAGAGGGAAGTTTATAGCTATACAAGCCTACCTTAACAAACAAGAAAAATCTCAAATAAACAATCTAACGTTACACCTAAAGGAACTAGAGAAAGAAGAACAAACAAAACCCAATGTTAGCAGAAAGAAAGAAATCATCAAGATCAGAGCAGAAGTAAATGAAATAGAAACAAAGAAAACAATAGCAAAGGTCAATAAAACTAAAAGCTGGTTCTTTGAGAAGATAGACAAAATTGATTAACAATTAGCCACACTCATCAAGGAAAAGGGCCAGAGGACTCAAATCAATTAAATTAGAAATGAAAGAGGAGAAGTTACAACAGACACCACAGAAATACAAAGCATCCTAAGAGACTACTATAAGCAACTCTCTGCCAATAAAATGGAAAACCTGTAAGAAATGGACAAATTCTGAGAAAGGTATAACCTTCTAAGACTGAACCAGCTAGAAATAGAAAATATGAACAGAACAATCACAAGTAATGAAATTGAAACAGTGATTTAAAATCTTCCAACAAACAAAAGTCCAGGACCAGATGGCTTCACAGGTGAAGTGTATCAAACATTTAGAGAAGAGCTAACACCCATCCTTTGCAAACTCTTCCAAAACTTTGCAGAGGAAGGAACACTCCCAAACTCATTCTATGAGGCCACCATCACCCTGATACCAAAACCTGACGAAGATACTACAAAAAAAGAAAATTACAGACCAATATCACTGATGACTATAGATGCAAAAATTCTTAACAAAATACTAGCAAACAGAATCCAACAACACTTTAAAAGGATCATACACCATGATCAACTGGGATTTATCCCAGTGATGCAAGGATTCTTCAAATATGCAAATCAATGAATGGGATACACCATATTAACAAACTGAAGAAGAAAAACCATATGATCATCTCAATAGATGCAGAAAAAGCTTTTGACAAAATTCAACACCTATTTATGATAAAAACTCCCCAGAAAGTGGGCATAGAGGGAACCTACCTCAACATAATAAAGGCCATATATGACAAATCCACAGCAAACATCATTCTCAATGGTGAAAAACTGAAAGCATTTCCTCTAAGATCAGGAACAAGACAAGGATGTCCATGCTCACCACTGTTATTCAACATAGTTTTGGAAGTCTGAGCCATGGCAATCAGAGAAGAAAAAGAAAAAAGAGGAATACAAATTGGAAAATAAGGGGCTTCCCTGGTGGCACAGTGGTTGAGAGTCCACCTGCCGATGCAGGGGATGCAAGTTTGTGCCTGGTCCGGGAGGATCCCACGTGCCACGGAGCGGCTGGGCCTGTGAGCCATGGCCACTGGGCCTGCGCATCTGGAGCCTGTGCTGCACAATGGGAGAGGCGATGGCAGTGAGAGGCCCGTGTACCACAAAAAAACAACCACAACAAAAAAAAGTAAAATTGTCACTGTTTGCAGATGACATGATACTATACATAGAGAAGCTTAAAATGCCACCAGAAAACTACTAGAGCTAATCAATGAATTTGGTAAAGTTGCAGGATACAAAATTAATGCACAGAAATCTCTTGCATTCCTGTACACTAATGATGAAAAATCTGAAAGACAAATTAAGGAAACACTCCGATTTACCACTGCAACAAAAAGAATAAAATACCTAGGAATAGACCTGGCTTGGGAGAAAAAAAAACCTGTATGCAGAAAACTATAAGACAATAATGAAAGAAATTAAAGATGATACCAACAGCTGGAGAGATATACCATGTTCTTGGATTGGAAGAATCAATATTGTGGAAATGACTATACTACCCAAAGCAATCTACAGATTCAATGCAATCCCTATCATATTACCAATGGCATTTTTTACAGAACTAGAACAAAAAAATCTTAAAATTTTTATGGAGACACAAAAGACCCCAAATAAGAAGACATATGCACCCGAATGTTCATTGCAGCACTATTTAGAATAGCTATGTCATGGAACCAACCTAAATGCCCATTAACAGACCACTGGATAAACAAGTTGTGGTACATATATATTACTCAGCCATAAAAAGGAACGAAATTGGGTCATTTGTAGAGATGTGGATGGATCCAGAGACTGTCATACAGAGTGAAGTAAGTCAGAAAGAGAAAAACAAATATTGTATATTAACACATATGTGTGGAACCTAGAAAAATGGTACAGATGAACTGGTTTGCAGGGCGGAAATTGAGACTCAGATGTAGAGAACAAATGTATGGACACCAAGGGGGGAAAGCTGCAAGGGGTTGGGGGTGGTAGTGTGATGAATTGGGCGATTGGGATTGCCATGTATACACTGATGTGTATAAAATGGATGACTAATAAGAACCTGCTGTATAAAAAAATAAATAAAATAGAATTCAAAAAAAGATAAAAGAAAAAGAAGTATTAATTCTGCTTATTATAGTAAATACCCATTTCAATCATGCTTTTGAATTTTAAAATATAATTATTTTAACATTTTTTATTTTTTAAATTAATCATTACTGATGGTAAAATCCACAAATCAGATTTGTAAATTTAAGTGTCCCCTTTTCTCTGAAATCTAATCTACATTTACTCTAAGTAAACCCTGATAACTTTACCATGAATATAATTCTTCTATAGCTATATGACATCAACATCACACCTGTGTATGAGTGTATTTAAAATTTATATTACAGACTTGGGTTTGAAGCAAAAGCGATTTCTCTACTTTCTTATTTATAAACTGAATTTAGATCTAGAGCAAAAACCAGCAGGATACTTAATTCTGAAATCTGGAAGTATTTACATGTGAATGTGGGACAAGAAAAAAAGAATCCTCATTGTTATGGTCAAAATATAGAAACTTCCAGTTAGATACGTAAGTACTAGGGATGTAATGTACAACATGATTAGGTAATTAACACTGTTGTGTGTTATATGTGAAAGTTAAGGTAGTAAATCCTAAGAGTTCTCATCACAAGGAAAAAAAAATTTTTTTAAAAATTTTTAATCTATATGTGATCATTGATGTTCACTAAGGTTATTGTGGTAATCATTTTATGACGTATGTAAATCAAATCATTATACTGCACCCCTTAAACTTATACAGTGCTGTATGTCAATTATATCTCAATAAAACTGGAAGAAAAAAGTTATTTATCTTCAGTTTATTTAATTATTTGATACAGATAAACTTTTGAGGTTGTTTCCAACTGTTTCCCTATTATAATAATGCTTCAAGGAATATTGTTTTACACAGGTCATTTTTTAAATATGTTAATGAAGTATGTCTTCATACTTCCATGAATTCTTTTGTTCCAAAATATTAAATGTATATATTTGCATATCTTAATTTTCATATATTATGCACCCAGTCATCTTACTGAATTTTTAAAATTCTTTCCAGTTTTATTGAGATATAATTGACATATGGCATTGTGTTAGTTTAAGGTATACAACATAATGATTTGACATGTGTATATATTGTGAAGTGATTGCTGCAGTAAGTTTAGTTAATATCTATAACCTCACATAATTACAGATTGTTTTCCTTGTGATGAGAACATTTAAATTCCACTCTCTTAGCAACTTTCAAATATAAAATACAGTATGGTTAACTGTAGTCACCATGTTGTACATTAGATCCACAGAATTTATTTATTTTGTGACTGGAAGTTTCTACTTTGACTACCTTCACCCATTTTCCGTATCTTTTACCCACTGTCTCTGGCAACTACCAATCTGTTCTCTGTTTCTATGAGTTTGGTTTTTTTAGATGCCATATATAAGTGAGATCATACAATTCTGTCTTTCTCTGATTGACTTATTTCACTTAGCATTAGTGCCCCCAAGGTCCGTCCATGCTGTCTCAAATGGCAGGATTTCCCTCTTTTTAATGGCTGAATAATATTTCATTGCACATATATACCACTTTTTTTTTCATCCATTCATCCATTGATGGACACTTTGTTTCCATGTCTTGGCTATTGTAAATAATGCTGTTATGAACATTGGGGAGTATGTATCATTTCCTATTGGTGTTTTTGTTTCCTTTGGGTATATACCCAGGAGTGGAATTGCTGAATTATATGGTAGTTCTATTATAATTTTCTGAGGAACCTTCAAACTGCTTTCCATAGTGACTGCACCAATTTTTATTTCTACCAAGAGTACACAAAGGTTCCCTTTTCTCCACATCCATGCCAGCATTTGTTATCTCCTGTCTTTTTGAGGATGGTCATTCTAATAGGCATGAGGTGATATGTCGCTTTGGTCTTAATTTGCATTTCCCTGTTGATTAGTGGTATTGTCCTTTCATGTGCCTGTTGGCTATCTGTAGGTCTTGTTGGAAAAATGTCTGCTCAGTTACTCTGTCCATTTTTTAATAGAATTTTTACAATTTATTTTTATGGCAGTATAATTGACATCACATTATGTTAGTTTCAGATGTACAACATGATGATTCAGTATTTGTATATGTTGCAAAATGATCACCAAAATAAGTCTAGTTAACAACCATCATCATACATGATTACCAAAAAATTATTTTACTTGTAAGATTGTTTGTTTTTTTTTTAACTTTGAGTTGTATGCGTTCTTTAGGTATTTTGGATATTAACCCCTTATCAGATATGTGATTTACAATTATTTCTCCTATTCTGTCAGTTGCCTTTTCATTTTGTTGGTAGTATCCTTTGCTGTGCAAAAAGATTTTTTTAACTTTCAGAGTAGTTTTAGTTTCACAAAAAAATTGAGAGTAATTTACACAGATTTCCCATATAACCACTGACCCACTCATGTATAACCCTCCCCCAACTATCAATTTGCCCCACCGCAGTGGTACATGTGTTACAAGTGATGAATTTACACTGATACATCATAATCAACCAAAGTCCATAGTTTACCTTTACCTTGCCTTATTGGTTCTTTCAGATTTTCTAGGCAAACAAACACATCATCTACAAAGAGACTGTTTTATTTCTTTCTACCCAATCTGCATACATTTTATTTCCTTTTCTACTCTAACTGCATTAGCAAAGACTTTCAAGTACAGTGTTGAAAGCATTGGTGAGAGGATACATCCTTGTCTTGTTTTGGATCTTGGTGTGAAAGTTTCAAGTTTCTCACTATTAAATATGATGTTTCTTGTAGATATTCTTTATTAAGTTGAGGAGGTACCCCTCTATTCCTAGTTTACTGTCAGTTTTTTATCATAAATAGGTGTTGGATTTTGCGAAATGCTTTTCCTGCATCGAACGATATGATCATGGGATTTTTGTTCAGTTTGTTGATGAGACTGATGACATTAATTGATATTTAAATGTCAATCCAGCTTTGCATACCTGGATAAATCCCACTTGGTCATATATAATTCTTTTTATACACTATTGGGTTTAATTTGCTAATATTGTATTAATCATTTTTACATCTATGTTTATGAGAGATATTGGCCTGTAGTTTTTATTCTTGCACTGTCTGGTCTGGATTTGGTATTACAATAATGCTGGCCTCATATAATGAGTTAGGAAGTATTTTCTCTGCTTCTGTTCTCTGAAAGATATTGTAGAGAACTGGTATAATTTCTTCCTTAAATATTTGTAGAATTCAACAGAAAACCCATCTGCACCTGGTGCTTTCTGTTTTGAAAGGTTATTAATTATTGATTCAATTTATTTAGATGGTCTATTTCTTTTTGTGTGAGTGTTGACAGATAGTGCCCTTCCAGGAGCTGATCCATTTGCTCAAATTTGTGAGCACAGAATTGTTCATAGGATTCCTTTATGATCCTTTCTGTGTCCATGGGATCTATAGCGATGTCCTCACTTTCTATGGTGTGAGCCAAGATTATTGATTTTAGATCTTTCTTCTTTTGTTTTCCTTTTTTTGAATTTTATTTATTTTTTTATACAGCAGGTTCTTAACAGTCATCTACTTTATACACATCAGTGTATACATGTCAATCCCAATCACGCCACCACCCCTACCCCACCCCCACAGTGTCCATACGTTTGTTCTCTACATCTGTGTCTCAACTTCTGCCCTGCAAACCAGTTCATCTGTACCATTTTTCTAGATTCTACATATATGTGTTAATATACGATATTTGTTTTTCTCTTTCTGACTTACCTCACTCTGTATGACAGTCTCTAGATCCATCCACGTCTCTACAAATGACCCAATTTCATTCCTTTTTATGGCTGAGTAATATTCCATTGTATATATGTACCACAACTTCTTTATCCAGTGGTCTGTTAATGGGCGATTAGGTTGATTCCATGACCTGGCTATTGTAAATAGTGCTGCAATGAACATTCGGGTGCATGTGTCTTCTTGAATTATGGTTTTCTCTGAGTATATGCCCAATAGTGAGATTGCTGGGTCCTATGGTAATTCTATTTTTAGTTTTATAAGAGCTATTGTAAATAGTGCTGCAATGAACATTCGGGTGCATGTGTCTTCTTGAATTATGGTTTTCTCTGAGTATATGCCCAATAGTGAGATTGCTGGGTCCTATGGTAATTCTATTTTTAGTTTTATAAGGAACCTCCATACTGTTCTCCATAGTGGCTGTATCAATTTACATTCCCACCAACAG
>NW_020173654.1:1883410-1934717 GCF_003031525.2 Neophocaena asiaeorientalis asiaeorientalis
CAAATATTTTCTCCCATTCTGAGGGTTCTCTTTTTGTCTTGTTTATGGTTTCCTTTGCTGTGCAAAAGCATTTAAGTTTCATTAGGTCCCATTTGTTTATTTTTGGTTTTATTTCCATTACTCTAGGAGGTGGATCAAAAAAGATCTTGCTTTGATTTATGTCAGAGAGTGTTCTTCCTATGTTTTCCTCTAAGAGTTTTATAGTGCCCAGTCTTACATTTAGGTCTCAAATTCATTTTCAGTTTATTTTCGTGTATAGTGTTAGGGAGTGTTCTAATTTCATTCTTTTACATGTAGCTGTCCAGTTTTCCAGCAAACTTATTTAAGAGACTGTCTATTGATTTCTTATCTCATACCATTGAGGTCAGTAAAGATACTTGATATGATTTCAGTTTTCTTAAATTTACTGAGGCTTGATTTATGACACAAGATGTGATCTATCTTGGAGAATGTTTTGTTTGCACTTGAGAAGAAAGTGTAATCTGCTGTTTGGGGAAGGAATATCATATAATTATCAATTAAACCTACCTGGTTTATTGTGTCATTTAAAGCTTCTGTTTCCTTATTTATTTCCTGTTTGGATGATCTTTCCATAGGTGTCAGTGAGGTGTTGAAGTCCCGCACTATTATTGTGTTACTGTCGATTTCCTCTTTTATAGCTGTTAGCAGTTGCCTTATGAATTGAGCTGCTCCTGTGTTAGGTGCATATATATTTATAATTGTTAAATCTTCTTCTTATATTGATCCCTTGATCATTGTGCAGTGTCCTTCCATGTCTCTTGTAACATTCTTTATTTTAAAGTCTATTTTATCTGATATGAGTATTGCTACTCCAGCTTTCTTTTGATTTCTGTTTGCATGGAATATCTTTTTCCATCCCCTCACTTTCAGTCTGTTTGTGTCCCTATGTCTGAAGTGGGTCTCTTGTAGGCAGCATATATATGGGTCTTGTTTTTGTATCCATTCAGCAAGCCTTTGACTTTTGGTTGTTGCATATAATATATTCATGTTTAAGGTAATTATCGATATGTATGTTCCTATGACCAGTTTCTTAATTGTTTTGGGTTTGTTTTTGTAGGTCCTTTTCTTCTCTTGTGTTTCCCACTTACGGAAGTTCCTTTAGCATTTGTTGTAGAGCTGGTTTGGTGGTGCTGAATTCTCTTATCTTTTGTTTGTCTGTAAAGCTTTTGATTTCTCCATCAAATCTGAATCAGATCCTTGCTGGGTAAGTACTCTTGGTTGTAGGTTCTTCCCTTTCATCACTTTAAGGATATCATGCCACTCCCTTCTGGCTTGTAGAGTTTCTGCTGAGAAATGAGCTGTTAACCTTATGGGAGTTCCCTTGTATGTTGTCATTTTTCTCTTGCTGCTTTCCATACCTTTTTTTGTCTTTAATTTTTGCCAATTTGATTACTTTTGCCAATTAATTGCCAATTATTTGATGAGTCTCAGTGTGTTTCTCCTTGGGTTTATCCTGTATGGGGCTCTCTGTGCTTCCTGGACTTGGGTGGCTATTTACTTTCCCATGTTAGGGAAGTTTTCGACTATAATCTCTTCAAATATTTTTTCAGGTCCTTTCTCTCTCTCTTCTCCTTCTGGGACCTCTATAATGCGAATGTTGTTGCATTTAATGCTGTCCCACAGGTCTCTTAGGCTGTCTTCATTTCTTTTCATTCTTTTTGCTTTATTCTGTTCTGCAGCAGTGAATTCCACCATTCTGTCTTCCAGGTCACTTATCCGTTCTTCTGCCTCAGTTATTCTGCTATTGATTCCTTCTAATGTAGTTTTCATTTCAGTTATTGTATTGTTCATCTCTCTCTGTTTGTTCTTTAATTCTTCTAGGTCTTTGTTAAACATTTCTTGCATCATCTCAATATTTGCCTCCATTGTTTTTCTGAGGCCATGGATCATCTTCACTCTCATTATTCTGAATTCTTTTTCTGGAAGGTTGCCTATCTCCACTTCACTTAGTTGTTTTTCTGGGGTTTTATCTTGTTCCTTCATCTGGTACATAGCCCTCTGTCTTTTCATCTTGTCTATCTTTCTGTGAATGTGGTTTTTGTTCCACAGGCTGCAGGATTGTAGTTCTTCTTGCTTCTGCTGTCTGCCCTCTGGTAGATGAAGCTCTCTGAGAGGTTTGTGGAAGTTTCCTGATGGGAGGGACTAGTAGTGGGTAGAGCTGGCTGTTCCTCTGGGGGTCAGAGCTCAGTAAAACTTTAATCTGCTTATATCTTGATGGGTGGGGCTGGTTTCCCTCCCTGTTGACTGTTTGGCCTGAGGCAACCCTACACTGGAGTCTACCCAGGCTCTTTGTTGGGGCCAATGGCAGACTCTTGGACGACTCACGCCAAGGAGTATTTCCCAGAACTTCTGCTGCCAGTGTCCTTGTCCTCACATTGAGACACAGCCACCCACTGCCTCTGTGGGAGACCCTCCAACACTAGCAGGTAGGTCTCGTTCAGTCTCCTATGGGGTCACCTGTTTGGATGATCTTTCCATAGGTGTCAGTGAGGTGTTGAAGTCCCGCACTATTATTGTGTTACTGTCGATTTCCTCTTTTATAGCTGTTAGCAGTTGCCTTATGAATTGAGACTTCTGCTGCCAGTGTCCTTGTCCTCACATTGAGACACAGCCACCCACTGCCTCTGTGGGAGACCCTCCAACACTAGCAGGTAGGTCTCGTTCAGTCTCCTATGGGGTCACTGCTCCTTCCCCTGGTTCCCGATGAACACATTACTTTGTGCCCTCCAAGAGTGGAGTCTCTGTTTTCCCCAGTCCTGTCGAAGTCCTGCAATCAAATCCCACTAGCCTTCAAAGTCTGATTCTCTAGGAATTCCTCCTCTTGCTGCTGGACCCCCAGGTTCGGAAGCCTGACATGGCGCTCAGAACCTTCACTCCAGTGGGTGGACTTCTGTGGTATAAGTGTTCTTCAGTTCCTGAGTTACCCACTCAGCAGTTATGCAATTTGATTTTATTGTGATTGCACCCCTCCTACCATCTCATTATGGCTTCTCCTTTGTCTTTGGATGTGAGGTATATTTTTTGGTGAGTTCCAGTGTCCTTCTGTCGACAATTGTTCAGCAATTAGTTGTGGTTCCAGTGTTCTCACAAGAGATAGAGCACGTCCTTCTACTCCGCCATCTTGAACCAAACTCCTCTCGTCTTTTCTAATACACACATTGAATGCTATAAATTTCCTATAAACACTGTTTTTTCTGTGTCCCACAAATTTTGATGCTGTCATTTCATTTTCATTTAGTTCAAAATGTTTTATTTCTCCTGAGATTTCTTCTTTGACCCATGTATTATTTAGAAGTGTGTTTTTTCACCTCCAACTATTTTGAGCTTTTCCAGTTAACATTATTCACTTCTAGTTTAATTCCCTTTTGGTCTGAGAGCAGACATTCTAAGATTTCCATTTTTTAAAATTTGTCTAGTTATGTTTTATGACCCACAATGTGGTCTATCTCAGTGAGTGTTTCACGTGAGCTTGAGAAGAATGTGTATTCTTCTGATGTTGCATGAAATAATCTATAAACTATGTCCAGTGAGTTATGGTGTTGTTGAGTTCAACTATGTCTTTACTGATTTTCTACTTGCTGAATCTGTCCCTTTCCAATAGAGGGGTGTTGGCATCCAACTATAATAGTGGATTTATCTATTATTTCTCTTGCAGTTCTATCAACTTTTGCCTCACATAGTTTGATGCTCTGTTGTTAAGTATATACACATTAAGGGTCATTATGTCTTCTTAGAGAATTAACCCCTTCATCCTTATGTAATGACCTTCTTTGTCCCTGATAACTTTCCTTACTTTGAAATCTGCCCTGTCTGATATTAATATCGTTACTCCTGCTTTCTTTTGGTTAGCATTAGCATGGTATATTTTTTCCATCCATCCATTAACTCTTTTAATCTATGTATGTCTTTATATTTAAAATCGGTTTTCTATAGACAACATACTGTTGGATTTTGCTTTTTGATCCACTATGACAATCTCTGTCTTTTAATTGGTGCATTTAGACCAATGTTCAAAATGTTCAAAAGATTTGGATTAATATCTACCACACCTATTACTGTTTTCTATGAGTTGACCTTGTTGTGTGTTCCTGTTTTTGTCTTCCATTCTTTTCCTGCCTTTTATGGTTTAGTCGAACATTTTTTTATTACATTTTCCTATAATTTTTTAGCTTACAGTTTACTTCTTTTGTTAGTTTTTTAAATGGTTGCCCTAGAGTTTATCATATACATTTACAGCTTATCAATAACACTATACCACTTTACAGGTTGTATCTTATAATTTTAAAAGATCCTAATTTTTCCCTCCTTCCCTGTATATATAAGCATGCATAATTGAAACACTGTTGCTATTAGTATTTAGCTATCTATTAGAACAACTTAAAATAGAAAAACAGAAGTGTTTATTTTTGCTTAAATCTTCTCAGTGATCTTTCTTTCTTTATGTAGATCTGAGTTTCTGATCCATATTATTTTCCTCTCTCTGAAGAACTTTTAATATTAAGTGCAAGACAGGTCTACTGGCAACAAATTTCCTAGTATTTATTAAACCAGGATTCTTCCTGTATCCTGTAAGTTTTATGGGATTAAATATATGGATAAAGCATGCCTGCATGGTTATAATTTATCACTTCCATACCCATCATTTTTTGAGAGCTGTACCCACCTAATGAATCTAGAATGTGATATGTGGGATTTGGAGACCAGGTAGTAATATGTTTTTGCGGGAGAAAAATGGCTACTCTGCTTTTTCATTTGCTGTAGACTTTGAATTTTTGGATAAACTGCAGACAGAAATAGAGAGACAAAGTAAATTTCTACCTACTTGATGTTGGTGTAGCATTGCTGACCTACCAATTTCACTTTCATTCTACTGGCATTGGGGTTAATGGAAATTTCCCTAGATACCATTTGAAACAGGAAGCCTGTCTTCAGTTCTCAGCAAACAATCTCTTTGGCAGTGGCTTCTTGACCTTAAGTCTGTTTATCTTATTACAAGACAAATTTGTGCTGCCCCTTTGAAATCATCTTCTAATAAAGAAACTAAGCACTACAACCAGCTCACAATGGTAGAAACACAAATCAGTTTCATTTAACAGCAGTGTTGTTGAAATTGGTAAATTCCCGGGGAGAAAGGAATCTTTTGTCCCCTTCAAGATTCTTTTTCTTATTTTGATTAATACCTTACCTAAATATCCAGAATAAGGGCAGAAGCGAGGACATCCAAGAAGGGTTGTTTAAATGCCAGTAGATAAGGAACTTCTATTAATTATGTTTAGGTTACCATTCTGCCATTTTCAGGACTCAATGCAAGCAGAATTGACTGAAATGGTCCTCTAAGTCCAGTCCAAATATCTCAAATGATGAAGGATCTTGTAGGGATATGGATAAGGTGATGCTAATCTAAGGATGGATTCTGTGAACATGACTCCAAAGAGCTGATCAGGGAATTAAAAACTACCCAGCTATCAAGCAGAAGGGTGCTGACAACTGGTGGTTGCAGAACTTCAGAAAGGCAGGTTATTATCAACATGGATGAGGGGTTTCACTAAGCACAGGGAACTGGGTAACCAAAGTGGAGACTGGGAACTGAGACCAGAGCATCAGAACGAGAAGGGCTCCAGCACAATCCTGATTCCAAGATCTCCCAAAGAGTAATTAATCTGGGATCAAGATCATCCTAGACTGAAGGTTTAGCCTCTATTTTATTTAGAGTTTTTTTTTTTACATCGTTATTGGAGTATAATTGCTTTACAGTGGTGTGTTAGTTTCTGCTTTATAACAAAGTGAATTAGTTATACATATACGTATGTTCCCATATTTCTTCCCTCTTGGGAATTTAGAGGAATATGGATGTCAGTAGACAGAAGATTAATGAGCACCCTCATCTTTTAACTTTTAATCACCTTTACTGAGTGACTACAAAATACACCTTCAAATTCTTGCATTGAAGTTCTATCTAGTACTTAATTTCTAATACATTGCTTTTTTTTGATACAGTAAATTTTGTTTTGCTTTCTAAAGTCCCCTCATACTTGCAGACTCTTTCATTTTAGTTTTGTAGCCAGACTTTTAAATTTCTTTAGTCAAAGGTTTTGGCAGCTATAAATGCAAGAACAGCTCAGAGAAACCTGTCTTCCATAAAGGCCTAAGAAAAATAAAGAGAATATGATAGGAGACCTGGGGCGGTAGGGGGCAGAGCGAGTGTCTTTACAGCAGAGATGCAAGTTTCTGCCAAATAGCGAAAAGAGAGGGCTTTCAACCTCTGTATCTGAGTCTAGAGCACTACGCCAAGGCAGTGCCTGTGAGGTATCCAACCTCAGAGAGACGCTGTTCTCCACTGGAATCCAGGAGCTGTTCTCTAACTAGTAGAACTCATGAACTCTGTTGTCAAAATGGTTTCACACTAACAGATTTATCTCCTTCTTTACCTCTGTTCAGCATTCATATTCCCAGGGGAAGTCTGGTTGATTCAGTAGAGACCACACTCTTATCAATGGCTGAGACTGGAAGGAGGGTGTAATGGTAGACATTTCCACTAATGCTCACTGCATCTCCATGCCTAGCTCATCACTTGACATATAGCTAGTGCTCAAAAAATGATTGTTGAATTTAAATATTCTAAACGACCAATTTCTTTTGATTGAAGTCACATGTTGGTAAACAGTTAAACTGTTCTTAAGACCCCATATGTCTGTTCTTTCAAATTCTTTTCAAATTCTTCTATACATCTGTTTTTGTTAGAAACCTATGTTTGAACAATTATTATTTCTATTTCTTCTATAGTCTCTAAGGTCAGCTAGTTATGTTTTCCTCTGAAATGTCTTCTTCCCGCTCTTGGCCATGTTTGAGTGTACTTGTCAGTCCTTCATGTTGTGTACTGCTTAGGAATTCCTGTCTCACCAGAAACAGTACCTGAATGAAACTATCTGAGCTTGACCACAAATCAATTCCTTTCCTCTTATTCTTGCTAACTTAAATATCAATCCATGTCAAAACAATATCCAGGACTCATTCATTAATATGTAATTGTTATTTTATATGACTTTAAGCATAGAAACATCCTCTTGGTTCACTAACTCATCCCTTTGTCAGTCATGTGGCCAGATGTCAAATAAACTAACTCTATGACAGTGTATCTGCTCTTTTTTTTTTTTTAACACTTTGAAGACCAATCCAGTTCAACTAAATCATTAGCCTATTGCATGTCATCTAGATCATTATCCAACTAAAAAGTATTTTGGGGAGCAGTATGTATTCTAAAGTAGCAGTGATTGGAAGCACTATGTTATATGCTGAAAAATTTTACATGAGTGGTTGGCTGTTAAACAAAAAGCTGGAACATGGGCAGAGTACAAATACAGCAAACCTATATATAAGATTCAGGCTTGATGAGCTACTGACTTCCAGACACTAATAAATTATTTTCTAAATCCAACTCCCTAATGAAAAGAAAGAGAGCTCCTTGGATAAATGGCTGATTTGGAGACTAGAACAGAGAATATACCAAAATACAAGATGAGCCTGGACTGCCTTGTGATACCAAAAAGAAAGGAATACTTACTTAATTAATTAATAAGATAAAAGAAGGATGGGGCATGTCAAAGTGACACAGTTGACAATCTCCCAATGGCCAAACCTGGAACAATTTGAGCACTGAAAGAAATAACAATAATATCAGATTATAACACAAAGAATAAGTACTCATGAGCCTCTAATAATAAGATAAAAGAGTAAATGAATAACTAACTAAATAAATGAAAAGAGACAACTCTTATGAAAAATTCCAATTAATAAATACAGAAGGAATGCAGTAAATAGAAAACCCACCATTAGAAAATCACAGAATAATTTCTGCATGCAAGAACTCCCCTTATCTGACTAAAGATGGATCCTCCAAAAGGAACTCAAATGTCATAAATCCCTTCCCAGGAGTTTCACCAACCAGGGAAGTTTGATTCATCGCAAACTAGGAGGCTAAAAGTTGATACCACATCCAGACAAATTTGTCACAAACTATCATACCTCCCATCTATTCTTCTAAGGGCCCTTTCATCTTTCCTAAAAATCATTTACTCTCTCTTAAGTTGCCTACACCCCTCCTCATCTCCCCTATTAAGATGGTATATAAGCTCTCAAATTTTATTTATTTGGGTATTCATATTTTTCCTGTGTGCCTCTCCTTATATAATATTGCAAAGTAATAAATTTTAATACCTTTTCTTTGTTAATCTTCCTGTTGTCAATTTATCTCATAGACACAGCTATCAAACCTAGGAAAGGAAAGGGAAAATCTTTCCTCTCCTACACTACACACCCCTATTAAAAGACAAAGATTTTCAGAATGGCTCTTAATAAGACCCAATCTGAGCTGTTTACAAGAAATACACCATAAATGTAAGGACACAGATAGCTTCAAGTAAAGTATGGAAAAGGAAGTACCGTGAAAACATTAACCAAATACTGATGTGGGTATAATAATTTCAAACAAAATAGATTTTAAGACAAAAAGTATTAAAGAAAGCGAAATTTCATAATGGTTAAAGGGTCAACTCAACAGGAAGAAATAACAATCCTGAATTTGTAAGTACCTAATAACATGGCTTCAAAATACTCGGTATCAAAAGCTGAGGGACCCAAGAGGAGAAATTGACAAATTCTTAATCAGAGTTGGAGGTTTCAACACACCTCTGTCAGTAAGTAATAGAACAATCAAATAAAAATCAATAAGGTTATAATGAATTTAAACGTTACTTACCAACCCCATCTAATACGGGTTTAGAACACTACACCCAACATTCTTTTAAACAAACTTAAGTGTACACGGAACATTTACAAAAGAAAAGGAAGAGAAGGAGGAGGCGAAAAAAGAAAGGAAGAGGGAAGGAAGGAAGGGAGGGAAAAGAAAAAAAAGAAAGAGCACAGAAGTGATATTATTAAAAATATTAACTTTATCACTGACAAAACTAGATTGTAGAACATAGCTTGACCTGTGGTCAAAATCAAGCTTCTAAATAATTTGTCCCCACAGAGTACATGGGCAACAGTGTGCTGTCTCCTTTAAGAAAAAGAGCTGCCTCAGCAAGCTTATGGTGGGAAGTAGTAAAGAACATTGGATACTGTAGACAGGCTGCTCCAACGTGAAAAAAGAAGAGTCTATGCCATGTATGTGCAGACCAAACCCTTTTCCTAATTTCAAATTGTTCAGTGAAGTATGGACTCTACTTCCTAAAGCCTACAAACAGAAGTTCCTATTTTAGGGTAACACATAAAAACTCATGGAAAACAAGAAGATGTTTACTAATAACTACAAGGAAGAGCTGACAACATCTCACTTCAAGCATCAGCATTTTTCAGCTCCTCCACAATTTAAAGAGGTAATCATTAGAGCTAAGAGAGGTTCTGTTAAAACCTTGCAATGCTGTAGTATGTTTGCTGGGTTAAGAAGCACAAACACCAAAACTCCCTTAAGCCGTAAATCTAAAAGAGGATTCCACCAACTCAGGAGCAGAGCAAACAGGTCGAGTGTAATCTACAAATTTTTCTTGATACCTCAACAGAAAACTTTGAGCCTGTTAAAAATCTTTCCCCTCTCAAAGGAATTTAAGTATTTATATTCAAAATAAACTATAAAAAGGAGGCATAGAGCAGATTTATGAAAATGTCTTCACATAAAATAAGAAATTTAAAGAAATGTTAGCTTTCTCTCCTTCAATAAGATACAAAAGACATGTTGTCCATGAGACAGGAGCAGAGAAACATGTCTAGGAATAAAACATCTATTAAAACGGGTACAAATAGCAGTTAAACTTACATTCTAGGCATAAGGTACTTTTAGAGTGATTTATGAACTCAATTCTCTCAACAGCTGCATGAAATAGATACTACTCCTCCTAGTTTTGCAGATGTAGAAAGTGAAGAACAGACGATTTAGGTAACTTGTCCAAGACTATACAAAAGTGAGTTCACAGAACTAGGATTCAATCCCAGAGATTCTGGCTCCAGAAGCCAAACACCTAACACCAGAGCACTTGGATATGGTTCCCAATTTGGTTACTGTGAATAGTGCTGCTATGAACGCTCGTGTCCAAGAATCTGCCTGTGTCCATTTTGCAGTTCTTTTGGGTACATACTTAGGAGTGGAATTGTTGGGTCACATGGGAATTCCGTGTTTAACTTTCTGAGGAACTGCTCTTTTCCTTTCTTTAAGAGCCACCCTTTTCCATTCCTTCCTCCTCAGGGACTAATCCAATGATCCCAGTAGAAAATATAGAAGATTTTGGATTTCCAAGAAACTAAAACGTCCAAAGCAAAATTAAAACCCCCTTTAGAGTTAGATTAGAACTGAAACTCCATAAAATTAAGGAAGTACTAATACTCTCTCACTTTTGTTCAGTGTTTACTAAATGCCAAACATTGCTCTACTTACTTTCACTTATTTAGGTATGTAATCTTCACAATAGTACTACAAGGTACGTATTACTATTATCCATTTCACAGTTAAGGAATCAAAGCAACACAGAAGATAAATAATTTGCCAAAGAATACACAGCTAGTAAATGGGAAGATGTGTATCAAAGCAGGTTTATATCCCAGGTCTAAGTATCAATATATACCCACCATGTTTTATGATTCAAGTAAAATGTAAATATTATTGAATTTCTGGAATTTGGCAGGTGAGAATTCCTCTTATTATTATAAATTGGGTTTACTTAATTTCCTCAAAGTATTATTTCGAAGTTGAATTATAATCTTATCTATTAATAATTTTTACATGCTTTTGACCTATAAGTCACAGTCTCAAGAAAATGTATTCTTCTGTTCTGTTATAGAACAGAAGAATATATTTACAAATTAAATATTCTTTAAAATCAAACTATTCTATGTTTTCCTAAGTGGAGGGAAGGTTCATGGTTGTAACACTAATTTCCACTCTTACTGAATTCAAGCTAAACAAGGTAGAGATGATCACTCATTGTTTTTAGTATGAGAAATATTGTTTTCTGACTTTTCTAAGAATTTTTACTTGCTTTTTAGGAAAATAAATTATTGAATGAATAATTGATGACCAAACTTCTTGCGATTTAGAATCCATTTTTCAGTAGACAAAAGTTTCAGTGAGTATATTGTTAAAGGTATTTTCCATCCAAATCACTCTCAGACCCACAAGGATATGCTCAGCTTTTTTGGGGGGGGATGTTGGGGAGAGAGGGGGTATTTCATTATTTTCTTTTTTATTTTGAGACTTTGATTATTGAGAAATCCCAACAAATTCCCCATTTGTAGAAAAGTAGATAAGTTAGATGGAGATTCTCTTAGATGGAAATTGTTTGGATATGAAAAATTGCTGACGTTTATCACGGAATAATCATCCCCAGAAACATGGATCCAAGAATACCATCTAGTGTTTTCCAGGCAAAGCCATTTTTGAGAACAAGCCCAACTGTTCTTACCTAAAGACAGCTTCCTGAAGAATTTGTGTTTAATCTCACATTGTTTATTGTTTCAGAAAATGATCTGCATTTTTATCAAAGTAGAGTTAAGAAATGAGCATTCATTCAATGCCTGCTTGTGAATAAAAAGTATCTATTTCAAAACGAAACAAAGATTTGCAGAAAGCAGAACTAAACGAAAACAATGTAGTTTGACTCAGAATGTCTAGATTTGTTCCTGTTTAGCTTTATTTCTGTCGGACAGAATATTTGAATGAATCTCAAATATTGTATAGGTCTCTGGGAAACAAAGGATGCATTTGATCACAGAAATCGTATGTTGTTTTATTCTTAATTTAATCTTTTGTTAAGAATTTTATCCCCCTTTTCAGGAAGGGGATGAGATTTTACTTACAATTAACTGCCATAATATTCTGAAATAATCTTATAGCTTCTCTCTGAATAATTGATTATTCACATGAAGAATTCTTCCAACCCACATCCCACTGTTTGCTGCTGAAGAGTACTGTGGTCACGTGGAGACATGAAATTATCTCCTTTAATGGCTATAGGAATGACAGCATAGCTCACAACTGAAGGGAGTTGTGTCAAATCCTCCCTCAAACATCATGTAAATTTTCAATTATTAATAAATGTTATACATTCTTCACATTCTTTTTGACATTTAATTTATGTCAAAAAATCTTTGGAAATCTTGAACAGAAATTTTGTGTTTGTTTGCTTCATGCGCTGGGTTTCATTTCCACTAAAGTTCCATTAACAGGAGGCAAACTGCTGAATGGCTTTGGAAGTAGCTTTGTGAAAGCTAACTTTTCAACTGAGAGAAATCTCCCTGGGGATATCACAAAGACACAGAAACTTTAATAGCATTTTGTTTTTCTCAGCACATCTCCAGATTTTTAACGTGTCTGAATTTAATGCACTAGAAACAAGCATATGCTGTCTTAACTAAAATCTCTTGTATCTAAAAAAAATCTACCACAAAAATACTAGCTATTGATATGTTTATAATATAAGGAGAAAAAAACCAAAATAATAAACAAGACACAATCACAGCACAATCTGCAAAAGCCGAAGGCTATTGCTCCTTTACGGGAAATCACATCTAATGGATATTTCTGAGCATGTATTTTTTTTCATCTTCGTTTGCCTCTGCAGATCAAATTCTACCATCATACAGGGTGCATTCAAATGAAATATAATATTTCTGAATTTATCTTTACCAGCTAATGCTTTATCCAAATGCTGTAAGATAAATGTTACAATCCATTTGTAAAAATGGATCACTCAGGGAAAAGTTACTTTAAATCATCTCATAATCTAAAATTTCAGTAAAAATAATTATGAATGGTCAGTAAAAATAACTCTTCCTGGAAATGATGTTAAGACTTTTTGTCTACCCAGTCAACTCACTATATCAATGTATATAAATTATACATTCTCTGAAAGTTCCTATAATACAGGTTTCAAAAGGGTTAAATTTCAAGTTTTCTTTTCATTGCTGCTAGACTTTAAGTGAATTACCAAAATGGGGTATTATTTGGGCACCGATATAAATCAGCACACATAAATAAAATATTTAATTTGTTATGCCATTTAATATTAGAGAAATCAAATTTAGCCTTTGAGGAAAAACACTTGCTATTATTTTTAATTCATCCCTTTTCTTGCTGCAGAAATTTACTTAAAGTTTCTGCTTTCAGACATATATTAATTGAATTCCAGCTACACAGTGTGTACTAAGTCAGATACTTTTAAATGACAGAAAACGTGACAATATAAAAATATTCCCCTTCTCAAGTAACTCACAATCTTTTGAGGGTGACTATATAGCCACATACAACATAAGACAGATTTGACGTACTATATTATAAGAGCCACATAAACTTTTGATGCAAGATACCAGACTGGGCAAATATGAGCTCCTGTCCTTCTCAATTTTCACTTTAAATAAAAACAGTGGTATATTCATACAATGGAATACTACACAGAAGTAAAAACGAAAACTATTGATATATACAACAGCACAGGTGAGTCTTACAGGCATTGTGTTGATTAAAAGGAGCCAGTTACAAAAAGTTATGTAACTTATGATTCCATTTATACAAAGTTCAAGAAGAGATGAAACTGGTCTATAGCGGTAGAAGTCAGAAATGTGGCTAGAACACTTCAAATGTGGAAAGGTATTTTAATTAATTTAAATTTCATTAGCCACATGGGACTAGCAGCTACTGTATTGAACAGTACAGGGAGATAAGATAAATCTGAGGATATCTAGAATATACAGAGAAAAGATAAAAATATAAAATATATGAGAGAAACAAGACTCATGAAGGATGTAGTCAGTATTTTCAGCATTTATCTAATGGGAGTTAGATAAAGTAAAAGGGAATGAATGAATAAAAGGAAGCAAAGAATAAAATTAACCAGAGTAGACAAAAAGACACTGGTCATCAGACAAAAAGGGTCCAACACTTTAATAAAAGTGAATAATAAAAATGGGTTCATATCCTTATCTGTTTCTTGTTTTGTTTTTTAATTTTCAGAGTGCCAACACTACACAAAAGTGGCTAAAGCTACCAAAAAGAGACATCAGATTAACTACAATGGAATGAAAATAAGACCACTATCATACTTCTCTGCTGTAACACTTGCTCTCAGACTACAAAGCAGCAATGAATTTAAAACAGCTGAGGGAAAATAAAGAACCAAGCAAAAACCTGACTTTGAGTTCCAAATTCTATATACCCAGACACATTATAAATCAATGATGGGGCACAATAAAGAAATTTACAGACAAAAAAAATTCAAAGTTTACCTCCCATGAAGTCCTTTTGAAACAATAGTTCAAGATATATTTCAACAAACTTTTCAAGCAATTCGAAAGAAAGGGTAAGCAGCTAGTCTGCAAACTATCTCATTATCATATCTGGAGGACACTCTTGAGAGTGAAAGAAGGCAGGCGATCTGGTCCAACTGCATTGTAGACATGTAAATAAGAGACTTTTCTGTTAAACAAGCTAATAGTTATTATTAGGAGGAGCATCCTTAACTCAGGAATGCTTTGAGTGAGAGGTTCCTATTTAAAATTGCTTATGAACATAGAATCCATGGATTTACAAGGCATGGCTACCTCAAAAATATGAACATATATTCATAGGCAAAGAATGCATTTCTGTTGACTTATCTTTAATTTCACTGGCTTTTTCCTGAGCTGTGTCAAGTTTACTGGTGAGCCTGTCAGGGGCAGTTTTCATATCTGTTATCAAAGCTTCATTTCTAGCATTTTCATGTGTCTCTTCCTTATTGTTTGTATTTATCTGCTAAAATATCCTATATGTCTTTTCATTAGAACCTTTAACATTAACCAGTTATTTTCAATTCCCTGTCCAATAATTCCAACATCCGGGGTATCTCTGAGTCTTCCTAGAATTAACTTTGTCTCTTGACAGTGAGGGTTTTTTCCCCTTGATTTTGTGTGTGTGTGTGTGTGTGTGTGTGTGTGTTCTACTTTTTTACTGATTTCCAGATACAGTGTGCAGAATGGTGGAGATGGGTGTAAGCAGTATTTATGCCTGGGGATGAGGACATATTTTCTTCTGTTAGACCATTATTGTGGGAGGTTGAGTAAATCTACTCAGGAATTGAGCTCAGTTTGGATTTTGTTATTGCAATGGTTCACTACTCTCTTTAAATTTCTGTTTGTTCTTAGGTTGGGAGTGGCTTGCTGGTGGGTTTTCCTCAACGTTTCTGCTCCACTCTAAGTTTTAGGGCTTTCCTGTGCACCTGCCCCTTAAAGAGGATATCTCGACACTTCTCCCCCACGAACAGTCTGCTGTTTCTGTGTCTTGGAGCGTGAGGTATTGTGGTTGTGAGCTGGGGACGGGGTTCTCTATTGTCCTGATTCAGCATCAGTTTAAGTGGCCCTTGTGTTCTGAATCTTAAAGTTTATGTTTTCTCAGTGACCTTGCCCCGAACTCAGTGACAGGAAAACTAATGGGCTAGGCTCTTCTGAGAACAGTTTTCTGCCCCTACCCTATAGATACAAAGTTTTTTGTTTGTTTTTAATTCTACCCTTCTCCCACCTGCCATGGAGACATCTCCTTGTACTGGGGCAACTGCTATTACCCCTAATATCTTATGACACTTTTTCTTAGGTGAGAGGAGACCAGGAGAGGCTTTATGCCTTTCCCACAGTGGTGGCTGCACCTCTTCTCCAGGGCTCTGCCTTACCAATGACTAAACTATCTACTACCTTCCCTGCCAGCAATGGTTTTTTTATCAGTACACAGTGAGAAGGTCTGTGGAGAAAAGCCAACAAGGGAGTGTCTGTGGCTTCCAGGGCCTCGACTCCTACTACTCATCCTTTGGAAATTCATTAAAAAATCATAGCTGAATTCTTCTTTCCCACTTGGATGGTAGTCCTGTCTTCTGCCCGTGCTCTCACACAGGTGGATGAATGCTCATTTCCCACCTCTCCCCAGGGGCACCTGACTTTCCTCAGATTCCAAGCTACTTGGTTTTCCTGCAACATCAGTCCTCTATTGGGTCAGAGAAAAGTTATGATTTTTTTAGACTCATATGGCTTTTTCTTGCCATAGGCTACAGGTGTACTCTTTTAAATTTTTACATCTTAGGAGAATTCTGGTCCTGGAATTTTTTTAGGGTGCACCATCCTCTTTAATTCTACGTCTAAGTTTCCTGATATGTCCATACAAGAAACTATACAGGTGTGTTCTTTACTATTCAGTCATTCAGGGCCCATGCCTGACCATACAGCGGAGCCTTTGATCAAAGCACAACAGTCTATGAATATCCCAACACTCCCTTGAGCCTAACCCTCCATTGCTAAATAGATGCACCGCTACCCTTGTGCAAATTTGCACTTACCTCACTCATCAACGTTTTACAAAACAGCAATGTGCCCTTCAGTCTGAATCCTCAGTCTAGAAACTCCTTTCAATGGACCAGGAAAACAACTTTTCCCCAGCTAGAAGAGAGAATCGTAAGATTCAGACCACATACTGTGCTTGTAGGGCTTTATTTTTGGTTCTACATTCAGTGAAACAACTGCTAACATAAGCTTCCTAGTCTTTCTGAACCCCAGCCCCCCTTAGCATTCTTCTAATGTATACCATTTCCACTTTGTGCTCGAGCTTTGCTGTGCTGTACTCTCCCTATTTGAATGTCTCTTTGATATTGCTCACGGCATTATCTGTACTTGTATTCTCAAACTCTTCTGACGATCCTACCCTAGGAATGATTTCAGCCAGTACGCAGGAGCAATCTCACTCTCCTCTCCTAAATGGTATATAACGTACAACTCAGTTTTTGAGCCATACCATAAGAGAAGTTCACTGAATAGCATTACTCAATGCTGAAAATCCCTTCAATCTGCATATGCACTAGTTATAGACACTTCAAATATTATCTGAGAAGACAGATCATAAGTACCTAGTAAAAATGTCTGTTCCGGGCTTCCCTGGTGGCGCAGTGTTTGAGAGTCCGCCTGCCAATGCAGGAGACACGGGTTCGTGCCCCGGTCTGGGAGGATCCCACATGTCGCGGAGTGGCTGGGCCTGTGGGCTGTGGCTGCTGAGCTTGCGCGTCCGGAGCCTGTGCTCCGCAACGGGAGAGGCCACAACAGTGAGAGGCCCACAAAAAAAAAAAAAAAAAAAAAAAAATGTCTGTTCCACCACCCTCGATATATCTGTAGCACTTGTTTCTGCTAAAGCTGCACTCAAATTCAGATTTCTTCCTGGTGAATTTATAGATTGGGCCAATAGGATTGATGTATAAATATGATTCCACTAAAACCCAAATAGTCCGGCTAGTTTCTAAGCTTCTCGTCTGTTATCTGTGAATGGGAATGCTAATAATTTATTTCTCACAGTAGTAGGACTACCTCTGGTTGCTCCAGGTCATGTAATTCTTAGGAATTTCACAGGTTGGGCTGGACCTTAAGTCTTAGCTGGTTTATCAGCCAACCCCTGTTTTTCATCTGGGTGACTCTGATCTTTAATTCATTCCGATCTTCTTTCTGTAGATAGGTGATTATTATGAGATCATCGCACAGACTGATTTTTAACTCCAAGCCCCTCACAAGAATATGGAAATATGCTAGGAAATTTAAGAATTCTTGTCTCAGTGCAATGGATGAATACTGATTGACATTCCACGAGAGTATATATTGTGACTGGCTAGATTCCCAAATTGGAATGGCCATAATGGCATACCATCACCCTTGATCTGCACTTCCTTTATAGTCTTTACAATATCAGTTACAACTGAAGCGATCAAAAACACAACCTCACTTAATCCTTGGTACTCCAGGAACCATTTGTTTTATGCACTGGCCAGACAAGACTTTTTTAAAGGGGGTTAAGGGGGCTCAAAACTCCCATTTTGACCATTTCCTTAATCAGAACAACAATCTCTTGTTGCCTTCATGGGATTCTGTATTTACTCTATACCACCAAAGAGGTCTTCAGCCACATTTTCCAGCTGAAATTTTACCCCTAACCTTATTTCTTATGCCTTTTGGAGGCTTATCTCTCTCCCCGCCATAGGGATTCCTAGATAGTTATCTCCCATATGTAGTGACCCTAAGAAGCTTGTGCATCACCACTAGGCCACTTCATCCAAACCATTGCAAAATGCCTAAGACTCTTTATGTGACACTGCTTGGGATGTTTCAGTTTTAAGAACCTTTTTTTTTTAATTCTTAGAAATTCACTTTTTTTTTCTCTCTCTTTCTCTCAAAAACTCTTATTATCTAGATATTTGGACTTATTCTATTTTCCATATTTCTCAGCTGTTCTATCACATTTGTTTCATTCTAGAAAAATAAGTACATCTATACTATCTTACAATTGAATTCACTCTTCAGCTATATCCATTTCTTATTCAATCCATGTATTATTCTCTTATTTCAACTATTAACTTTTTCATACCTAGTATTTCTACTTGATTATTTTCTCATCACACCTTGTTCTTGTTCCATACTGAAATATCTTCCCCTGTTCCTGTTTGCACACTTATTACGTTTATTTCAAATTCTGACTCATTAATTGTAATAGTTTTGCTAATATGTTGACCAATTTATAGTTTTTAATTTTAAAATGTTATATTCCTGGAGTTTTTTTAAAGAAAGTATATCATTATTCTGGCTTTTATTCTTATTAAATTTGGCTTATCCCTGAAGGTTACCTGTTAATATGAATTGAGGAAGGGCAGCAGAAAGAGCCTTGATCAGTGCTCTGAGGTCTAGTGTAGACGAAGAGGTGAGTCGTTACCATAAGCCAGAATTAATCACTCTCATTTGGCTTCACCACACCAAGCAGCTTTTCAGGTCCATGCTCTACTTTCAAACACCAAAGAAAAGGTAGTCTCCCTAGATTGTCATTGATCAGCTCTGGAAGTTTGGAGAGAAACAGCTGAAAGAGATACATTCAAAGCTGGTCAGTTCTCATAAGTTTTCCAACTCTTCACCCTATCAGGTTTTGCCCTGCCTTGATTTTATCCCTGAGAACACTTCCAGCGGGGGTGTGGGCTGATCGACGTCGTGGCTTTCAGAGGTTTGGATGACCACTGTCTAATTCTGCAACAAGAAGGAAGGCAAGGTGGGGAGGGCCACAAGGACACTATTTAAACTGCCCTTTCCTGATTTATGCCTTAGCAGCTAAGCCAAAAGCCCTTTGCTGCAGTCTACAGTCATCTACCTGCCTTGCCACACTCCAATTCTAAGTAGCCATCTTTTTTTTCTAGGTATCTCTCACACTTTTATGAATCCATATTGCATTTCCCTCTATAGTTTCCCTAGAGTTGATCCGCGGGAGAGAGGCAGCCATTTGTGCTAATTTTCAGTCTTGGCATAAATTGGAAACTTTCTCCTACGAGCAGGTTAATGAACAGGAAACAGAAGACGTCACTGTAACAGATTCAAAGCAGAGTACAGAATAGTCTTCTGAGATGTATAAGATCAGGATTCTGGAAGGAATCTCAAGCATCTTCTAATTCTACATTGACTGCCCTGATGGAATACATTTAAGCTGTTATTTCATTTAACAATATGCTCTCAAGTGAATAGCCTAGCTAGTTTAAAGTGTTGAAAAAATTGAAAGTTTTGTAGTTTAATTTAAAATTTGATTTAATACTTGACTTAAAATGATAAATTCTAATAATTAATGAAAAATTTTTATTTAAGTACAAGTAAACTTAAAACTAGATATAGATTGCAATGTTCTAAGAAAGATAACTGAATTCCTATTTTGAGCTGGGTTCATATATATTGAAAATTTGTGTTATAGTTGCCTGAATCCACTATGCCAACAAAATATCTGACTTTCCCAGCTAGTCACTTATACCTCCCTGGAAATTTCTCAGAAGAGAAAGTCAATAGTGAGGTGATGGAGGAAATGTTGTCATGTATTCATAGATGGGGAATAGTTTCCCCTCTCGTAAGTCATACTATACCTACAGCAGATTTTGAAGTTATACCTATTTTAATAATTTTACAATATTGAGTTGCCTGAGTCAGAAAGGTCAAAGGAATTCCCAAGTAAGGCCCTCTATTCCCAATGATATTTTACTCCTACCCTAAATTCCCAAATATTTAAGGCACAGAGCCAGTGGCATAACTGTGCATAGTTAACATCCAGACTGGATCATTTTTTTATATATATATAACTTTACGTAGTTTTAGCTGCATTGGGTCTTCGCTGCTGTGCGCAGCCTTTCTCTAGTCGCGGCGAGCAGGGGCTACTCTTCATTGTGGTGCCCGCGGGCTTCTCATTGTGGTGGCTCCTCTTGTTGCAGAGCACGGGCTTCAGAGCACAGGCTCAGTAGTTGTGACATGCGGGCTTCGTTGCTCCATGGCATGTGGGATCTTCCTGGACCAGGGGTCAAACCCGTGACCCCTGCATTGGCAGGCAGATTCTTAACCACTGCGCCACAGGGAAGCCCCAGACCTGATCATTCTTAACAGACTCTTCTGTAAAACACAAGTAATGGCAGTAATATCAGGAAATGAAACTAAATAACATTACACATTTCAAAAGTGATAAAGACATTGTTTCAATCCTCTCCTCTTTCTATTTTTTCGAATGTTTCTTTGTTGAAGTCCTTTGGTTCAATGTCATTTAGTGTTGGTATAGGAATCCAACTTCAAATTCCTTTATGAGAGTCAAAATAATTATGAATCAGTTGCTGGCTCTCGTAAGTAATACAAAAAACCCCTTAGTTGTTTTTCAAGTAGTTTTTCTCTTCCTATTCTATTTCTTCATCTATATTTGTATTAGCACTGGTAAAGGAGCCTAATGTATTTATGATTGAGTGTATGTGTTTATTAGAAATTATGAAAATAGGATAATACATTCAGTATCTGTTCACTCAGAGTAAGCCTAAAGTGGAAGAGATAAAGAATGCCATTAGCCAAACAGAAACTGTCCTAAAGATATAATCTCCAAGGGAATGATGATGGCAGCATGATATGAAACTCTAAATCTTTAGTGACCTGATTAGGTGATAGGGCTTGAATGCATAGTGGTATGCATCACGATAAAATAATGCAAATTACAGAAGAAAAAACAGAGAGTTACATCAGAAAATTGCTGAAATTATTTCTGTTAAAACATCTTTTTTCAGAGAGGTGTAATTTATCATGAAGTGAACGGAATAACATTTGACAAGAAGAACTGCTGGGAATAGATTAGGTTAAATTGCTGTGTTACAGTAGTTCGCTTTCTTGAATCGGCTACAAGTTTCTTTGCTAAATTCAAGCCATGTGCCCTTTCCTATACCGCTTAGCCTGTAAAATTTAGGTTTTGAGTAAAAATGCAGTAATGAAAAGAAATCTTTAAAATTGGCATTACTTTATGTGATAAAATTATTTCTAGAAATTAATATATTATACATTCAAATTGGCTGTATTTATTCTAGTTGACCCTAATATTCTATTATTGTGCTATTTGCAGAGAATGTAAAGGTTCAATGTGAATGTAAACATAAAGAAATCCTATAAAGGACCGTCTGGATTTGGTGATCCGTTATTAAACAGGAACATCTCTGGGGCTACTGGCCTTGAACAATCAATCACAATAGAGCCGCTCCACAACCACTGAATAGCCATTAATTATGAATCATTATATCTATACTATAGCTCGACCACCTTCTAGGTTGCCTCTTCACCAGGTGACTTGACTTAGCCAATGAATGACAGTAGAGGTGGCATGAGTCACTTCCACGCAGAATGTGGAAGAGGCTACTCATGTTTTTTCTCCCTCTCTGGTCCCTCTGCCATAAGAGCAGCACCAACCCATAAGAAGCTGCTCATCAGCCTGGTTCTGGACTCAAGATATTGAAGATATTCAGCGCCGGCAGATCTTTAATAGACATTTAATATGAGCCGGAAAACTTTGTTGACCTATTTCCAGTTTGCAGTTACTGCAGCATAACTAAGCCTTAGATGAATAATCAAATGTATACTTAAAAGACTAGAAAAAAATACATCAAAATGTTGGCAGTAACTATGTCCGATATTTTGAAAAGGTAGGATCATCAGGAATCTTTTCACTTTTTGTATTTCTGCATTTAACCAACAATATCTATTTAAATATTGGAATCAAAATAGCCTTTTGTAAATAATATGAAGTCAAATACCTTTAATATGTTCGTACCTTGATGTTCTAATTCCAGCCCATTATGGGCATCTAGAAATCTATTGTGAGAAACAATACATCTATTCTTCCTATACAGACAGAATGAATTACATAATTTCAACCCTCAAAACTCTGGAAGTATAGACCTAACTATTGGTGTCAGAGTGGCCAAAAAAAAAGAATGCCACAAACCCTAAGCCCTTAATTCCAATTCAGTGTGCCACAAATATTCTCATAGTCTGAATCAAGATGGTTGGTGGCTGGTAACAGGTATTTTGCTAGTAATTCCTTCTGTAAAGTAAGTTATTTGCTGGCACTTAAACTTTACCAACCGATTTTTAGGGGGTATCTTACTCCAGAGTACCATCTGAACTAACCAGACGAGCCCCATAGCAGTTGCAGCCAGGAAACACGTCCACTGGCTCAGTCCACTGATCTCCCCAACTGCATTTCTATTCCTTAAAACTGCTTTGTTCTTCGGCCCCTAGAAATAGGAGCCTGCTTCTCACTGGTCCAGTTCTCTCAAGATCACAACACCAGAAACAGCCTAACTGGCTTTGATTCTTTTACTCCTAAGTTTAACAATTTTTTTTTTTTGGTATTGAATTCCTTTGTTTTTATTAGTAAAGGTTAGAACAAAAGGACAAAAGGACAAAAGGACAAAAAGCATTTAATGAATTTTATAAGGATTAATGAATACCATGTCTCAAATAAGTGATACATATCTAAATATTTAACACTTTTCCATTTTGCTAATTTCTCTCTTTATTGGAGTGATATCATCAATCATAACACTATTCTTTAAGAAACCTATCAATACCCAGACATTCTTCCCAAGAAAAACTGATTTAAGCAAAGATTTTAATATGGTTGCTTATTAAAACATTATTTGCTAACTTTAACAATTAAAAGTAAAATGAACAGACTAAATTGCTATTTCCAAAGTAAAAATTGCAATAATTAAAAATTATGTTCTTAAAAGTAGTTTTAAGGACATAATGCTCATGATATAATGTTAAATGAAAAATTATATTTGCAAATTATATAAAATTTGCATATTTTTCTCTTATTAATCTTTTTTCAGCTTAGTCTCCAAGGCCCAGTGGCAGATCTTAGGAGGGTAAAGGAAAACTAGTTTTTCCTTCTCTACACTACCTGTATTGACACCTAAGTGATCACACCAGTTCCACGGCTTTCAGTACAATTTATATTTATGATGACACTTATATTTGTGTATTTCTAAACTTGGCTCTCCTTTGAGACATAGACACATATATCAAACTATTTTATATCTATATTTGAATATTTAGTAAACATAACAATCTTGATTCTCCTCACTTAAGCAGTTTTCCTCATCTTAAGAGGTAGCAGTCTGTATCAGTTTCTTATTGCTGCTGTATCAAAATAATCATAAACAGTGGCTTAAAACAATACGAGCTTCTTATCTTATAGTTCTGGAATGGGTTTCACTGGGCTAAAGTCAAGGTGTCAACAGGGCTACATCCTTTCTTGAAGAAAGTGAAACTGTTCCCTTGCATTTTCCAGCTTCTAGAAGCCTCCTACATGCCTTTTCTCTTGGCCTCTTCCTCCATACTCAAAGTCAGCATCATGGCAGCTTCAAATATCTCTGACTCTGACCCTCTTTCATCTTTTATGGACCCTTGTGATTACATCAGGGCCACCTAGGTAATCCAGGATGATATCTCCATCTCAAGATCCTTAACTTAATCACATGTTAAAGTCTCTCTTGCTGTGCACGGTATTATATTTACAGATTCCAGGGATTAGGATGTGGGCATCTTTGAGGGTCATTATTCTGTCTGTCACATACTCCATATCACATACGCCACCATTTATTTCTCCAAGTCTAACTCTGGGCGTCATATTCTCAACAATTTGTTCTTTCCACAATGTTTGTGATAATAACTTTACTGAATAAGCCTTCAATATAAAAAGGCCTACCTCTGAGCTCTCTACTTCCTTTCATTGATCTATTATTTCTTGTTCTTATACTAAATTCTACTTTTCTCCCTATTCGTATGACTTTATGTTTTAACAACTTTATGCCAAGTTACTCCTTTTGAACTTCTTTCATAGTTGCCTTAATTACACATAGAATTTCACTCTTCCTGATAAACTTTAGAATAGTTTATAGTTTCCACAAAAAGTATCCAGCTGGGATTTTTATTATGTGGCTTTTAATTGATAAGATTAATTTGGAGAAAATGCTCTCTATATAGATCCATTAAGAGGGTTCCAAACTTTTCTCTATAGATGTAGTATTGGTTATTTCTTAGCTACTTATATAGGTTTTGTTGATACTGTGAATGACACCCTACTATGTAATATATTTTGTGGTTGGTTATTGCAGTGAATAATGTTGATATTTATAGACTGATTTGTAGTAAATATCTTATTTAGAACTATTTCATGGTTGTTGTAGGTGACACAGGCAAATAATTTGATAGTCTTTTTATTATCCAGTTTTGGAATCCAATGTAAATTTATAAAACGAGTTGGGCAGTTTTCTCTCTTTTGCAATTTAATGGAATAACCCTTAAAATATAGAAAATATATATTGTTATGAGCTAATTGTGTTCCCCCAAAATTCATATAGTAAAGCCCTAATCTCTAATATGACTTTATTTGGAGATGGAATCTTCAAAGAGGTAATTAAGATTGAGTGAGGCACTAACATGATAGAACTAGTGTCTTTATAAGAGAGACCCCGTGTGTGAGTGAGTGAGTGTGTGTGTGTGTGTGTGTGTGTGTGTGTGCACAGAGAAAAGGCCATGGGAGGACACAAAGAGAAGACTGTCCATCTGCAAGCCAAGGAGAGAAGCCTGAGGGGGAAAACAACCTGTTAATACCTCCATCTTGCACTTCTGGCCTCCAGAATTGTGAGAAATAAACTTTGGTTGATTAAGCCACCCAGTCTGTGAAATTTTTTATGGCAGCCTGAGCAGACTAATAGAGATATTCCCTAAATATCTGGTAGAAAATTTGGGGTATTATATATTTGCCTAAAAATCCACTTATTTCGACTGGAGTTTCAACAATTTCTAGAAATACATCTATCACACTAGAATTTCACTGGTTATCTATTTGTTCATAGCACAATTTTATTATTTTTATCTCTATTTCTATCTCTGGTAATTTCCCCTAATTCTGCATTGCTCTGTCCTCTTCCTGAAACACACTTCCCTCAGATGTCCACTTGACTCACTTCCTCACTTCAGTCAAGTGTTTACTCAAATGTACTCCCTCATCGTGGCCTTCCTAGACCATCTATTTAGAACTGCAACTGTCAGCTGGCACTCCCTCCCCTTCCCTGCACTCATCATCCTCTAATATACTGCAGAGTTTTTTTTTACTTTGAACTTTGTTTCTGCCCACTCTAATTGAAGTTCCATAGAGGTATGGAGTTTGGCCTGTTGTTTTTTTCTACTGCTACATACCTACTACATAGAAGAGTGCCTGGCACAGTGTAAAGGCTCGGTAAATAATTGTTTGAATAAATAAATGAAAAAGTGAATCCTCCATTTTGTTTATTTGCATCTTTTCTCTTATTTTCCTTAACTAGTCAACCGGTAAGTGCGTCCATTTTATGCATCTTTCAAGGAACCAACATTTAGGATTTTTTACTCACTTTTTAAAATTGTTCTTCCCTAATGGTTGATTTTTCATCTCTGCCTGTTTGGTAGGGAGAGGGTTCTATTTCTCCCTCCTTCCACACAAATCTAAGTTAAACATAATGACTTACTATTCCAAGCCTTTTGTTTTCATTGCCATCTATTATAGAGGAAGGAAAAATATCTTTTTCTATTATCATAGATTCTCTTACTAGAGTCCTGTTAGACTGACAAGAGAAAGATTAAAAAGAGAAAAACAAACAAGTTTATTAACATGTGCACACATACCCATGGGACCACTCCATAATGAGTAACTCAAACAGGTGGTAAGAACTTGGGCTTATTTAAGCACCTTAACAAAAGAACAATAAAATTCCAGACAAGTAGCAAGACAAAGGAAAAGGACTTTGATCTACTAGGGGAAGCAAACTGCAGGAAAGAAAATATATGTGGAAATTAATGGTAGTTACAGGCTAGTTTAGCAAGGTTTGTTACATAGAGTCTTCTGATGCTATCTCAAGGCTAATGATGGTTTGGAATTTTCTCCAGTAGAGGGAGGGAGCCGGACACCTGATAAAAAGGGGAAGGGGATACCTTTACAAATGTGTATCCTGCTTTTAGGCAAATAGGGGAGGACAGAGTTTTTTTTTTTTTATATTTCCTTCTTCTCAATTGCCTTCAGCTCAAAATAATCGTACACCAGAGGGGCATATTTTGGGATGGCATTTTCTGCTATCCCTTACTATGATGAGCTTCATCTCTTAATAACCCATTATAATAAATGCTCTTAGCATCAGCCTGGACCTTAACTAATTCGTCTGAACATTTATTGCAAAAAAAAAAAAGTATAAACTATGTAGTAAAGTTTAAAATGCTACCCTAGAAAACTGTTTCTATGTTTTGATTCATGTTTTTTAGTATTTCTTTTTCTTTCTTTGGTGGACAACTATTCAAATAATAGCACCCAAGTGGGCTAACAGCTCTAATCAGGCTTGCACTTATTGCTTCTCTTTTCAAATTGATTAAATGGGGTTGAACTCATTTTACTACATTTAATTATTTAACTGTAGGTTTTCAGCCTATAGGTGTAAAAGGTCAAATGCTAAATTTGTACTTAAAGAGAGGAGTAATTGAAGTCCTTATATCAAGAAGGGATTTAATGATTGTTAATGACACAGTATTTACATGACTACTGTTGACTTCTTACCTCAAGATTTATTCCCTCAGGCTCTACTGTACTGTCATAGAGAGTTCTAGAGCTAAATGTTATACAGATGGAATGAAAACTTCGAATTCCAATCCATTTTAAAACTCTTCATTTGAATATCTATTATAAATCATGTATATTCACTGCCATGGTAGTAATTAGCTTAGCTTTATGCTGAGTTTTAATCTTTTTTCTTTAATCAAAATATACCTGTTTATGGTTGTATGATGAAGAATATAAACTATGTCTATTGACAGCTAATTTTACAAGTAGGCTATTATTTTAAAACTTTTCAGTATAGAGTAAAAGAAAATATGCCTTACAGAAAAACAGCCAATAAAGCTGCCTTAAGCATAAACATGAAGAAAAGGCTTACATGCTTTTTTTTTTTTTTTTTTTTTTTTTTTGGAAAATAAATAAAAAAAGAAAAAAAAGCTTTCTTAGTTTTTTTTTTTTTTTTTTTTTTTTTTTTAGGATATAAGCTGTTGGATGCTGGTAAAGATCCACAGAGTTTATTTTCTTCATATGACAGGTTACATTAACTGAATTTTCTCTTAGGGAAGGTAGGATTCGAGCAAAGTATAAAAAAGATGATTGTAAGTTCAAATAGGAGCTCTTTGGGTCATGATTAGAGCATTAAACTACTTATATTTCCTCTGATTTTGAGCCAAAGCAAAGTATTTACTTCATATAAACATATGGTTAGGCCTATGAAATATAAATGTGAATTACGACAGAAAATTTAATCTAACGTGAGCCCATGCATTTTGTAAATTCATGTTGTATTTACAGCACATAATTTTGTTGCTAGAAGTGACTATAGATTGTAATTAACTAATTCCTTAAAGATATGGAAAAGGACCAAAAAAATGACTAGAGAAAAATTGCATAGAGAGGAACCAGGAATCTTTTCTGGAGATTAAGAGTACTGAGTTTCCAGTCCAGTTTCCATCATTTAATGTTGGGTTACCCTGGGGAAGTCCCACTCATCTAAGTTTCTACATTAGATTTTTTTTTAATATACATATGATTAAGTGATTATAAGATAAAATGAGTGGCAGAGAACTTTAATTTATTTAAATTATTTAAACGTAGTGACATATCTTATGGGTGAACTCATTTAATTTCAATCTTGTGAGGTAGGTAGTATTAACTTCCCTATTTTAAGATGAGAAACTGTGCATAAAGAAACCTACCCAAGAGAGCATAAATGGTAGGAAGGAGAGTCATGATTCAAAACCAGTCTGCCAGGTTTCAAACCCAGGTTCTTAACCACTTAGATGCTACAGCCTATAGATTTGTAATAGGGAGGAACAAATCCAACTCCACATTGGATCTGTTCCTTTTACTTTAACCTTCCTATTCTACTGCTTTTGCTGCAAGTTAATCACTAAAGGGATGTTGCCTATAGCTTACAGTATACATAATGACCCATCTCCAGGAACACTGCCTTGCTAGACTGAGTGTTAGGCTAAAGTACCTTTGTTTAAACTCACAGGAAGCATCCTGATCACATCTACCTGTGAATGACTGCAGGAAAGAAGAAATTAACACATTCCCTCTGGAGTCTGGCTGGAACCAGGAAATATTTGCAACAACTTATGACCTTTCTTACTTTACCTCCTCACCTCCCCCTCTTTGCTTTATAAAAGAAACTAACATCCAAACCTGGGCAAGATGGTTTTTTGGGACTCTAGTCCACCTTTCTTCTCAGTCTGCTGGCTTTCCCAATAAAGTCGCTAATCCTTGCCCCAACAATTCGTCTCTCGATTTGATGGCCTGTAATGCAGCCAGCAGTACGAGCTTGGAACAGATTGGGGAGGTCTATTACTAAGGGAAAGAACAAAAAACTGGGTGTATGTATTTTAACTGTGGCTTCTGTTCTATCCTTTGAACTACAGCCATTTCATCTCCAGAATTATAATAGTCTCCTTGCATTCTGGCTTTCATTTATTTCATTTTCCTAACATTTCTCTCTCATATATCACCCTCCCCACTTATAAAACTAACCTGTCTTCTGGTGGGCAAACTACAAACCATAGTTTTCTTGAACACATTAGGGACCAGAGGTCTCAAGGTAATCAAGTAACTTGAATTCCAGATGGGCAAGCCCCTGCAAGGGGGTATGAACAGATCATTTAAGAAACCCAAAAATCTGTCATGCTCAACCTCACTGGAAATTGGAACACTGCAACTTGAAACAAACCATATTGTGGGGTCCTACGCAGAGACCCAAAGTTGGTCTAAAGATTATTTTAAGATGAAGATGTTTGAGATTCAACAAATGGAAAAAGAAACCTTCTCGGAGCTTCCCTTATCTGACTAAAAGCAGAACTTTCTGAGAAATGAGGGCGGCCATAGATTCCCTCTTGGGGCAGCTTCTACTCCCGGAGACAGGCCAACAGTACACTTACCATAAATCCCTTCTCCAGAGGGTTTTTACGACACTGAAGCAGATGGAAAGACCATACACACCTGTACAGACAAACATTATCACAAACGTTCTTATCTGACACTAGTTCTCCTAAAAATCCATTGTCTTTCCTAAAGAAAGCAATTTGTTCAACCTATAAAAGTTATTTCTCCCTCACTAAATTAGGTTTATAAGCCTTCAACTTTAACCATTTAAAGGGCCAGCTACGTCTTCTGTTGGCTTCCCTATGCATATGAATAAATCTTGTTCTTCAGTTAATCTGTCTTGTCAGTTTCCTTCCACAGGCCTCAGCTCCTAAATTTCAGAAGACAAAGAAAAAAGTTTCTCCTCACCTAAAGAATGATAGCACCTTATACCCATAAGACTGGCAAACATCATAAAATTTAGTAATAACAAACACGGGTAGAGACGTGTGAGAGAGAAGCCTTCATGCCCTACTGCTGGGAGTAGAGCTCAGCTGGCAGGGCTTATAGTATTAACAAAGATTCTCCCCGTGACCAAACTTTCCTCAGGCTCCTTTGACCCTCTGCTCCCCAAGTTCCAACCTTGGGTTCAGTCTCTGTCCTTATAGACTCCAGTTTTAGCAAGAATCCAGTTAAGTCAGTTTAGGCAGAATCTCCCACCCTTGATGTCTGATCAAATTCCTCATTCTCCATCATGCCTCTCAGGTTATATCTGATCCCCCTGACCTGCCTTCAGTAAGAATTCTGTTAGGTCTGTTTAACAAAGAATAACTCTACCCTTTAAGTAATTTTCCATCCACCAAACCCCCAATATTTTTCTTGTCATAAATTCCCACTTTTCTTTGTATTCAGAGTTGAGCCTGTGAAAATAAAGGAAACCTCATCGAAAATGACGCTGCTCTCACATAAGAATCAGTATCACCCACTGCAATTCCAAGGCTCCATGAGGAAGAAAGATTTCCTTGTGACCCATCAACAACAAGCTGCCCACCTCCTGCAGCCAATGAAGAACCACCAAAGCCTTCCCCAGTTTCCTCCTAAAACCCTAATGAAAGCTGACCTTCCCTTTATCGTCTTGATCTACGGTTCACCATACTGTCCAAGTCCAGAGCTGCAATTTTTCTGCTATACCCAAATAAACTCATTTTGCTTACAAAATAACTGGCTCTTTTGCTTTTAAGCTCGACAAGCTGAATCTCCTTCCCCTACTGCAAAACCCCATTGTCGTAGACCCCTGAATAAACTCTACCTTGCTGTCCTGAACAAGTGTCAGAATAATTTTTTCTTTGACAGCATTGTAGGGGAGCAAAAGTTGCCATCCCCAAATATCTCTTTGGCATGCAGATTATTTCAAGATGAAAACAACGTCCAAAAGATTCAGGGAGAAACTCTGACCCTCTCCCTAACTACCTAAAATAATTTAGATAGAGGGTCTGTTCCAGGAATAGAGCTATTGTTAATGAGCAAAGGGCTTGCTCCCTGACAAGCACAGAAGCCAATCCTATGGAACTGGCTTTCAAGAAGAGAAAAAAAGCTCTACTGTGAGGTCAACAAGGAGACAGGAGGATAAACTCAACCCTGTCTCCCCAGTCTGGTCAAACTTTTATGAGTTAGGGGATCAAGGTTGTATGCGGAAGTGCTGGGGGGGGCAGGTTTCGATGGGAGGGCTTTGGAGCTTGACCATTTATGATGAAGCATGGTAAAGGGGCTCCAGCACCGGATCTTCCTGGACTCTGGACGCTTCATTTCTTCAGCATTCCAGCATTCAGCTTCCTGCTCATGCCCTGGTCCTTTGGTTCTACGGTGGGGGGAGAAACTTTGGTCCAGATGTTGTTTGAAGTCAAAATTTTCTCCTCTGCGCATGCTTCAACTGTATGACTTGAGGTTTTGTTCTGTTATCTCTGAAAAACTCAGTATCTTGTTAGAAACAGTATAGGGCCAGTTTGGGGACTGGTTCTGTGGTTACACTATCATCAGAGATATCTTCAAAGAACATGGGCTAGGTGTGATCAGGGAACCTTAAAAAGACCTAGAGATCACGGTCCACTCTGCCGCCCACTGTCTCTGCCTGGCCCAGCAAACATTTGTTTACCAAACATTTGCTTTTCCATCTCCATGTGAATTGCCTTCCTCCCTTTAGAAGTTCCAAACTACTACTCCCAACATTCTCTTTTGTCTTTGGCTCAAGATGGTATTTAAAGTGAGGGTTTCAGCCATTTTGGCAAGTTACTCAGTTTTTCTAGGTCCCTGCTGTGTATACATGTCATTAAACTTTTGTTTGATTTTCTCCTATTAATCTGTCTCATATCAACTTCAACTCTTATACCAATTTTAACTCTTTGAGGAGAACCTCGAAGTGCAGAAAAAAATTTCTTCTTCCCCAACTGTATAAAGAATAAAGCAGAGGGCTTCCCTGGTGGCGCAGTGGTTGAGAGTCAGCCTGCCGATGCAGAGGACAAGGGTTCGTGCCCCGGTCCGGAAGATCCCACATGCCGCGGAGCGGCTGGGCCCGTGAGCCATGGCCGCTGAGCCTGCACGTCTGGAACCTGTGCTCCACAACGGGAGAGGCCACAACAATGAGAGGCCCGCGTACCGAAAAAAAAAAAAAGAATAAAGTAGAAATCAAGGTCCCATATATATGCCAGAGAAAATTTCAACAGGATCAGAATAAGGTATGTGCAAAGATGTTTATAAAAGTCTTGTTTGTGAAGAAGACAGTTTATAGATGTCTATCACTAAGAGGATTACTAAGAAGATGTGGTGGTTATTTAGTCTGAAGCACTATACCAAAGCTAGATGGAAGGATAAAATGTAAATCCCCAAATTGGATAAATCTTAAATGCAAATGGTGTGTGAAAAAGAAAGAAAAATAACATTTACCAATCCTTAACTTTCTTTTATAATGCTTTAATTTCTTCTTGAATCTTTATGAAATGGTTATTTCCTTATCCCATTAACTTTTTGTTTCAAAGTTTCAAGGCATTTGCTGTTCTTATTCTAATTTCCAGAATGAAATATATTAGCTCATATATTTTCATTCATTTTTGTTTAATTCTGTTTAATAATGGAAATCATTCAATGACCTAAAATTTGCCTCTGGTCATTGGTTTGTTACAGTTTATATGGGTTTTGTTTGTTTTTTGCGGTACGCCAGCCTCTCACTGCTGTGGCCTCTCCCGTTGCAGAGCACAGGCTCCGGACACGCAGGCTCAGTGGCCATGGCTCACGGGCCCAGCCGCTCCACGGCATGTGGGATCTTCCCGGACCGGGGCACGAACCCGTGTCCCTTGCATCGGCAGGCAGACTCTCAACCACTGTGCCACCAGGGAAGCCCGAGGAGTAATTTTTTGTCTATTGCTAATTTCTAGTTTTATTTTATTGTATCAGAGTATATATCTAGATAGATAGATAGATAGATCATACCATATAGCTATCATATAAAAAGTTTACCTCTTTAAATTTATTGACTTTTTGAATATGATATGTAATCACTTTTTTAAAGTATTTTACAGGCAATTTAAAAGAGGCTAATTCTTGCAAAGAAGTGAGTTGGGTATATACTTTAAAGTCAAATACATGGACTTCCCTGGTGGTGCAGTGGTTAAGAATCCACCTGCCAATGCAGGGGACACAAGTTTGATCCCTGGTCTGGGAAGATCCCACATGCCGCAGAGCAACTAAGTCTGGATGCCACGCTACTGAGCCTGCGCTCTAGAGCTTGCAAGCCACAACTATTGAGCTCATGGGCTGCATCTACTGAAGCCCATGCACCTAGAGCCCGTGCTCCACAGCAAGAGAAGCCACCTCAATGAGAAGCCTGCGCACCGCAATGAAGAGAAGCTCCTGCTCGCTGCAACTAGAGAAACCCACATGCAGCAACAAAGACCCAACAGAGTCAAAAATAAATAAATAAATAAAACCTTAAAAAAAAGGTCAAATACATAGTTTAATATCACATTTCTCAAACTACTATTCTCCTTGATCCTACAAAAATAAAAAATATTGCATTATAGATTAATTTTATTCTTATTTCTTTCTCCTTATTTTATCCTTCAATATTCTGATTTCCTTTGCTTACTAAGATTCATGACTGATATTTTAGTTAAAAACCTCACTTTTTATTATCATGAATAATTCTTTTTGATCTAGCTTATTAATTTTAGCCTATAATTCTGGTGGCATTCTGCTCTTTTTATTTGGTGTTCTTTTTATTTTCATATTTCCATTTTAAATTTATGTTTTCATTTTATTTTGCGTATTAGGAAAATAATGCATCTCTTCTGCATTTGAAAAGACAAAGAATTTGCTTAAATCTGTATATTAATTATCCAGAAGCTAAAGGAGAGGAAGTAAATGCATTGAGTTGAAACTCTACCTCCTAAGCAATAAAACTCAGAAACTCATCTAGCTGGTGTTGACTGAAATTAAGAGTTACACTGAGGCAAGATTTTTTTAAAAATGAGTTAATTCAGGAATAGCAGAGGTATTGCAATTTGGGACAAGCAAACAGTAGTATGCTACAGGCAAGTCCACTAAGAGTTTGGGGCAGGCTGTATTCATGCGCAGGGAATGTAAAGAGGGGAAGTTTCAGTTACAGTCAATAAAATCAAAAACAATAAGAGAACAGCCTTGAACACTTCCCAAGCAGACAAAATTAGCCCAGTCACACAAAGTTCAATTCAGCCCACTTTGTAAAACAACCTGACCTGGGTCATCTTCTGTTCACGCCTCGGCAAAACTTCCCAAGGTTGATATGAGAAAACCTCTGATCAACCTCCCATCATCCACGAAAACTATGACACCATCAATTTTCTGTAAATTGGGCCTTTACAAGAAATCAGTCTCATAATCCCTAAGTTTTGTCTTCCTAAGGGCACATATGTGAGATTCTCCATTTTATATCCTCTGGGTCTATTTTAGATTGAAATTGTTTCAAGCTGGCACCTACAAATCTTAGGCTGGATACTGTTTCTTGCTGACTATCTATTAGTAAAGTGATTGATGGTTGCATTTCACAGGCAATAACATACAACATACGAAGTCTGGACATCTACAAGTAATTTTTATCTACAAATAATCCTTCAAAACTTATGGCAGATATAAATCTGACAAATGAATTTTTATTTTCAACATGGATCAGGATTTATATTCTTTGTTTCTTCATTCAAAGACTTTAAAAACATTTGCAGCCTCTAGTTATATCATAGAAGTTCTCAAATTACAATATGACTTAGAATCCTACTTTTCACAATACGTGATTAACAAATTATCTTGGAAATCTTTCTTGCTAGATCTGCTAATTAAAATCCTACATACTCTGGGTCTAGGCCAGATTTTATTAACCATCACTGGAAAAGAAGTGTGCATGTGTATGTGTGTGTTTGTGTAAAGATTACACTTTCTGCATTAAGAAAATGTAGGCTTACGATTTTAAAATATTTTTGCCTCTACAGTTCTACAGTCTTCCCTTTGGTCTCTTTTTGGCATCACCATACCTTGAACTAGATCTGCAACAAATTATCTCTTTCCTGTCTCTGAGATTTCTTCTTTTATCCTATTTCTAGATACATAGTGTGTTTTAAATATATTGCATTTTGGAGATACTTCTTAATACTTTATTTTAAAGCCACTACTTATGCAATATTTTATAAACTTTACTGCCACGCATATTCAAACTATTATTTTTAATATTACTGTAAAAATACGTATTTCCTCAAAGATTACCAGAACATGATAATATATCCCAAGTCTTAGGCAGGAGTATCTTGTTGGCTTCAGCTCAGATGAAACTTGATAAAACACGAGGAATTTCTGAACAACCAGACATGTGTGTGCAGTATTCTGTGTCAATTAGACCATACTCCTCTTTTATTGTCTACAATGGGTCTAGGTTCATGATATTTTGTAGAGCATAGTCAATGTCCACCATTTTGGGGATGAGTAGACTCAGAAATCCAGCTGTGTCAATGCAAATTTGTTCAAAATATTAGTCATGTTCTTTATCTCTGTACAGTTCCATATATTTGGAGATGTTATTACCCAAATCACTTGAATTATAACAGTGCTTGAATTATATCATGATGACCAAAAATCTTCCATTTCACTAAATTTAGGAGATGATACATAGCTTTTGATAAGTTACCTCAGTTTTTTTATTTGCCTGGAAAAGTCATTATTTTACCTTCATTTTTTAAAGATTCCTTTGCTGGACATAGAATGCTGGGTTGACAGATTGTTCCTTCCTTCCTTCCTTATCTTCCTTTCTTTCTTTCATGATTTCATTGTCTTCTAACAAGTAGACTGTTGTAATTCTAATCTTTGTTTCTCTGTTTGTGTTGTAACTATTTCCTGTCCCCTCCCCCCACAACCATTCCTTTCAGGAGTTTAACTTGAGATTTCAGCAGTTTTTCTCTTCTGTGACTATGTGTCCCATCAGCAGGGTATGAAAGTTCCATTTGCTCTACATTCTTTTTGTTTTGTTTTGTTTTGTTTTGTTTTGCGGTTCGCGGGCCTCTCACTGTCGTGGCCGCTCCCATTACGGAGCACAGGCTCTGGATGCGCAGGCTCAGCGGCCATGGCTCACAGGCCCAGCCGCTCCACGGCATGTGGGATCTTCCCGGACCGGGCCCGAACCTGTGTCCCCTGCATCGGCAGGTGGACTCTCAACCACAGCACCACCAGGGAAGCCCTGCTCTACATTTTGATAATACTTGGGCTTGCCTGTGTATTTCATTTTAGTCATTCTTGTGATTATGTAGTGGTATCTCATATTGATTTTAATTTGTATTTCCATGATGACTAATAATGGTAAATGCCTTGTCATATATTTATTGCCTAGTAGAATCTCATTTTGGTAAAATACCTGTTCAAAATGTTACCATTTTCTAGGTGTACTGTAGTTTTCTTACTGATTTGTAGAAATTCTTTTTATATACTGTTTGTAAGTTCTTTCTAAGATATGTATTGCATATACATCCTCCAATCTTTTGGTTTATCTTTCCCTTTCCTAATAATATCTTTGATAAACATAACTTAAACATGATAAAATTTATCATTTTTTCTTTATGGGTAATATATTATGTGTCCGATTTAAGAAATAGTTGCATAATTCAAAGTCAGAAGTATTTACTTACATTTAATTTAAAAAGTTTTATTGTTTAAACTTTTACGTTTAGAGCTGAAATACCCCTGGGGCTGATTTTTATAAAAAAATACAGGGCAAGTTTATTTTTGCCTCCATAGATATACAACTGATTCAACTTCATTTATCAAAAAGACAGTCTTTGCACTTTGCCATAAAACAGGTGATTGTATTTGTATTGACTTCTGGCCTCTTTATTCTGTTTGTTTATTTCTATCTTTTTGCCAATAGTATGCATCTTAGTAACTATAGCTTTTACTAGGTCTTCATGTCTGATATTGTGTCTTCTAGCTCAAAACTGCCTCAAATACTTTTAACCCTTTGCATTTTAATGCAAGTTTAAAAATCTACTTGTCAATTTCCACATGATATTACTGATAGTGTCTTTACCACAATTGCTCTGAGTGTACAGATCACTACGGAGTGAACTGACAACTTTATAATATTGAGGCTTTTCCCACATGAACATTGTATATCGCTTAATTTAACCTAATCTTCAATCTTCAGCAGTGATTTGTAGTTTTCAGTAGTGATCTCTCAAACATTTTTATTCTGCTTCTGGATATTTGATATCTCTGATGATTTTCTAATAATAGTATTTGGGAGATTCATTTTCTATTTGCTTATTGATATTATATAAAATATATTATGTATTTCTTTCAGCAAACTTGTACTTAGCAACCTTTCTAAAATCACTTAATAATTTTAATAGTTTGGAGATTCTTTTGAATCTTTTAATCACTATCAAGTTGGCTTAGAGAAAATATCACAGGAAAAAAATTGAAGCAGCAAGAGCTGGGTCCTCAACATTGCAACATACATTTGTTGTCTAATGCAGGAACTTTGAAAAAGAAAGATAAAAATTTGCTTCATTATTTTATTACATCTTTAGCTTTGTTGCTCTATATCTTGCTACTTGGTTTCCTGCAAAAGAAAAAGAAATTGGCCCCTTAAAAATTCATGTGTTAAAATAGAGGTCATTCATCCGGAAGCAGTGATACAGAATGAGTGCAATAGGAATAACTATTAGGAAATGCAATGATATTACATTTATCCCTTTTAAAAGATAATTCAGATCTACTTGATACAATTAGGAGAGAAATGAAAGTAAGCAGAGGCTTAGAAATCCTATCAGTAAGATTAATGGTTTAAGCAAAGATCAATTAAGAACTATGCAATTAGTGCTCAGAGCAAGTGTCTGAGAATAGGCTAGTAGAGAGAAAAAACCCTATGAGAAGTGCCAGGGAAAAGCCAATAGGTTGTCAAAGACAAGAAGCCAGTATTGAGAAAATCTGAATAGTTATGCTAGTGATAGAATATCTAATTGAACTATAGAATTCTTATTTCTTTTTACAGTTTTTCTCAACGCTTGTTTCTATTAATGTGGGCTAGAGGGAAGGCAGACATACACCTGGGAAAAGGATAAGAGGATCTTTGGAGAAGGTGGTGGGAATGAGGGCCTTATAAATGTAGTTTGAACTACTATTTTAGAAATATAAAATACAGAATGTAAAGGTCTACAAAACACTGCAGACTGTTGAGAATATATAAGAAATATTTAAAATGTATTGCAAAATGACGGGATACCACTATACAACTATTAGAGTGTTCAAAATCTAAAGCACTAAAACAGCAAATGCTGGCAAAGATATAGAGCAATAGTGACTCTCGTTCATCTCGTTCATCGCTGATGGAAGTGCAAAATGGTACAGCCACTTTGAAAGATGGTTTGAATATTTTACAAAACTAAACATATGGTAACCATACAATCCAACAATTATGCCCCTTGGTATTTACCAAAAAAGAATTGAAAACTTCTGTCCATGAAAACTTTTGTCCATCTATGCACATAGATGTTTACAGCAGCTTTATGCATAACTGACAAAACTTGAAAGCAGCCAAGATGTTCTTTAGTAGGTGAATGGAAAATTGTGTTACATCCAAAGAATGGAATATTATTCAGCACTAAAAAGAAATAAACTATCAAGCCATAAAAAGACAGGGAGGAAACTTAAATGTTAAGTGAAAGAAACCAATCTGAAAAGACTACATAATGTATGACTCCAACTACATACATTCTAGAAAAGGTAAAACTACAGATAGAGTAAAAAGATCAGTTGTTGCCAGTGCTTTAGGGGAGGGAGTAGGAATGAGTATGTGGAGCAGCGAGGATTTTTAGAGTTGTGAAAATACTCTGCATTGTTCTATTATGATGGATACACGTCATTATACATTTTTTCAAACCCATAGAGTGCACAGTACCAAGAGTGAGCCCTCATGTAAACCGTGGGGTCTGGGTGATTACGACGTGTCAATGGAAGTTCATCAACTGTAACATATGTATACTCTGGTGCGGGATGTCGGTAATAGGAGAGGCTATGCACGTGTAGGGGCAGGGAATATATAGGAAATCTCTGTACTCTCCTCTTAATTTTGTTGTAAACCCAAAACTGCCCTAAAAACTTGTCTTTAAAAAAATTATTGCCACCATTTTAAAAAAATCGAAACAATTCACTACATTAAATAAAACATTATTCATTAATTTATCATGTGATAATATGAACAAAAAAACTGTGTTTGTGCATGTATAAACAAATTGGGAGTGTCCTGCCTGCCTGAAGTAAGGCAGACATTATTCATATGCCACCCTATTCAGGTTATCTAATCAACTTGTGGTAATTTATGCAGCATGAAAGCAAAGTTCTTTGGAGAAATTATAATGCCTTTTAACTCCAAACTACTTTTTTTTCTTTATTGATTTACATAGAGTTAAATTGCTCAGAGTCATCAAGTCACATTGTGGTCATTGATCTGAGCAAGGCCACCACCTTACTTTACATAATTATTTATTACCATTTATTCCCATACTCCAATCCTATCCTCATATAATATCCATTGTAAAGTACTCAACGAATGTTTTTTTTTAATTTATGTTCTCCCAAAATATGTATGGTTGTTTTGTGAACGTGTAACCCATACCCCTATCAAGATATATTTCTATCATGCTAGAAAGTTAAATCATGCCCATTTGAAGTCAATACCACACCACACTCCCAAATCAACTACTGTTCTTATCTCCATCATTCACCTGTTTTAGAACTTTGTATAAATGGGATCATGCATTATAAACATTTTTGCTTCTGGTTTCCGTCAGTCCGTATAATCCCTGAGGAATTCATCTGTGTTGTGAGTGTATCAGTACTTCCTCCTTTTAAATTTCCATTGTGGTAAAAACACTTACCATGAGATCTACCTTAAATTTTTAAGCGTACTGTCCAATACACTATTGTTGACTATAGGTACAGTGTTGTACCTATCTATGTAGAGCTAATTCACCATTCTTAACTAAACCTTTATGCCAGTTGATTAGTAATCCCCTGTTTTCCCCACCTCGTGGCAACCACCATTCCACTCTTTGATTCTATAAATTTAACAATTTTAGATACCGCATGTAAGTGGAATCATGCAGTATTTGGCTTTCTGTGACTGGCTTATTTCACTAAGCACAATGTCCTCCAGGCTCATCCATGTTGTCACATATTACAGAATATCACTCTTTTTAAAGGCTGCTCTTAGTTTCATTGATTTCTTTCTAATTTTTCTACTTTCTATTATGTTAATTTCTGCTCTAATCTGCTAAATCCTTCCTTCTGCTGATTTTTTTTTTTTTTTTCTCGATACGCGGGCCTCTCACTGTTGTGGCCTCTCCCGTTGCGGAGCACAGGCTCCGGACGCGCAGGCTCAGCGGCCATGGCTCACGGGCCCAGCCGCTCCGCGGCATGTGGGATCTTCCCAGCCCGGGGCACGAACCCGTGTCCCTTTCATCGGCAGGCGGACTCTCAACCACTGCGCCACCAGGGGAGCCCCCTTCTGCTGATTTTAAGCTTAGTTTTTTCATCTTTTTCTAGCTCCTTAGAGTGTAAAGTTTGAGTGTTCATTTGAGATCTTTGTTATTTTTATAAAGTAGGCATTTGTTATTATGAACTTCCCACTTAGGACTGCTGTTTTTGCATCCCACAAGTTTTGGTATGTTGTGTTTTTGTTTGTTTCAATGTACTTCTAGTTTCATTTTTTTAAATTCTTTAACCCAGTGGTTGTTCAAGAGTGGGTTGCTTAGTTTCCACATATCTGTGAATTTTTGAGTTTTACTTTGTTATTGATTTCTATCTTCATTCCAAGGTGGTCATAAAAAATATTTGGTATGATTTTACCTTCTTAAATTTGTGTGACCTGACATGTGATCTACCCTGGAGAAAGGTCTGTGTGCACTTGAGAATGTGTGCTCTGCAGCTATGGTTACAGTGTTCTATGTCTTCTAGGTTCATTTGACTTGATCAAATGAACATCTGATCAATAGTGTTGTTCAAGTTCTGTTTCCTTATTAATCTTCTGTCAAGATGTTATATCCATTACTGAAAGTGAGAAATTGAAGTCACTTACTATTATTGTATTGCTGTCTATTTTCCCATCATTTCTGTCACAATGCTTGCTTTATATATTTAGGTGCTCTGGTGGTGGGTGCATATATATTTATAATTTTTATAACTTTCTGGAGAATTGACCCTTTTACCATAATATAATGTCCTTCTTTGTCTCGTGTGACAGCTTTGGACTTAAAGTCTCCTTTGTCTAACATAAGTATATCTACCCCCTCCCTTTTGGTTGCCATTTGCATGGAATATCTTTTTCCATTCCTTCACTTTCAGCCTATGGGTTTCCTTAAATCTAAAGTGAGTTTCTTGGAGACAATTATCCATTCAATTACTCTATACTTTTTTGACTGGCAAGTTTAATACATTTACCTTTAAAGTAATTATTGATAGGAAAAGATTTACTTTTGTCATTTTGTTAATTATTTTCTGTTACTTTTGCATTCTTTAGTCTGTCTTTTCCTCTTGTGCAGTCTTCTTTTGTGTTTTGCTTAATTTTTTGTGCTTTGATTCCTTTGTATTTTTCTTTGTATATCTTCTTTGGGTAATATTTTTGTGGTTACCTTGGGGCTTACATAAAATATCGTATAGTTATAACAGTCTATTTTAGGCTGATAACAACTTAAGTTCAATCACAATAACTCTACACTTTAATTTCTCCCCCACACACTTTTTGTTATTGTTATGACAATTTAATCTATTCACATTGTGTATTTTTAACAAATTTTTGGTTATAGTTATTTTTAATACTTTTGTCTTCTAACTTTTATACTAGAATTAAAATTGATTTATCCATCACCAGTACAGTAATATAGTACTCTGTATTTGTCTACATACTTACCTTTAGCAATGAGTTTCATATGTTTTTTATGTTATTGTGTTGCTGTTTAGTGTCCTTTAATTACAATTTTGTAGAACATTTCTTGTAAGGCAAATCTAGTGGTAACTAACTCACTCAGCTTTTGTTCATCTGGGAAAGTTTTTTTCATCTTTTTATTGGACAGTTGTTCCAGATATAGTATTTGTGGTTGGCAGGGGTTTTTTTTCCTTCAGCTCTTCGAATATATTACTCACTCTCCTTTGGCCTAAAAGGTTTTGCTGAAAAGTCTACTCACAGTTTTATGGGAGTTCCCTTGTATGCGGCAAGATGCTTTTCTTTTGCTACTTTCAAAATTCTTAGTTTTAGACTTTTGACAATTTAATTATAGTGTGTCTCAGTGTGGATTTCTTTGGGCTCCTCTTCTCTAGTGTCCTTTGGGTTTCTTTAATCTGGATGTCCATTTTCCCTCAGATTTGGGGAGTTTTTGACCATTGTGTCCTTGAATAAGCTTCTAGGTCTTTTCTCTCTTTCTTTTCCTCCTTAGATTTTCATAACATTAATTTGTCCACTTGATAGTATTCCATAGCACCTTAAGCTTTCTTCACTTTTTCATTCTTTTTTCTTTATGCTCCTCTGACTAATTTCCAATGGACTGTCTTCAAGTACTCTGATTTTTCTTTTACTTAAAATAGTTACTGTAGAACTCCTCTAGTAAATTTTTCAGTTCATTTATTGTACTCTTCAGCTCTGTGACTTTTTTTGTTACTTTTTTATATTTTTTATCTTTGTTGAAATACTCATTTTGATAATGCATTGTCCTCTTGCCTCTGTAAGCACCTTTACGACAGCTATCTTGAATTCTCCAGCCAGTAAATCACATAGCTCCATTTCATTAGGGTCAGTCTCTGGAGATTTATTCTGTTCCTTTGTTTAGAACATCTTTGCCTGATTCTTTATTTTGCTTGAATTTCTGTGTAGGTGTCTATGCATTAGACAAAGTAGGTACCTCTCCTAGCCTTCACAAACTGGTCTCATACAGGAGATGACTCCCACCAGTTAGCCCAGCCCAAAGATTCTGGGAACCTCTATCAACTCTTTCCCATCCCAGGGAGAAGCATGAAGCTGTGGTTTTTGTCTGCTGACTCTGTGTTTAACCATGTAGGGAGCTTTGGCATCAGCCAGCCCAGTCACCATCTCTATTCTCCCACAGGCAGCTAGACTACACTGGACCCATCAGACCCAAGACAAGACTGACAAGACAGACACCCTTTCTTTGGGCAGCTCCAAAGAAGTTGCAGCATTGGATGCACAGATCAACTCTTTCCCTCCCCAGGGGGAAGCTAAGAGTTGGGATTTTTTTTTTTTTTTTTTTTTTTTTTTTTTAGGCAGGCAGACTCTCAACCACTGCGCCACCTGGGAAGCCCAAGAGTTGGAATTTTTTATTCTCTCATTCTACACTGAGAAGAGGCAGAGGATCTATGGTGTCTAACAGTCCAAACTGCTGTCTCTGTCCTCCCCTAGGGGGGTAGATTATGCTGGATTCATCAAAATGTCAAAACTGGCAAGACAAAAGCCAGTCCTCTGGGAAGCTCCCTGAGAAAAGTTGAAGTTTTCAACACATGAACAGACACCTTCCCTCACCTGGGAGAACCTGGGAGCTAAAGGACCTCTTCCTGATCCTATGGTGCTTTTCTAGGGGCAGGGACTCAAGCAAGAGGTTGTCCTGAATCTCCCTACTGGCCTCAGGATGTCTGATTTTGCATTAGTCTGGAATGCGAGAGCCTTTCATTTACTTCCTGTATTTCTCACCACAGGAATTTGTCCATGAGTTACTGTTTGTGGGGGGAAGGAAGGTCCAGGGCTTCCTACTCCACTCTCTTGCTCATGTCACTCCATCACATGCAGCACTTCCTCCTTTCTATTTATGAGTTATATTCTACTATAAGATCACATTTCACTGTATCACCATTTTCATTCAATCCAATTTGTTTATTCCTTTTCTTGCTGATACCAGGGCTCTTTCCAGGTTTTGGATATTATAAGTCAAGCTCTTATGAAAATTTTTATATAAATCTTTTTATGACAATGTAATTTCACATCTTTTGCATAAGTATTTACAAGTGGAGTTGTTGGGTTATAGGGAAGGTATATATGTAATGTTATAAAAAAATCACCAAAATATTAGGGTATTATGATATTTTGCATGCCCAACAGGAAAATATAAAAATTACCCTTACTCTTTATTATTGGCAACATTTGACATTATCAGTCTTTTTAATTTTAGGTATTCTAGACAGTGTGAAGTAGTATCACATTGTTTCAATGTAAATTTAGAACATATGAACTACCCTTATAATAACTGGTTTAATGTATTTGTTTACTAATTCTAGCAAATCTATTAATTCTGATTTAAATGATCATCTCATATGAGTTTTGTTTTTCTGTTGTTTTGTTTTGTTTTGTTTTGTTTTGCTTGTTTGCTTGTTTGTCTTTATGTCAGGCAATCTGTGAAGGGATACCAGACATTATGAATTTTATCTTGGTTGCTGGATATTTTTTTTTTCTTATAAATAGTCTTAAGCTATTTTATACAATGCAGCTTATGTTGTGTAGAACCATTAGATTCCCTTGGGTGCTCCTTTTATGATTTATTAGTGGGTCTGGAACTGTGCTCAGTCTAGGGTTATTTATTCCTCACTACTGAGACAACACCTTCCTGAGTACTCTATCCATGCGATGAGCTTGCCAGTCTAACTGGTATGAACAAGTGCTATTCCCAGCTCTATGTGAGTATAGGGATAGATCCTTCTAATTATTTCAGATAGTTCTTTTGCCCAGTTTGATCTTTTCTCTCATGCAAGCACTGATATTATTCAGGTGAATATCTGAAGTGGATCTGGGGTTCTCTCTCTGTGAGCAGCTCCTTCCTTAACTAGGATTCGGGACTTCAGTTTTGTTTATTTTTTCTCCTACCTTATAGTGACCACAGAGTAGCAATGAGCAATGAGAGTTTTTTTTTTTTTAACTCTCTCCACTCTACCTCTTAGCACCCTTCCTCTCTGGACTGCTATTTCTTCCCCAAAACAATGACTCTTATACTCTTTCTAGATCTAGATTTGTGTGTGTGTGTGTTGTGTTGTATTTTATTTTAAAGTTAGTTTAAGAAAGCTAGTTACCCTCCACTCTCTCACTTTGGGACACATACAAGGTTGGCTTCAGGGAGGGGAGATATTAGCACATACTAACCCATCATCATGCTATTAATCAAAATCTGACAAACTGATTTTAATGACAAAAATGTATCCATTCCAACTATGCTAAGATTATCATTGTATAAAATTCTTATTGTCCACAGAACAATAACCAACCCAGGCTACACATGTAAAATATTGCTTTGATTCTAATTTTTTAATTTGTTTTTCTAATTTTAACAGAAGTTTGATAACTAAAGACACATTTATTTTTAAACAAAATATGCAGCATAATCCAGAATGGTGTGATATTTTTGAGAATTATTGCTGCCATGTTAAAAGGAAATGCCCTTTTAAAGTGCTAGTAGAAAAGTTAATTTTCTACAATATAGACTAAACAAAGATACAGGGAACTCATCTTCCATAGACATGAGAGCATTTTAAAGTTTCTTTCATATCAGTAGAAAGCCTAAAGATTATTTTCTTTAAGATCATTCCTTAATTGTACTATTGCTTCCAATTTAAATATGTATTTAGTGGGGGAAAGCACTATTAAAATAAGGGAGCTTAAAGATATTTCTCCAAATACCTACTTCAAATTCCTATGAAATATTATGTTTTATACATCTTTCTAAGTACATTTATTCCATTTTTTGAGAAAATATTGTATCTTTCAATGTTTTCAGAACCACTTAGATTTATTTAGTGCCTTTTCTCTAAAGAATTCAAGTATCCTTCCTCTTACAGATTTAACTCAAAAAAAAATTCCCAACTAATAATTGGATGCAATGAGATATATTCTATTTTCTTTTTCTTTTTATATATTATTTAGACTTTTGAATTTTTCATCCAGCATAATTCTGCCTGGCTGCCTCTGGTTATAAATCAGATCCCTTCAGGTATAGCATTGCTTTGATGAGGCCTTGAGAGTACTCGTAGTTATATTACTTACTGAATTGCATTCCCGTGTCCTGACAGAACAAAACACTGCGAAGTGCACCATAATTTACCATAAAGAAATAACTCTAGCAATAAAAACTGTTTAGTGGTGGGAAAGACGAGAATAACAGGGCAAACCAAATAAACATAACAACACAGCACATTAGATGACATTTTTATAGCAATGTATAAAAATGACTTTGAAGAATCCTGATAGGGACTTACAGCAAAAGTTTCTTCTATGAGCATAAAACCATCTTGCTATCGTGAAAATCTACAGCTGTTCTCAGGAAAGGTGCTTTTAGAGGAACAATATAATTCTGTTCTAACATGGATGTAAATATTTTGATTAAAACACATTTATAGAATAAGTAGGTCATAATCAATGTAATGAAGTCGATTAATGGGTGATGAATTAAATCCTTAATTAAATTTACTTGCAGAACAATTTTATTCAGTCCTTATACTGATTTACATGATTGAATGCATGGATTTAACGGAATGAAATTCAAGTGTAATTTAATCATCGGTAACTAAAGATAAGTAGGAAAAATAAATATCTAATACAAATTTTGTCAGTGAAAACAAAGGACAAAATAACTTGTAGAATAACCCCACTTGATGAGAAATATATATATATATATATATATATATATATATATATATATGCTGGAAAAAGTTAATATATATAAATGCCTCTGTAAGCTAGAGAGATCGTGAGGAAACTGCAGAGGACTAAAATAAAATGAAAATAGGAACTAGGAAGCAAAGTGATTGTATCAAATCCAGCTTTCATTCTGAAGACTTCTGCCAAATTTTGAGAGACTTTGGAGTTTCTCCTTCCCTTTGGACTGCATGGGTTAGAAAAAAACAAAAGATTCTAATGTGTCATGAGAGTCTAATATGACATGCCTGGTGAATTTAGAACCCCAAAGTCATATACTTTTTAAATTTTCTTTCAAGATAATTTATTCTTTTTTTATTGAAGTATAATTTATTTTACAATGTTGTGTTAGCTTCAGGTATACAGCAAAGTGATTCTGATTATATATATATATATGTACATATATGTATATATATATTCTTTTACAGATTCTGAATATAGTTCCCTGTGCTATACAGTATGTCCTTTTTGTCTATCTATTTTATATTTATTAGTGTGTATCTGTTAATCCCAAACTCCTAATTTATCCCTCCCCTACCCTTTTCCCTTTCATAATTATAAGTTTGGTAACCATAAGTTTCTCTGTGATTCTGTTTCTATTTTGTAAATAGGTTTATTTGTATCATTTTTTTAGGCTCCCCATGTAAGTGATATCATATGGTATTTGTCTTTCTATTTCTGACTTACTTCACTTAATAGGATAATCTCTAGGTCCATGCATGTTGCTGCAAATGGCAGTATTTCATCTGTGTGTGTATCTCACATCTTCTTTATCCATTCATCTGTTGATGGATACTTATGTTGCTTCCATGTCTTGGCTATTGTAAATAGTACTGCTATGAACATTGGGGTTCATGTATCTTTTCAAATTAGAGTTTTCATCTTTTCCGGATATATGCCCAGGAGTGGGATTGCTGGATCATTATGATAACTCTATTTTTAGTTTTTTAAGGAACCTCATACTGTTGTGGCTACATTGTGGCTACACCAATTTACATTCCCACCAACAGTGTAGAAGGGTTCTTCAGCAAGTAGTGTGGGGAAAGTTGGACACCTGCACGTAAATCAATGAAGTTAGAACACTCCCTCACACCATACACAAAAATAAGGTCAAAATGGCTTAAAGACTTAAACAGAAGACATGACACCATAAAACTCCTAGAAGAGAACATAAGCAAAACATTCTAACATAAATCATAGCAATTCTTTCTTAGATCAGTTTCCCAAGGCAAAAGAAACAAAAATAAACAAATGGGACCTAATCAAACTTACAGCAAAGGAAACCATAAACAAAATGACAGACAACCTATAGACTGGGAGAAAATAGTTGCAAATGATGTAACCTACAAGGGATTAATTTCCAAAATATACAAATAGCACATACAGCTCAATATAAAAAAAACAAACAACCCAATCAGAAAATGAGCAGAAGACCTAAATAGACATTTCTTCAAAGAAGAGATACAGATGGTCAACAGGCACATGAAGAGATGCACAACACTGCTGACATTCAGAGAAATGCACATCAAAACTACAGTGAAGTATCACCTCACACCAGTCAGAATGACCATCATCAAAGAGTCTACAAATAATAAATGCTGAAGAGGATGTGGAGAAAAGGGCTGTGCTTTTAGTTTTAAAAACATGAATGAAAGATAAACCCTTTATGCAGAAGAGACAGTAAAAATACATATCCATTTTAAACTTGGAACTAGAAAGAAAAGGAATTCTATTAGAATTTTTAATCATAAATTGGATATCACATGGATTTTTGCTTGAATTTATGCTACTCGTGTGTTCACAAATAACACATCAAGTAGACAATTTAATTTAAAGTATGCTTAGGTTTGTAGTGCTCCCTGAGGACTGACAGAAGAAAATATAATCATCAAGAGAAGTGTATCATCAAGGAATCAAAAATTTCCTATTATATAAAGTTCCAGGGGAAATGAGGAGTTTATGGTCAAAATCACAAAAGAAACGATGCATCAAAGTAAGAATGAGAAAAAAATATACATGACAGAATATATATTTAAAAATGTAAATATCATAATTACCAGACTATCTTACATGCATAAGGAAAGGAATGAAAATAGAACAGGAGCCTATAGAAAACAACTAAATTGGGGAAAGAATAACTGAATTTTTATAAAGAAGACTTGAAATTTAATATTTGAAACATAGATAATATAAAAATTATCAATCACATATAACTTAATGAACCAGAAGACAGATGTAGAGAAACGATTTATAGTAGCAATGATTAAAGAAAACCTCAGATTAAAATTTAAAGGATAGACATCCAGCATGTTTATCTGTTTTTGTCTCTCCCACTAGAATATAACCGCCAGGATGGCAGAAAAACTCCATCTCTTTGGCGCATTAATGTACTGCCAGCACTTAGCAGTACATACATAGCACATATAGATACTCAAAAACATTTGTTTGATGAATTAATAAATTAAAAAATGTAGGAGAGGGGAAGATGGCGGAAGAGTCAGATGTGGAGATCACCTTCCTCCCCACCAGAAATACAACTACACGTGGAACAACTCCTACAGAACACCTACTGAACGCTGGCAGAAGACCTCAGACCTCCCCAAAGGCAAGAAACTCCCCACGTACCTGGGTAGGGCAAAAGAAAAAAGAATAAACAGAGACAAAAGAATAGGGACGGAACCTGCACCAGTGGGAGGGAGCTGTGAAGGAGGAAAGGTTTCCACACAATAGGAGCCCCTTCGCGGGTGGAGACGGGGGTGGCGGGGGAGGAAAGCTTCGGAGCCGCAAAGGAGAACACAGCAACAGGGGTGCGGGGGGCAAAGTGCAGAGATTCCCGCACAGCGGATCAGGGCCGACCGGCATACACCAGCCCGAGAGGCTTGTCTGCTCACCCGCCGGGGCGGGCGGGGCTGCGAGCTGAGGCTCCGGCTCCACTCGGAGCAGAGCGCAGGGAGACGACTGGTGGCGTGAACACAGACTGAAGGGGGTTAGTGCACCACGGCTAACAGGGAGGGAGTCTGGGGAAAAGTCTGGACCTGCCGAAGAGGCAAGAGACTTTCTCTTCCCTCTTTGTTTCCTGCTGTCGAGGAGAGGGGATTAAGAGCGCTGCTTAAAGGAGCTCCAGAGACGGGCGCGAGCCGCGGCTAAAAGCGCGGACCCCAGAGACGGGCATGAGATGCTAAGGCTGCTGCTGCCACCACTAAGAAGCCTGTGTGTGAGCACAGGTCACTATCCATACTTCCCTTCCGGGGAGCCTGTGCAGCCAGCCACTGCCAGGGTCCCGTGATCCAGGGACAACTTACCCGGGAGAACGCACGGCGCGCCTCAGGCTGGTGCAACGTCACGCCGGCCTCTGCTGCTGCAGGTTCGCCCCGCACTCCGCACACATCCCTCCCCGCCGGCCTGAGTGAGCCAGAGCCCCCGAATCATCTGCTCATTTAACCCCTCCTGTCTGAGTGAAGAACAGTCGCCCTCAGGCAACCTACATGCAGAGGCGGGGCCAAATCCAAAGCTGAGTCCTGGGAGCTCTGAGAACAAAGAAGAGAAAGGGAAATCTCTCCCAGCAGCCTCAGGAGCAGCAGATTAAATCTCCACAACCAACTTGATGTACCCTGCATCTGTGGAATACATGAAGAGACAATGAATCATCCCAAATTGAGGAGGTGGACGTTGAGAACAAGATTTATTATTTTTTTCCCTTTTCCTCTTTTTGAGAGTATGTGTATGCTTCTGTTTCAGATTTTGTCTGTATAGCTTTGCTTCCACCATTTGTCCTAGGGTTCTATCTGTCTGGTTTTTTTTGTTTGTTTGTTTTGTTTTTGTTTTTTTCCTTTTAAAAAAAGTTTTTTCTTAATAATTATTTTGTATTTTAATAACTATTTTATTTTATCTTATTTTATTTTATCTTCTTCCTTTTGGTCTTTCCTTCATTCCCTCCTTCCTTTCTTCCTTCCTCCCTCCCTCTTTCCCTCCCTCCCTCCTTTATTTCTTCCTTCCGTCCTTCCTTTTTTCCTTCCTTTCTTTCTTTCTTTCTTTCTTTCTACTTTTTCTCCCTTTTATTTTGAGCCATGTGAATGAAAGGCTCTTGGTGCTGCAGCCAGGAGTCAGTGCTGTGCCTCTGAGGTGGGAGAGCCAACTTCAGGACACTGGTCCACAAGAGACCTCTCAGCTCCACACAATACCAAATGGCGAAAATCTCCCAAAGATCCCCACCTCAACACCAGCACGCAGCTTCACTCAACGACCAGCAAGCTATAGTGCTGGACACCCTATGCCAAACAACTAGCAAGACAGGAACACAACCCCTCCCAGTAGCAGAGAGGCTGCTTAAAATCATAAGTCAACAGATACCCCAAAACACACCACCAGACGTGGACCTGCCCACCAGAAAGACAAGATCCAGCCTCATCCACCAGAACACAAGCACTAGTCCACTCCACCAGGAAGACTACACAGCCCACTGAACCAACTTTAGCCACTGGGGACAGACACCAAAACGGGAACTACAAACCTGCAGCCTGCAAAAAGGAGAGCCCAAACACAGCAAGATAAGCAAAATGAGAAGACAGAAAAACACATAGCAGATGAAGGAGCAAGATAAAAACCCACCAGACCTAACAAATGAAGAGGAAATAGGCACTCTACCTGAAAAAGAATTCAGAATAATGATAGTAAAGATGATCCAAAATATTAGAAATAGAATAGAGAAAATGCAGGAAACATTTAACAAGGACCTAGAAGAACTAAAGATGAAACAA